>NW_026898670.1:0-550820 GCF_033153095.1 Gastrolobium bilobum
GTTCAAAGACTAAAGACCAAAGGTGACAAGGCTTACCAAAGCTCAATCAGCCAACAAGAGGTGCTCTTGGAGCTCAAAAGGTCACTCCAAGGTTCTGTGTCTCTCTGCACACGAAAATGTAAGTTGAAGGTTGGTCATTTCTCCACAAAGAACACACCTTGAAGCTTAACAAGCCAACTCCAAGGTTCCCACAACTCAACTCTCCCACTCAGCCCTTAAAGCTGACTCCCAACAGCCTCCCAATTCAGAACACCAGCTCTCTACACACTCACAAGGCCACTCACACAAGGCTCAAGTGTTTGGAGGTGAAGAAAATCAAGAAAGGAAGTGTCTTGGACCCAAAATGGAGAAGAAACCCCAAGGAGCAGCCAAGCTGATCAGCCACCCTCACACACTCACGTAGAGAAACTGTTTTCTAGGGTTTAGTGCCCACTAAGGCTTAAATAGTGGTTTAACAATTAAACACACAGTATTAACTTTAATTTCTACGCTTATCATTTTTAATCCCAAATTTTGGATTCTGAAACTAGACATTTTTCTAAGAATTATCATATTTTTTTCGTAATTTTCTGAGCACCTTTCCGGTACGCGCTTTTCCAAGCCAGTACCGGTTTCTAGCACCAGTTCTCATTATCTGGACTTGAAGCTCGTTTTACAAGTTCTACATATTATTCTAGTAATTAACATGCACTTATTATAATTTTCTGGGATACTTTTTCGGTACGCATTTATACCGACTAGCAGAATCGGTATCTGCACTTTTCTTCCGAAAAGCGACTTTCAGCATTATTACTCACATACTATAATTATTAAAGCCTCATAATAATTATTAAGGTCAATTATGGAATCATATCCTAATTTTTCATAATTAATTAATTAAATACCTTAATTAACGGTGCGGGTTCTTACATTCCCCATCTGGTCGAGGACGTGTATCGCGCAGATCTTCGCACATATCAAGACCAGTCATATTGACTGACGCTTTAACTTTGTCATCTGGCTGTATTGGAATTTTAGCTCGTAAGCTGGTATTATAATAGCTACGCGCTGTTTTTTGGTCGCCCCTAATAGCAACTACCGGGCTAGATTTGTCACGAAATTTCATTAGAAGGTGGGGCATAGTGATGATTGCCTTTAGCGCGACAATGGTTGGTCTTCCTAGAATGATGTTATATGCAGACGCGTACTCAACCACATAAAATCGTACTTTGATAGTTCGAGCCAGAGGCATGATTCCAAAGGTTACCCACATCTCAATGGTGCCTTTGGGTTGTACGCATTTCCCAGCGAAGCCAATTAAGTCCGAACATCCATGAAGTAGATGTTCCTCTGGGATGTGCATTGCACGAAAAGCATCCCAGAAAATAATATCAGCTGAACTACCATTATCAATCATAATACGTTTTACCTGGAGATTAGCCATGCAAGCTGAGATTACCAGTGGGTCATCATGGTCTGGGAGGATGTCGCCATAGTCATCATCGTCAAAACATATGGCATGTCTTTGATCGCGAGAAGTGGAAGGGCGAGCATGATCGTGCACTGTCATTACTGATTTTAAATGTTTTTTGCGTTGAGATTTAGTCGCACCTCCTCCCGCTGATCCTCCGGCGATAGTGGCTAAAACTCCTGCCGCGTTATTTGGTAGTCCATCGCATTGTTGTTGCGCGATTTGCTATCTGTTTCGCGGTGGAGTCCCTTGACGTCTGTCAGTTGAAGCCTCTCTGTCATTTCTTCGATCTTTGTTACGAGCTGGGTTATAGTTTCTCCTAGGATGTGCCCTTTGTTCATTAGGGTTCGGGTCGCGATCTGGGCTTCTATCGCGTCTTCTTTGTGTCTTGTATTCCCTGTAGCTGGAGACGAATTCCTGGAGTTTTCCCTCTCTTATGAGTGCCTCAATAGTATTTTTGAGCGCGAAACATTTTTCAGTTGTATGTCCTTTGTCGTTGTGAAACTCACAAAACTTGGTCTCATCGCGCTGAACTCCTTTTGGCATTGGGGGAGGCTTGTTAACCCGTACATACCCTGTTTGGAATACTTCTTTCAAAATCCGTCTTTGGGACGTATTTGAAGGGGTGTAATTGTCGTATCTTCCCCATTTTATCTTTTCACAGAATTTTCGTTGAAAATTCTTCTGGACATCTTTTTCAAAGTTATCTGTGTCGGCCCTGGTGTTAGAAATTTCTCATGAACGCTTAGTCTCTGACCTAAAGAGTGCTTCATCAAAAGATGTTGGGGTGTCGGTGGTTCATAAAGATTGATGGGAATTGGTGCCACCCAAGAAGCTGATATTGCTTGGGAAGCAGGGATCTCCTTCCGTGCAAATTTGCTTGACGTGTCAGTTTTTAGAGAAAGATGTAGATTCTGTATTGGGCCTTGCTGGCCAATTGCTGAGCCTAATCACACACGGTTTAGTTGTGAGTGTAGTTCTTCGATCTGGGCTTGGAGTTACGTAGTGGATCGCGCTTTGCCTTTTTCCTTCACGTTGGCACGTTAACACCAAATAGGGGGGCCTGCAAAGACACTCTGATGCTTAAGTCAATATCAGAGGCAGGAGTTTTATGTTGTTAATGTAAAAGATGATCGTACCTTGGTGGTATATCGTTTTCTTATATATTAGTTACGATGCTGCCTTAGTTAAGGCGGCTTGGCTTCTGAGTGGCCAGGCTTGGGCTGCAGGTCAGTCAGGGGACCTGAGTAGCCTTATCTGCTATAGTGTCTAGTGGTAGAGTCGTGGCGAGCTGGAGCTGTCCGTTGTTTATTGGAATCAAGGCGCGGTGGGGTTGCCTTGGGCCTTAAGTTTACTTCCTAAAGGGGGTTTCATACGCGATGTGGGTATCGCGTCTTGTCTGTCGCGATGAGGGCATCGCGTCTTGCGCGTTGTACTTGTCCTTTGCGCTTTGCTTTGGGACCTTAATGGGTTTGGGCTTCCTTATGTGTCGATGGGCTCTGATTGGGCCTATATTTTATCCAGATCAAGTTCCTTTTCGCAACTCCATAAAACAAACTTAGATAAAAATAATTAAGAAGCCAGATAAAACTAGAAACATTTTTGAATAGATTTCATAATTTTAAAACAAACAATTGTTGTTGTACACATCTTTAAAAATTAAAAATAAAAATATATCCTGACAAAATAAGGTGTTCACAATTTTATTTTTTATTTTTCCTTTTTAATTTTGTATATTTTTTTATGTGTGAGAGTATTTGTGAATTACATTTTTGGTAAGTTTTAAAATGTCAAAAGAAAAAGTAAGTTTTAGATAATTTTTTAAGAAAAAATATAATACATAAAAGTAATTTATATCATAAAAATTTACTCATCATTCCAAAATAAAAATTTTAAACATTATCTTACCTCATCATCTCCAAGGCTTTTTCTCGAAGGATCGTGTATATATCTTTTCTTGGTGACTCTTGTTTAATCGAAAGGAATTTCAATGATACGTTCATGCATTTGAGAACACGATCATCACAAACCTTTTAATAAAATAAAAGTATTATTCATATGCTGATTTTATATATAATATATATTTATAATATTTTTGAAAACAATGCCCTATAGATCTTACTTTTAACCTTGTGGTTATAATTTGAAGATATGAAGTTTGAGAATACAAGAAAAAAAAATTGTGAGTACAAGAAATAAAATATAAACATGTTTAAAAAACCAATACTCCCCGTTTAGCTCTTTCCTTAAGTTGTGAATTCTATAGCCATTTTGAATTCTCACATAAAAAATATTTAACAAATAAAAAGTTCAATTAAATTTATAATACCTTTAAGTTTTGGAAATGAGTAGCCATTGTAGAACTGAGTTAAAGGATATCCATAAAATAATATGGGTTGAGTAAAATTTTAATAGGACTTGATAATTGTAAAACGTCGCATATCACCTTGATCACAATGGCGAAAGTTCTCCTCTCATAACCTAAACCAACTGATCAAAGGCAGGGTAAAAACGTAGGTTGGGAAGCCTTCCAGAACAAATACGTTGAAGACCGGGGGTGTTGGAGTGGATAACGATTGGTAGAAGCTAATGAATAACTATGGTTTGCAAGTATCTAACACCGCGGATCTTGCTAGGATGGCAAGATCAAGAATACCGTTGATGAATGTGAGTAGCCCGGTGCTGAAGTTTTTGTCTTATCAGGTTCTTGGTGTGGATTTTGAGAAGACCAAGAATGCTACTTTTGTGGAGGTTAGATTTGCAAATATTGGAGGTCTTTGACCCCCACTACATATATTTGTAGCATTCTTAAAGCACGTCAGTTTTGCATGCGCCGCAATATGATTACTGGTGTTTTGTGCTTAATTTGGTAGGAAAAGATGTTATCACAATGCATATATCTATTTAATATGAAATCAGCATATACATTTGGTTCATTACATGGTCAATCATACAAATGCAGTAGAAATATGAATACAAAAAAAAAATATACATTCTCCTTTAAAGACAGAAATGGTATCATTTATTCTCAAAGGCTATTAATTAACTATATTGTCGTGACTAAGATATATATTTATTACAACAAATTGTATTTCACCTGTTTTCGGTAAGGAAACTCCTCACAGCTAATGGAAGAACAGGTTTGCCTCGACTGTGTTTGCCAACACCTGAATAAAGAAGACAATTCTCCATAAGCCATTTGTACGATTTTTAAAATTTAAAATTTCTGTAGCTGTGGCTTCACGATCTTCTCTCATAACCTAAACCGATTCATCAAAGCCAAAGTCAGGAAGTCTTCAAGAATTAATCTTTTCTTTTCTTGAACTATTACAAGGGTTACTTGTGCTTGGCGGGACGGTTTGTTGAAAGAAAGATAAAGAAAAGCTTACAGATTAGAGAGAGAGAGAGAGAAAGAATTGAATGAAGAAAGAAACGACCTCTTACACACTTATTTTCCATGTCCGCTCATTAAACCCCTATCATATTACACCTTCCCTTGCCACATCAGTTAAGCTCATGAGCCAGCTGTAATTTTTTATTTTTTTTTGCTATTGCTCACCTCTTATGTAATCTTGATTGGCATTACTAAATATTTTAACATTATTACTCAGTAGATTTCAATAAACTAAAAGTGGTTGTTTTGACATTATAAATTTATTAAAGGTTAGTTTGAGTTTAATTTCATTATAAATCTTAGCAAGTAAATAACACTACTAACTAATGTTGAATTAACCTACAAATTAGGAGGCATGCATCAGAAAATTCAACATAATTGGGGGAGCATCTCAAAGTATTTGAGAATTACATTTTGTTTATAATTAATTCAAGTTAACCCCCATCACAGCATTTAGTGGCGGACCCAAAAAATGTTGTTTATGTCGGCACACTTAATGACGTTGGTTTGGAGAAATTTTTTTTTAAAGAAAATTTTAAATGCATTAAGGGATAAGATATTGTAACAACCAAGTAGTGTTACTATCAATCAATTTCACCGTTAGACCGGTTATGCAATTCCAACGGTAATATTTATTTCCATCTTTGTATGGTTATAATTCCCCATATTTAATACTTTATATTTATTTTCACCTTTGTATGATTATGATTTTCCATATTTAATGCTTTCACTTTAAATATGGGGGGTCATAACTATACAAAGATGAAAATAAATATAACCGTTAGATCAACATAATCGATCCAACGGTAAAATTGATTGGTAGTAATATTGATAGTAACACTACTTGATTGTTACAATATATTTCCCCATGCAGGGATTAAAAAACAAAAAATTATAAATAAGAAAAAAAAACTTCACCTTAACATAAAAAAATATTCCAACACTTTTTTTTAATCAAACTGATTTGTTATATGACATCATAAAATGTACAATAAAACATATGACATCTCATTCCATCCTATCGTATTCCATTCATTTTCATTTCATCTCTCGTTGTATAACAAAGCCTAATATAACCAACATCACATTTTACTACTATACTCAAAAAAATAAATAAATTAGAACTTCATGTTTGCAACTGCGGACAGAAGTGACCATCTAGTTCCGCCATTGATAGCATTAGTCAAATATTACCTTCAATTTGACAAACAGATGAGTAAACACATGTATCTCTTTAAAAGTAGATAGTATAAATTTTAAAAAATAAAATAAAATACAAAATATGACTCAAAAGTGAGAAGTACTAGTAAATAAATGGCTGGTTACCGAATATAATAAAAGTAAATTTGATTCAATCTATTATCCAATCAAATATTATTAAATTATTATATTATTAAAAAAAATTAAATTATTTTAAAATCTCTATTGTTAATATCTAATTACGCAATAGATGTTATGAAAATACATATTTGGCCAATATGATAGTGTCATATCATGACTTTGTATATATTTGTAATTTTAAGATATTTTTATTCAGTCCTAAAGCCATTGACAAAACTATCTAGCTCATTTTTTGCCTAATTTAACCTAATTCATTTATTATACAAATCATTAGAAAAACATATTACAGACTTTTGTGACGTAGTTTATTTATGTTACATTTTTTTTTAAATTGATGATGATAATATTGTGGTTAAAATTTGTTGATTTTATCAATTTTTACCTCCCAATTTTGTCATCTATATAGAAGACAATAATATTTTATTTTAAAATCTGTTCAGCTGTTCTGCTTTTTCTTAGTGTGTGCTACTTAAAATTGTGTTCCTTTCATATATTTATTAGTCAATGTGTTGGTAGATTTGCCTTTCAATGTTCTGTTCTTTATGGATAATTTCTTTACATTTGAAATACACTGGCTGAATCTATAAAAATGGTAATAGACCTTTTTCATTTTCAGCATATACTTTGATTGAATACTGAAAAAAAAATAAGAATTCTTTTTGTATGAGATTCTTACATAGAAATTTATGAGGAAGTATGTGTGAAATGTGTGATGTTTTGAAATCTTTATATTTGTTTTTGTATTGTTTATCAGATTAGGAATGCGGGTGTTATTGCATTTTATTCTATATCTTTCCAATATTTTAAACTTCCCTATCTTTTCCTTCGCAAAGAACCAATAGATGAACAAGCAGTTGCAAATGAGAGTTAACGAGCAGAGTTTGGTTTTTATACCATTCAGCCACATGATCAATCTAGAAGATGCTTTCGTATGATTGGTGGGGTGCTTCTGGAGAGAACTATCAAAGAGGTCTGGCCTGTTGTGAAGCGAAATAAAGAGGGACTTGAAGAGGTTGCTACAAGACTTAATGAGGCATTGGAAAAGGAATAAACGGAAATTGCCAAGGCTGATGCTAGGGTGAAAGATGAATGTGGTAGGAACTAGGAAGGTTCTGTTCATGGAGTTCTTGTCGATCCTGCAATTATTTGAAGTGAATGGTATGTCCAGTTTTATTCTGTTTTCTTAAACTATTATCATGAAATTCTCGGCCCTTTATTGTTTCTGTTTGCAGGTAGTATGATGATTTATCTTTTTAGGGATTAGTCTAAAACAAGCATTACTTGATATGACCTTCAGTTTACTTACTAGGGGCGGAAGAAAAGTGTTTTTCATTGGGTCAAGTGTTCATGTACATTTCAGGTTGCAATACTAGAGCATGGTTCAATTGTTATGTTGCATACATGACTATCAGGATTTGAATTGAGCAGGAATATACCTCTCATTGTGGGGAGCATAGGAGGGATATAAGCATCCTACTGAACTTGCGGAATTTCCAGGATAGTGACAGCAAGCATATGTTCTAAAATGCCTTTTAAGCTTGCAAGAAACACATTGGGATAGAAGTATAGAACACCTATTCGCTCTGAGAAAAGACAAAAATTTGACTAGTGTCATTCATTCGAAGCTATTGATATGGATCTAGGATGTACATCCATCATTTGATATTTAGCTCTTGTATCCGAAGAGTGTAATTTGTCCTTAATTTGATAGGAAAAGATGTTATCACAATGCATATATCTATTTAATATGAAATTAGCATATACAATTGGATCATTACATGGTCAACTAATCATACAAATGCAGTAGGAATATGAATACAAAATATATATATACATTCTTCTTTAAAGACAAAAATGATATCATTTATTCTCAATGAAAGTTGGGCCACAATTTGATTGCTCCTGGTCTTATATCCTCAAAAGAAACGATGTCTAAAGATAAATGTCAACAATGAAGAAATAAAGTAATAAGAAACACTATTAATTAACTATATTGCTGAGACTAAGATATATATTTTTTACAACAGATTGTATTTCACCTATTTTCGGTAAGGAAACTCCTCACAGCTAATGGAAGAACAGGTTTGCCTCGATATAGTGTTTGCCAATACCTGACTAAAGAAGACAATTGAAAAATCATGGGAAAATTACAGCAGAACAAAAATTATAGGTAAGGAAATCCTGAAAAGATATTCATCTAGAAATAAATTTTTTATCATTGTATCAATTCAAACTACATTTTGTTTACATAAAGAACCTATGTTTTTTTTCTTTTTTTTTAAAATAATAATAATAATAATATACCTGTTATGACTTTCTATGGTTGGCCCATGCCCAACTTGTTTTGTATGGATTGAATCAACAAACTCATTTTCCTTATTATTTTTATTCGAAGGAAAATGTGTTCTTGAGAAGCCCTAATTTTTAATTTTCTCCAAACGCTCACGCAATGCCTGTATAGCTTCTTTTGCATGGAGACCATGCAAATCCAATCTCCATATGCCATTTGTACGATTTTTAATATTTAAAATTGTTGTAGCTGCCTTACAGTTTTGCTCATGAGTCATCTCTAATTTTTCTCTTCCCTTCATGGAATGTTGTTTTGCATTTAAATGCTCACCTCTTAGGTAAGCTTCATTTGCATACTTAAACTGTTGAGAGGCTGACCTGAAAAAATAAATTATATCAAGATATCAAAAGTATATTTTAAAATTTTAAAAGTTGTTATTTTGACATTATTAATTTAATTACAGGTTAGTTTTAGTCTAAAATTCATTATTAACCTTAGCAAGTGAATAACAATATTAACTAATGCTTAACTCAACTACCAATTAAAAGGTGTCACACCCCGTATATATCCGGTAGTGTTATCATTACATCGTATTAAGCTACGCTTAATTAAAAATGCGGAATATTCTTTTTCTTTTTCAATTATGACGTCATTATCAAATACCAACTGGATTACTTAATCAATTTCATAAAATATCGCCTGAATGTAAATTGCAATAAGGCATCTACTGAAATACCTCAATATATAAATAAAGTGAGTATCTAAGTCACGGCATTACATCACGTAATCCGGACAATATCCTGATACATTAATACAACTCTAATTAAAACAAGACATAACAAGTCTACGTGGCCCAAACGTGGGGTGAGATTTCTAAACCAAAAATCTCAGTAAGACTAGAGGTCCTCAAGATGACCGGTTATTAATATAATAAAGTAAATTTAATTTCAATCTATTATCCAATCAAAATATGAAGTAATAAATGACTCAAAAGTGAAAAGTACTAGTAAATAAATCGCTGGTTACTAAATCTAATAAAGTAAATTTAATTTCAATCAATTATCCAATCAAACATTATTATAATATTAAATATTTTTAAATATATCGATCAAATAAGTTTTAAATACACCAAATAAGGGTGTTGCGCCCAATTTAAATTTTAAAAGATCTTAGCATTTTCAGAAAATCATGATTTTGTATATATTTGTAATTATAAGATATTTTTATTCAGTCCTGAAGCCATTGCCAAATTATCTAGCTCAATTTTTAATTCTAATAAGTATAATTAAAAGCCTTATTATTTTTCTTACAAAAAGAAAGTATTATTTACTGATCACATATTTATATAGAGGACTACATGTCTCCCGCCAAAATTTTAAAGGGTTTGGTTATTGACTTATTTATCAGAATAATTATAATTATAATAATTATATTATTTATTTCAAGAAAATTCAGTAAAATGTAAGTTTTAAAATGTCAGAATAAAATGTAAGCTTTAGATAATTTTTTGACAAAAATTATACTTATATAAAATTAATTTATATTTATAAAAATTTACTCATCATTTCAAAATAAAAGTATTCAACATTATCTTACCTCATCATCTCCAAGGCTTGGATCATGTAAATATCTTTCTTTGGGTGACTCTTGTTTAATCGAATGTGATTTAAAGAGAGAGAAATTTGAATTAAGAAAGAATTTCGCGGGAAGCGGAGTAAGTAAGGAGATAGCAAAACAGTATTTTCAGTTTAGGAAGGGAAGCCAATTCGTTAGAGAATGAATGTCATTATCAAATGCTTTTACCTCAGTGAAGTCCTCCAACAAATGCCTTTATCTTTCTGGTGCGGTCGCTCTTTTGGCTTTAGCTTCGTGCCCAATCACAGCTCCACTCTTACTTCAAAAACTACTTCAAATCGTCTTTCGACAATGAGGCGCGGGAGAAGCAGAGTCATAAAATGCTTTAGCCTAGTTTTATTTTAAGGGAAAAAGTATGTATCATTCTAAGAGATGTAAGATTATGTCATTTTAAGTGAGAGAAAGAGATAGATCATAGAGGAGAGAGGACAAAAAAAAAAGATGTGAATCCCACCTCTTTGTGAGTGTGAAATGACACAAGTTGTGTCATTTTAAAAGACAAATTTTTTCCTCTTTTTTTAAATCACATTATTATAACGGTAATTTTAAATCTTGTGATAATGCCGATTGCCAATAAGAATCATTAAATTAGTTATTCCAAGCATTACAACGTCGTTTTTATAAATGAAGTTGAAATTAATGTTTATCATGAGATAATTTTATTTCTTACACATACATAAAAATATGTGGGATGAATATTTTTATTTTTTTCCTATTCTCTTCACATGGCCTTACATATTTTTATGTCACTGTACGAGATAATATTATCTCCTACAATATGAGAATACGATCCATTATCTTCTTTCTCTCTTCTTTTTAGTGAATCTCAACCACTTTTGTGTTGAGATTTAAAATTATCATTACACATTTATTTTCATTTTCACATGAATCACTCTTTCTTTCTCTTACACACTTATTTCCCACAACAGCTCACTAAACCCCTATCGTAACACCTTCCTTTGCCACAGTAGCTAACAGGTTATAATATTTAAAAT
Organism: Gastrolobium bilobum; assembly: GCF_033153095.1. Taxonomy (NCBI): domain Eukaryota; kingdom Viridiplantae; phylum Streptophyta; class Magnoliopsida; order Fabales; family Fabaceae; genus Gastrolobium; species Gastrolobium bilobum. The sequence continues at coordinate 11,106 of NW_026898670.1, forward strand.
TATTGTCGTTGCCTTACAGCTAAGCTGATGAGCCATCTGTAATTTTTCTTTTGCCTTCTTGGAATGTTGTTTTGCATTTATATGCTCATCTCTTAGGTAAGCTTCATTGGCAAACTTAACTGTTGAGATGCTGACCTGAAAAGATAAAATATATCAATATATCAAAAGAATATTTTAATATTTCTTGTTATTACTCAACAGATTTCCATAAACTAAAAGTTGTTATTTGGATATTATTAATTTAATTAAAGGTTAGTTTGCGTTTAAATTTCATTATAAACCTTAGCAAGTAAATAACAGTATTTACTAATGCTGAATTAACCTACAACTTAGGAGGCATGCATTAGAAAATGCAACAGGGAGCATCTCAAAGTATTTGAGAATTATATTTTGTTTATAATTAATTCAAGTTAACCCCCATAACAACATTAGTCACATATTACCTTCAAATTGACAAACAGACAAGTAAACACATATATCTCTTTAAAAGTAGATAATTTTGAAAAATAAAATAAAATACAAAATATGACTCAAAAGTGAAAAGTACTAGTAAATAAATGGCTGGTTACTAAATATAATAAAGTAAATTTAATTTCAATCTATTATTCAATCAAATAATATTATAATATTAAATTATTTTAAAATCTATATTGTTAATATATATTTACGCAATATATGTTACGAAAATACATATTTGGCCACTATGATAGTGTCTTATCGATCAAATAAGTTATCTAATTAGAATACTACAAATAATGGTGGCTGCCCAATTAGAATTTTAAAAGGTCCTAGTGTCCTTTAATATTTTCAGAAAATCATGATTTCGCATATATTTTAAGATATTTTTATTCAGTCCTGAAGCCTTTGCCGAAGTTATCTAGCTCAATTTTTAGCCTAATTTAAACTAATTCATTTATTATACAAGTCATTAAAAAAACATATTACAGACTTTTATGACCTAGTTTATTTACCATACATGTTCTTTTAAAATTGATCATAATAATATTGTGGTGAAAATTTTGCCAAAAGCCCTAAGGGTTAGGGCTAGCCCATGGGCCTTCCAAAAATTTAATATGTATTTTTTTGTTTAAAAAAAAAATTCATATTTGATATAGCAATGTATCTCAAAAGTCCTTACCTGCATTAAAAATAGATTAAGGAGCAACATTTTCTCATATAAAAAAAAAGTGACAGCATATTCTCATAGATTATTGGAACACTAATGAAAACAGATTTTATAGTAATGCAGAGGACACTAATTTTATATAAAATGACTTGTGTGATCCATATGGGGCAACAGATTACAATAAGATGTCAACATTGTAACAGAAATTAAATGACTAAATCTTCATAATACCAAGCATTAAGTGAAAAAAGTTAGCATACTTTCCTACAAACTGAATCAAGGCAACAAAATATTCTAATTACATGCATTTCCAGCATTGCTGTCAATGTAAATATTCAAGAATGGAGGCATTGCTATCAATGTAAATTCCAAGCATTGCTGTCAAAAAGTTCAAGAAATTCAGCTGTCATATACTCAAGAATGGATGCCAAATATACAGCAGCAGCATTGGCCTCAACTTCGCGGGATCAATTCTGCACAAAATCAATGTAAATACTAAATATCATCACAATTAAATCAATTAAGCTCAACCTACACATAATCAATGGATCTAAACTATAAATTTCAACTAGCTACTAACAGAAATACCTCTCTAATCTTCAATTTGAACTTCTTGATGCACATTGGCTTGTGATGTTGTTGTTTCATGATCACTAGTATTAGAATCATCTTCATCTAAAACTCATAACCAATTGAAACAAAACTGCTGCTAAATTAGACAATCAATCCCTACATAACCAAGCAATATTAAAATATTAAGCATAATAACTCAAAGCATTACCATTAAGATTCTCGAGAAAACCATGCAACCAATTCCTAGTGCAAATCAACATTTGGACATTTTCAGGAAGAGTGGAACTTCTATATTTGGTAAGAACACGCCCACCGATACTAAAAGCCGATTCTGATGCCACTGAAGTAATTGGAATACTTAGCACATCTCGGGCCATAATAGAGAGTGTGTGAAATCTATTCTCACTGTGCTTCCAATAATTAAGCACGTCAAAATCCTCCCCATCACCATATTTAGCTTTTGGTTCATCCAAATAAAGATTTAATTCACTCTTACCACCAACAATCATACTTTCATTCTCAAACCTTTCAAACTCCTGCAAAATTTGATATATCAATTATATAAACGAAACAACAATGAAAAAAAATGACTAAATTAGCACGAAAGAACTTACACTTATGTATAATTTTGATTTTTTTGACCTATTGCTTTCACCACTTGACTTGTGCAAGAGATTGGATTTGATGGATGAATGAGAATTAGAAGCACTTGATCCTTTGAGATTGCTCACATATTCTTCATATAGCTTCTCAAACTTTTCTCTTATATTTTTAACCTTATTTTGGGAGGTAAATGGATCAATTTTTGTGTAACAAAAGTCTAAGAAAACAAGCTTCAAACGCGGGTCAAAAATAGCTCCAAAAGCTAAAACTGTACTATATTCCTTCCAATATTTGTCAAACTTCTCTTTCATCCTCAGTGACATATCACTTAAAGTATAATCATCATTATACAAGTTTTCGTTCAGTATGCACTCGATCTTCCAAACTTGTACAAAGTATAAGTTAGAGGTTGGATAAGATGAACCTGAAATCATGTTTGTAGTCTCGTAAAAGGGTTCTAGGAATTCACATATTTTATCTCATATTCTCCATTATTCACATGACGGACAATATTTGTAATTCCTATCTATCACTTGGAGAATATCACATTCCTTTTCATACTTAAGTGAACTTTCTAGCATCAAATATGTAGAATTCCACCTAGTTGACACATCTAATCTCAAACCAATGCTTGTGTCTATGCCTGCTTGTTCCACACAATCTTGAAACTTAATCATCCTCCCATCTGATCCTCTCACATACTTAACACTTTCTCTGATTTTATAAAGTGCTTCAGCAGCCACTTTCAAACCTTCTTGAACAATTAAATTAAGTATATGTGCAGAGCAACGTATATGAAAATATTCACCATCACACAACAAAGTATTCTGCAAACGGAGATGGTTTAACAATATAAGCTGCATGTTATCATTTACAGCAGCATTGTCCAAAGTAATAAAAAATACTTTCTTCTCAATTCCCCATTACTTTAAGCAATCAAATATAGCGGCTTCCAATTCAATCCCAGTGTGTGGAGGTTTCAGTCGAGAAAAATTAAGAATCTTGCTAATTAATTTCCATTTTTCATCAACAAACGTCAGAAGTCAGACATACTCTATTAGGAAGGCTGGACAAGAGTTGCTTAAGTTTGTCCTTTTCTTGGATGCATATTTTTTTAATATCAGGCACAATTGTATTCCTAGAGGGCATCACAATATCAGGATTCACATAATCAATCCACACTCTGATCAAATCATATTCAACAAAACTAAAAGCAAGATCATGTTTAATTATGGCTTGTGCAAGCAATTCTCGATGGGTCATTTGATTAACCTTTCTCAAGCTAGACTTTTATGATCATGATCCCTATCATAGATCCCCGAGTGAACACCTGCTCTATTCCTAGGGTCTTTATCTTTAAACGCATATTAACAATAAAATATTGGCGAGACATAAATATGATAAAGATAAAGTTTGCTCAAATTTTTTAATCATGATATACCAAATAGAAAAAAGTGTTCATATGATAAAACAGATTGTCTCTAGGACACCTATATACTAACAGTGGCATAGTGTCATCTTCGACCATGGATTGCGCACTTTGGGATGGTTGAGCTTTTCGTTTAGTTACAGCCATTATGATGCTAGGATTGAGGACGCTTTGTTGGATCACTGATCTATTGTTCACTGGTCCTTTTGTGCTGGCTAACTTGGATAAAATGTCAGCTCGCGAGTTTTGCTCTCTGGGGATGTGCTCCATTTTAAAGCTTTGAAACTCTGTCAGTAGTAGTCTTACTTTTTCAAGATATTTTATCATGAATGCTTCTTTCGCCTGGTAGCTTCCTTGAACTTGAGCAATTACTAATTGTGAATCGCTCTTGAGGATTATGTTTGTTGCCCCCAAGTCTTTGCCATGGCGAGTCCGGCGAGGACTGCTTCATACTCGGCTTGGTTGTTTGAAGCTTTAAACCCAAAGTGGATAGAGTGCTCCGCTGTTATACCTTGGGGGCTTTCCACGATGACTCCTGCACCGCTTCCTTTTACATTGGAAGACCCGTCGACAAAAATAACCCAAACCTCATTCACCTCAGCCTGATGTAGGTGTGTCATTTCGACAAGGAAGTCGGCTAGTACCTGGGCTTTGATTGCTTGTCGTGGTTCGTAAATGATGTCATATTCTGATAATTCTATCGACCACGAAATCATGCGACCTTCCAGATCAGGTTGTCTTAGCACTTGTCGAAGGGGCTGGTTTGTTCGAACTTTAATAGTGTGTCCATGGAAATAATGGCGCAGGCGTCGCGATGTTAAGATGAGCGCAAAAGCAACCTTTTCTATTTGTTGATAGCGCAGCTCCGGTCCTTGGAGTGCTTTACTGACAAAGTAGTTTGGTTGTTATTCCTGGGCCTCTTCGCGCAATAAGACAGCGCTTATGGCTTCGTTGCTGACTGAGAGATAGAGAACCAGAGGTTCATTTGGTGGAGGCTTGACCAGGACTGGTGGGTTGGCCAAGTGTCCTTTGATGGCCATGAATCTTGTCTCGCACTGCGGAGTCCAGTTAAAGTATGATTTTTTACGCAATAGTTTAAACATTGGTAGCGACTTTTGTGCTGAGGCGGGAAGGAATCGGGTTAAGGCAGTGATTCTTCCCGTCAATTGTTGTAGTTCCTTTACGTTACGCGGGCTTGTCATGTTGAGTATGACTTTGCATTTATCAGGATTAGCCTTTATCCCGCGATGTGTTAGCATGAATCCTAAAAAATTTCCGGCAGGTACTCCAAACGAGCATTTGGCTGGGTTAAGTCGTAACCTGTACTTGCGCAGTTGTTGAAATACATGTTCCAAATCTTGGGGATGTTGTGAAGTAGTCATTGTTTTGACTATCATGTCATCGATGTACACTTCAAGCATCTACCCAATCTGCTGACTGAAAACTTTATTCATCATACGTTGATAGGTGGCACCGGCGTTCTTGAGACCAAACGGCATCATGTTATAACAATAGGTAGCTTTTTCCGTGATAAAAGTTGTGGCCTCCTCGTCTGGTGTGAACATTGGAATCTGGTTGTAGCCTGAATATGCATCCATAAAGGATAAAATCTGGTATCATGCGGAGTTGTCGACACGTTTATCAATGGTGGGAGTGGATAAAAGTCCTTTGGGCAATACTTGTTGAGGTCTGTGTAATCTGTACACATGCGCCACTTTCCATTGGGATTTTTGACTAACACCACATTAGAAAGCCAAGTAGAATATGTGATTTCTCTAATCACTCCTGCATCAAAGAGTTTTGCTACTTCGGTCTCAACCACCTGTTGCTTCTCTGGGGAGATTTTGCGCTTTTTCTGCGCGATGGGCTTAGCTTTGGAATCTAAGGTTAAGTGGTGACATATTACGCGTGGGTCTATTCCTAGCATGTCAACAGCTGTCCAAGCGAAGAGGTCTTTGTTGTTTAGCAGCACTGCCACCAACGGACTTTTCTCTGCTTCTGGGATATGTCATTCAATTTTGGTGATGTTTTCGGGTAATGGACCCACTTGGAGATTTCCAGCTCCCTGTAACACCCCGTATATATCCGGTAATGTTATCATAATAGCGTATTGAGCTGCGCTTAATTAAAATGCGGAATTACTTTTTCTTTTCAATTATGATGCCATTAACATTACCAACTTGCTTAATAATCAATTAATAAAACATCGCCTGTATGTAATTGCAATAAAACAGCTAACTGAAATACCTCATAACATAGATAATATAAGTGTGGCTCTAGTCACGGAACTACAACAACGTAGACCGGACCATCTAACAGTTTATACAACTCCAAACTACAAGTACTAACAGAAAGTGTCATGGACAATCCCCATGCTCACTCAAATAAGGCAACATGCCCAACATCAATCTCAACAACAACATAATTATAAAAGGCATAAAACATAATTAGCATCAATATCCAGTCATGCTAACAAATAAGCAGAAGCAACATAATCAGCTAAGCTCCGGCCTCCTGCCGCCTGAGGCATCAGTACCCATACTACCTGATCCTGAAAAAGCATTCCCCAAAACGTGGGGTAAGATCTCTAATCTAGAAATCTCAGTAAGTCAGTGAGTCCTCAAGGATCTTCCACCCCAAGCTCACTTACATGTGCAATATAAGTTCAAAAACCGTTTATCATTTATCATTTCTAAAACAATGCAATGCAGCAGATAATCATGCCATGTGTGTCAATACTAATCTACTGGCCAGAGACAGTGCAGGTATACGTCTATCACCTATACACCGTGCAAGTACTACTTGCATTCACCCCGGTACACCGTCTTGTATGGCGCTACATACTCAGGCTTCCCGTCAAGATGAAACAACACATGCATATTAAAAGCCATTACATGTAAAGTTCAATCAACATATCAAATATCCAAAAGCATGTACACAACATGCATAAACCATACCCCCATGGGACATGGTGGAACCACAACATGGCTAAACCGAGGAAATGAAAGCTTACCTTGCAAGCTAACTCCAAAAGCCAAGAGTCCACAGCTCAAAGTCCAAACACAGCAGATTCACAATCTATTATGGACCAATACTATATTAATAATAATGCAACACAAGCATATAACTTAAAGACAACGCCTTTCCTTACGTTTTACGTCTTAAGGCTCCATACCAAACCATAAGTCCTTAATCACTTGATTCTGACTTAGTTTAATTAAAACAGAAGTTCAACTTCATCAATCTAGGGTCCCCAAACCCCCAATAGCCTACTGTCATCACAGCACAGCTACTGTTCTTCGAAATCCCAGAATATCCGGATATTCCTCGGGACCATATCCGGATATGAAATATCCGGATATCTCACTGGACATATCCGGATATACAATATCCGGATATCCAGAATCCCATATTCGGATATCTATTATCCGGATACTCAAAACCCATATCCGGATATTTCACGACAGAATGCAGAAAATACATTTCGTGAAGATATCCTTCCAAGGTTGGGTTTTTAACGATTTAAAGCACCTACACATGCATTTCTAGGTATGTTCAACATAACCCAACAACAAGTTATCATCTTTAAGCCTTAACATGCATCAAGCTTTCATTTTTAAGTTTAAAGACTCTAGACCAAAGGTGACAAGGCTTACCAAAGCTCAATCAGCCAACAAGAGGTGCTCTTAGAGCTCAAAAGGTCACTCCAAGGTTCTGTCTCTCTCTGCACACGAAAATGTAAGTTGAAGGTTGGTCTTTTCTCCACAAAGAACACACCGTGAAGCTTAACAAGCCAACTCCAAGGTTCCCACAACTCAACTCTCCCACTCAGCCCTCAAAGCTGACTCCCAACAGCCTCCCAATTCAGAACACCAGCTCTCTACACAATCACAAGGCCACTCACACAAGGCTCAAGTGTTTGGAGGTGAAGAAAATCAAGAAAGGAAGTGTCTTGGACCCAAAATGGAGAAGAAACCCCAAGGAGCAGCCAAGCTGATCAGCCACCCTCACACACTCACGTAGAGAAACTGTTTTCTAGGGTTTAGTGCCCACTAAGGCTTAAATAGTGGTTTAACAATTAAACACACAGTATTAACTTTAATTGCTACGCTTAGCATTTTAATCCCAAATTTTGGTTTCTGAAACTAGACATTTTTCTAAGAATTATCATATTTTTTTCGTAATTTTCTGAGCACCTTTCCGGTACGCGCTTTTCTAAGCCAGTACCGGTTTCTAGCACCAGTTCTAATTATCTGGACTTGAAACTCGTTTTACAAGTCCTATATATTATCCTAGTAATTAACATGCACTTATTATAATTTTCTGGGATACTTTTTCGGTACGCATTTATACCGACTAGCAGAACCGGTATCTGCACTTTTCTTCCGAAAAGCGACTTTCAGCATTATTACTCACTTACTATAATTATTAAAGCCTCATAATAATTATTAGGGTCAATTATGGAATCATTTCCTAATTTTGCATAATTAATTAATTAAATACCTTAATTAACGGTGCGGGTTCTTACATTCACACCACCTTTTTGGGATTTTGACCTCAAAATCAGAAACATACCTGGTCGAAACTCGGGGTACTGCCGGAGAAGCTCGTCCTCACGCTCCCAAGTACACTCCTCAGGAGTCCTTCCGGTCCACTTCACCTTGACCATCGGAATGATCTTGCTCCTCAGCTGCTTCTCGCCACGATCGAGAATCTTTAGTGGTCCGACGGGAGTCTTTAAGTTCTCCCGAACTTCCACATCATCCGGTTGCACTACGTGCGAAGGATCTGCTATGTACCTCCGAAGCTGAGACACGTGAAACACGTCGTGGATGTTGGCCAGGTTCGGAGGCAAGGCAAGCCGGTAGGCAACAGGTCCTACTCTACCAAGAATCTGGTATGGCCCAATAAAGCGCGGGCTCAGCTTCCTTACTCCGAGTGCCCGTCCAACACCGGTGACAGGTGAAAGTCTCACAAACACGTGCTCACCCTCACTGAACTCCAGTGGTCGATGCTTGACATCGTAGTAGCTCTTCTGACGATTCTGCGCCTGCTTCAGCTTTTCCCTGATCATCTGGATCTGCAGGGTGGTATCTTGGACAAAGTCCAAGCCAAACAACTCACGATCCCCAACCTCCGACCAGCAGGTAGGTGTACGACACCTCCTACCGTAGAGCGCCTCGTAGGGTGCCATGCCCAGGCTAGCATGGAAACTGTTGTTATAAGAAAACTCTACCAATGGAAGGTACCTATCCCATGCCGAGCCCTGCTCCAACGTGCAAGCCCGCAACATGTCCTCCAAGGTCTGGATAGTCCGCTCAGTCTGTCCATCAGTCTGAGGGTGATAAGCGGTACTCAACCTCAAATGTGTACCAAAAGCTCCCTGCAGCGCCTCCCATAACCGAGATGTGAACTTCGGGTCCCTATCACTGATGATACTCACGGGCACCCCGTGAAGCCTCACAATCTCGCGAACATACAATCTGGCCAACTGCTCTGTAGTGAAGCTCACCTTCACTGGAAGGAAATGGGCAGACTTCGTCAGTCTGTCCACAATGACCCATATCGAGTCACAGCCAACCTGAGTCTTCGGCAAACCCACAACGAAGTCCATGGAAATGCTCTCCCATTTCCACTCTGGAATCTCAAGAGGCTGAAGTTTACCATACGGCTTCTGGTGTTCAATCTTCACTTTCTGGCAAACCAAACACTTGGACACAAAGATGGTAACATATTTCTTCATGCCCGGCCACCAGAAGTTCTTCTTCAAGTCTTGATACATCTTAGTAGCACCAGGGTGGATAGAAAACTGACCCTTATGGCCTTCTGCCATAACCTCTTCTGTCAACGGACCTCGAGGAACCACAATCCTCCGCTGGAACAAAAGCAATCCATCATCATTCCAAGACACACCGTCTTGGTTCTTCACATAATCCAGACACTCTCTCTGAACTTGTGCCTCTTTGATCTTTTCTAGCAGCTCGTTCACAACATTTGATGCTTCCAACCCGAGAAGTACGCTCGCGCACGGAGCGGTCACTGCCAAGTGGCAGAACTTCTCAACCACATCGAAGTTACCAAGTAGCAAACTGGATGAACTACTGGATTTCCGACTCAAAGCATCAGCTACCACATTGGCCTTGCCAGGGTGATACCTTAGCTCAAAGTCGTAGTCCTTTATGAACTCCATCCATCTCCTCTGCCTCATGTTCAACTCCTTCTGGTCGAACAGGTACTTCAAACTCTTGTGGTCACTGAACACCACAAACCTCAAACCAAAAAGATAATGCCTCCAAATCTTGAAAGCAAACACAATCGCAGCCAACTCCAAATCATGAGTCGGGTAGTTCTCTTCATGAGGCTTCAACTGCCTCGAAGCAAAAGCAACAGCTCTACCAGACTGCATCAGCACACAGCCCAACCCCTTTCCAGAAGCATCACAGTAAAGCTCAAACTGCTCCTCAGGATCAGGAAGGATCAACACAGGTGAAGAAGTCAATCTCTCCTTCAACTCCTGAAAGCACGCCTCACACTCGTGAGTCCACACAAATGGAGTCTCCTTTCGGGTAAGGCGAGTCAAAGGGAGAACCATCGTGGAAAAGCCCTTGATGAACCTCCGATAGTAACCTGCCAAACCTAAGAAGCTCCTCACCTCCGTAGCTGTCTTGGGTCTCTCCCAATCCAACACGGCCTCAATCTTGTTGGGATCCACTGCAACTCCATCTGCTGAAATCACATGCCCCAGAAACTTGACTGATTTGAGCCAAAACTCACACTTAGAAGGTTTAGCATAAAGCTTTTTCTCCTTCAGCACTTGCAGAATTATCCTCAGATGCTCCGCATTCTCCTCCTCAGTCTTGGAGTAGATCAGAATATCATCAATGAAGACAATCACAAACTGATCCAGATATGGCTGGAAAATCCTGTTCATGTAATCCATGAACACTGCCGGCGCATTTGTGAGTCCAAACGGAATCACCAAATACTCAAAACGACCGTATCTCGAACGAAACGCGGTCTTCGGGACATCCTCCGGCTTCACCAGAATCTGATGGTATCCGGACCGGAGATCAATCTTGGAATACACACAAGCACCCCTGAGCTGATCTAACAGATCATCAATCCGAGGAAGGGGATACTTGTTCTTGATTGTCACCTTGTTCAACTGCCTGTAGTCGGTGCACAATCGCATTGTGCCGTCCTTCTTCTTCACAAAGATAACCGGTGCTCCCCAAGGAGACACACTCGGTCTAGTGAAATCTTTCGCCGAAAGATCCTCAATATGCTTCTTAAGCTCAGCCAACTCCGGTGGCGACATCCAATAAGGAGCTAAAGAAATCGGCCCCACACCGGGCAACAAGTCAATGAAGAACTCTATCTCCCGCTGTGGCGGAAACTCAGGAAACACCTCAAGGAACTCCCCCACCACAGGAATGCCAGTGATATCCTCCTGTGTCCCACTCACCAAACCACCCAACATGACATAACCCAATGCCCCTGCTCGCAGCGCTCTCCTGGCCTGCAGCAGTGAAATGTATGGCAAGGAACTAGCTGTGAAATCACACGGAGACATCACCATTCGCTTTGCACTGCAATCAATCAATGCACAGTTTCTAGACAACCAATCCATGCCCAGAATAATCTCAAGGTTGGCCATCGGCAACCCTATCAGAGCTACCGAGAACTCACGGCCATCCCACTGAAACGCTACATCGCGATGTACAGTGGTAGAATCACAAATCTCTCCGGTGGCGGTAGTCACCCGCAACGGTGGAGAAAGCACAGCACTGGGCAACTCAAGCCCCAAAACAATCAGGGTAGCAACAAACGAATGAGTAGCCCCGGAATCAAAGATAGCATCGACAAAAGAATCACCAATAGACACAGTACCTCTGACAAGGTTCGGAGCGCGGTCCGACTGCTGCCTATCTAGTGTATACACTCTCCCAACAGGAGGTGGCACTGCAGGTGCCGAAGAAGATGCCATCAGAACCATCTGCAAAGGAACTGCCTAAACAGCTGCAGCTCTCGCCGTCGACGATGGACAATCTCTAGAGAAGTGGCCCTACTTGCCACACTTGAAGCACAACAACTGCCCCGTAGCACAGCGTCCCACATGCTCCTTCCCACATCCCGAACATCTCGGAGTGGTAGGAGGCCTAGCAGAACTCCCCTGATGTGAAACAGCTCTCTTGAACTGACCAGGCGCCTGCCTAGTCGCTAACTGCTTTCCCTTGCCCTTATCAGCAAACCTCCTGTCCTTCCAAGAAGTAGGAGCAGGAGTGGAACCACCTGTTCCCTTGCTCTCCTCAACCTTGGCCCTCTTGGCCTTGCTTGCCACACAAACATCCTCGATGTCCTTACACTGCTGAACCAGTGTACCAAAGTCCCTCGAAGCAGCACCAGCAAGATGCTCAGCAATCACCTCACTAAGTCCCCTGCAGAACTTAGCTGCCAGAAACAACGGAGTAGGAGGAACCATCCGGAAGTGTGCAAACTTCACTAGCTCATTAAACTTAGCCAGGTACTCATCAACAGACATCGAGCCCTGCACCAAACGATCAAACTCTCCCTGCTTCCTCTCCTGCGCATCATAGGGAAAGTATCGGCCCAGAAAGCACTCCTCAAAGAATGGCCACGTCATGACACGGCCCTGCCTCTCAAAAGCACGAGAGGTGTGCGTCCACCACTCATGGGCATCGCCCTCCAGCATGTAGGTCGAGAACATCAGCTTATGTGGGTCTGTACACTACATGACCTGAAAAATCTTGTCCAGCGACTCTAGCCATCTCGCAGCAGCAATAGGATCCAGAGACCCCTCAAACACAGGTGGCTTATGCTTCCTGAAAGCATTCAGCCGGCGATCGATCGCATCACGATCCTCAGCAATCCCCACAAGGGGCTCCCCCGTCTCAGCGGCATGAGTAGCACTGCCGATGTGACTATGGCTCTCCTCCTGAACACTAGGTGGAGGCGGTGGCGGTGGTAGCGGTGGTGGTGGAGCCTGGCCAATAGCAGGACCAGCTCTCATCTCCTCCAACATGACTCTCATCATCGTCATGTTCGCCATCCTGTTCGCCTCGAGGACTTCCTCAGTGGTCCTCCGGTTCGCTTCACGAACCTCAGCTGCGGCTATCCGGTTCGCCTCGCGAACAGCTTCCATCATTGTCGCGTTGGCCAATCTAGTGGCCTCCTGATCGGCTAACCTAGCCGCCTGCATCTCAGCCAATGCAGTCAAGATAGGATCAAATTGATCCTCAGAAGTCTCTCGTGTTCTCCCGGACCTTACCATGACTCTGCACAAGTTACACAAATTATGAGTTGATCAGGCCCACGCAATGTGATCACATATACATCATCATAATAAAATTCGACGGAGTAAACACAAAGACAGACACAACCAAACAACCTAGCAATTGCAATACATACAGGTTTTTCCCTCGAACCATTGCTCTGATACCATAAATGTAACACCCCGTATATATCCGGTAATGTTATCATAATAGCGTATTAAGCTGCGCTTAATTAAAATGCGGAATTACTTTTTCTTTTCAATTATGATGCCATTAACATTACCAACTTGCTTAATAATCAATTAATAAAACATCGCCTGTATGTAATTGCAATAAAACAGCTAACTGAAATACCTCATAACATAGATAATATAAGTGTGGCTCTAGTCACGGAACTACAACAACGTAGACCGGACCATCTAACAGTTTATACAACTCCAAACTACAAGTACTAACAGAAAGTATCATGGACAATCCCCATGCTCACTCAAATAAGGCAACATGCCCAACATCAATCTCAACAACAACATAATTATAAAAGGCATAAAACATAATTAGCATCAATATCCAGTCATGCTAACAAATAAGCAGAAGCAACATAATCAGCTAAGCTCCGGCCTCCTGCCGCCTGAGGCATCAGTACCCATACTACCTGATCCTGAAATAAGCATTTCCCAAACGTGGGGTAAGATCTCTAATCTAGAAATCTCAGTAAGTCAGTGAGTCCTCAAGGATCTTCCACCCCAAGCTCACTTACATGTGCAATATAAGTTCAAAAACCGTTTATCATTTATCATTTCTAAAACAATGCAATGCAGCAGATAATCATGCCATGTGTGTCAATACTAATCTACTGGCCAGAGACAGTGCAGGTATACGTCTATCGTCTATCACCTACACACCGTGCAAGTACCACTTGCATTCACCCCGGTACACCGTCTTGTATGGCGCTACATACTCAGGCTTCCCGTCAAGATGAAACAACACATGCATATTAAAAGCCATTACATGTAAAGTTCAATCAACATATCAAATATCCAAAAGCATGTACACAACATGCATAAACCATACCCCCATGGGACATGGTGGAACCACAACATGGCTAAACCGAGGACATGAAAGCTTACCTTGCAAGCTAACTCCAAAAGCCAAGAGTCCACAGCTCAAAGTCCAAACACAGCAGATTCACAATCTGTTATGGACCAATACTATATTAATAATAATGCAACACAAGCATATAACTTAAAGACAACGCCTTTCCTTACGTTTTACGTCTTAAGGCTCCATACCAAACCATAAGTCCTTAATCACTTGATTCTGACTTAGTATAATTAAAACAGAAGTTCAACTTCATCAATCTAGGGTCCCCAAACCCCCAATAGCCTACTGTCCTCACAGCACAGCTACTGTTCTTCGAAATCCCAGAATATCCGGATATTCCTCGGGACCATATCCGGATATGAAATATCCGGATATCTCACTGGACATATCCGGATATCCAGAATCCCATATCTGGATATCTATTATCCGGATACTCAAAACCCATATTCGGATATCACATATCCGGATATTCATCGGGCACATATCCGGATATTTCACGACAGAATGTAGAAAATGCATTTCGTGAAGATATCCTTCCAAGGTTGGGTTTTTAACGATTTAAAGCACCTAAACATGCATTTCTAGGTGTGTTCAACATTACCCAACAACAAGTTATCATCTTTAAACCTTAACATGCATCAAGCTTTCATTTTTAAGTTCAAAGACTAAAGACCAAAGGTGACAAGGCTTACCAAAGCTCAATCAGCCAACAAGAGGTGCTCTTGGAGCTCAAAAGGTCACTCCAAGGTTCTGTGTCTCTCTGCACAAGAAAATGTAAGTTGAAGGTTGGTCATTTCTCCACAAAGAACACACCTTGAAGCTTAACAAGCCAACTCCAAGGTTCCCACAACTCAACTCTCCCACTCAGCCCTTAAAGCTGACTCCCAACATCCTCCCAATTCAGAACACCAGCTCTCTACACACTCACAAGGCCACTCACACAAGGCTCAAGTGTTTGGAGGTGAAGAAAATCAAGAAAGGAAGTGTCTTGGACCCAAAATGGAGAAGAAACCCCAAGGAGCAGCCAAGCTGATCAGCCACCCTCACACACTCACGTAGAGAAACTGTTTTCTAGGGTTTAGTGCCCACTAAGGCTTAAATAGTGGTTTAACAATTAAACACACAGTATTAACTTTAATTGCTACGCTTAGCATTTTAATCCCAAATTTTGGATTCTGAAACTAGACATTTTTCTAAGAATTATCATATTTTTTTCGTAATTTTCTGAGCACCTTTCCGGTACGCGCTTTTCCAAGCCAGTACCGGTTTCTAGCACCAGTTCTCATTATTTGGATTTGAAACTCGTTTTACAAGTTCTACATATTATTCTAGTAATTAACATGCACTTATTATAATTTTCTGGGATACTTTTTCGGTACGCATTTATACCGACTAGCAGAACCGGTATCTGCACTTTTCTTCCGAAAAGCGACTTTCAGCATTATTACTCACATACTATAATTATTAAAGCCTCATAATAATTATTAGGGTCAATTATGGAATCATTTCCTAATTTTGCATAATTAATTAATTAAATACCTTAATTAACGGTGCGGGTTCTTACATTCCCCATCTGGTTGAGGACGTGTATCGCGCAGATCTTCGCACATATCAAGACCAGTCATATTGACTGACGCTTTAACTTTGTCATCTGGCTGTATTGGAATTTTAGCTCGTAAGCTGGTATTATAACAGCTACGCGCTGTTTTTTGGTCGCCCCTAATAGCAACTACCGGGCTAGATTTGTCACGAAATTTCATTAGAAGGTGGGGCATAGTGATGATTTCCTTTAGCGCGACAATGGTTGGTCTTCCTAGAATGATGTTATATGCAGACGCGTACTCAACCACATAAAATCGTACTTTGATAGTTCGAGCCAGAGGCATGATTCCAAAGGTTACCCACATCTCAATGGTGCCTTTGGGTTGTACGCATTTCCCAGCAAAGCCAATTAAGTCCGAACATCCATGAAGTAGATGTTCCTCTGGGATGTGCATTGCACGAAAAGCATCCCAGAAAATAATATCAGCTGAACTACCATTATCAATCATAATACGTTTTACCTGGAGATTAGCCATGCAAGCTGAGATTACCAGTGGGTCATCATGGTCTGGGAGGATGTCGCCATAGTCATCATCGTCAAAACATATGGCCTGTCTTTGATCGCGACAAGTGGAAGGGCGAGCATGATCGTGCACTGTCATTACTGATTTTAAATGTTTTTTGCGTTGAGATTTAGTCGCACCTCCTCCCGCTGATCCTCCGGCGATAGTGGCTAAAACTCCTGCCGCGTTATTTGGTAGTCCATCGCGTTGTTGTTGCGCGATTTGCTATCTGTTTCGCGGTGGAGTCCCTTGACGTCTGTCAGTTGAAGCCTCTCTGTCATTTCTTCGATCTTTGTTACGAGCTGGGTTATAGTTTCTCCTGGGATGTGCCCTTTGTTCATTAGGGTTCGGGTCGCGATCTGGGCTTCTATCGCGTCTTCTTTGCGTCTTGTATTCCCTGTAGCTGGAGACGAATTCCTGGAGTTTTCCCTCTCTTATGAGTGCCTCAATAGTATTTTTGAGCGCGAAACATTTTTCAGTTGTATGTCCTTTGTCGTTGTGAAACTCACAAAACTTGGTCTCATCGCGCTGAACTCCTTTTGGCATTGGGGGAGGCTTGTTAACCCGTACATACCCTGTTTGGAATACTTCTTTCAAAATCCGTCTTTGGGACGTATTTGAAGGGGTGTAATTGTCGTATCTTCCCCATTTTATCTTTTCACAGAATTTTCGTTGAAAATTCTTCTGGACATCTTTTTCAAAGTTATCTGTGTCGGCCCTGGTGTTAGAAATTTCTCATGAACGCTTATAATCTTCAAGGTTGATGAATTTTTCTGATCGTGCACTAAGTTCTTCTATGGTGCGTGGTCGCTGTTTGGCTAGCGACATAGAGAAAGGGTCATCAAGTAATCCTTCTGTGATGATATGTAGTGAGGCTTGTGGATCCAGGTCTCTGACCAAGAGTGCTTCATCAAAAAATCTGTTCAGATAATCATGCAAAGTTTCATTTGATCCTTGACGTACAGTTTTTAGCGCGTGTGTAGATTTGTATTGGGCCTTGCTGGTTGCAAATCGTACGAGGAATTGGTTGGTCAAGTCCTCCCAACTTTGTACCGAATTAGATGGTAACGCTGAGTACCATCTAAGTGTTGTCTCCTTCATGGTTGTTGGAAACAGTCGACATGCTATTGGATCTGCCACGTCTTGTGCCATCATGTTTGTCTGGAATTGTTCCAGATGTTCTTGGGGGTCCCCTTTGCCGTTATATTTTTCTGTTGTAATCTTGACATCCCGAGGAATTGGGATGTTCATTATGCAGGGAACGAATGGGTGAACAATTCGAGAGAATGACCTTGAATTTCCATGAGAATTCTCATTCTCGTGAGTATCTTTTATTTCTTCACCTTTCTTGATTTTGTGACCCGAAGGTCCAGGGTTACCAGTCGAGTGTTCATGAGGTTGTTCACTTTCATCAGAATTTTCGGGATTTTTTTCCTTCTCAGGGTCTTTATCTTTTTCTTTTCCCTTTTCTTGGTTTTGTTCTTTATTCTTTTGAGCTGTCTTCAATCTAGCTAAATCTCAATTCTGCTGGGCGATTTTCTTGTTTTGTTGTGTGATAAGAGGTCCAAAAGATGTTGGGGTGTCGGTGGGTCATCCAGATGGATGGGAATTGGTGCCACCGATGAAGCTGATATTGCTTGGGAAGCAGGGATCTCCTTCCGCTTTCCTTTGGAGCCATTTAGGGATTTGCTTCGAGTGTCAACCATGTTTTTAGAGAAAGATGGGTTCTAACAGATAGCTTCCCACAGACGACGCCAATGATCAGACCAAATACACTATGGACTGGCCAATATGTACTGAGCCTAATCACACACGGTTTAGTTGTGAGTGTAGTTCTTCGATCTGGGCTTGGAGTTACGTAGTGGATCGCGCTTTGCCTTTTTCCTTCACGTTGGCACGTTAACACCAAATAGGGGGGCCTGCAAAGACACTCCGATGCTTAAGTCAATATCAGAGGCAGGAGTTTTATGTTGTTAATGTAAAAGATGATCGTACCTTGGTGGTATATCGTTTTCTTATATAGTAGTTACGATGCTGCCTTAGTTAAGGCGGCTTGGCTTCTGAGTGGCCAGGCTTGGGCTGCAGGTCAGTCAGGGGACCTGAGTAGCCTTATCTGCTATAGTGTCTAGTGGTAGAGTCGTGGCGAGCTGGAGCTGTCCGTTGTTTATTGGAATCAAGGCGCGGGGGGGTTGCCTTGGGCCTTAAGTTTACTTCCTAAAGGGGGTTTCATACGCGATGTGGGTATCGCGTCTTGTCTGTCGCGATGAGGGCATCGCGTCTTGCGCGTTGTACTTGTCCTTTGCGCTTTGCTTTGGGACCTTAATGGGTTTGGGCTTCCTTATGTGTCGATGGGCTCTGATTGGGCCTATATTTTATCCAGATCAAGTTCCTTTTCGCAACTCCCTCTCTCTATTCTTCTCTATTCTCTTCTTTTGTTTTCTAACTCATAGAATTTTTCACAGCTTTCCTTTAGAACTTGCTCACTATCCTCGTCTTTGAGTTCTGTCCTCTTGGTATTTATAGAGCGATCCTTGGAGATCTCTTCACACGAGGGTTTCCTGCGTCTCCTCCTTGATCAAATCATACACGCTTTTTGATTCAACAGTGCGACCCTCCTTACTGCAGAGAGTAAACCTCTTTTTTTTGTATCTTGGGCGGTGCCTTGTATGGGCAGATGACTTTGCTTCTTGTAGAGACTTTGAGCGGTGGCCTTGTTTGTCTTGTAGCATTTATTAATTTTTGTTCTTTTTTTTGTTTATGATTTTTTCTATTTTTTAATAAAAATAATTATGTAAAACAAAGCAAGATTTAAACAGTCTCCCATTTTTAATCTTTTTTCGTTTACAACTAAAAATATAAAACAAACTTAGATAAAAATAATTAAGAAGCCAGATAAAACTAGAAACATTTTTGAATAGATTTCATAATTTTAAAACAAACAATTGCTGTTGTACACATCTTTAAAAATTAAAAATAAAAATATATCCTGACAAAATAAGGTGTTCACAATTTTATTTTTTATTTTTCCTTTTTAATTTTGTATATTTTTTTATGTGTGAGGACAAAATTGAGTGGTTACAAAACCGTAGCAAGTAAATAACAATATTCACTAATGCTGAATTCAACTACAAATTAGGAGACATGAATCAGAAAATGCAACATAAGTAGGGGAGAATCTTAAAGTATTTGTGAATTACATTTTTGGTAAGTTTTAAAATGTCAAAAGAAAAAGTAAGTTTTAGATAATTTTTTAAGAAGAAATATACTTACATAAAAGTAATTTATATCATAAAAATTTACTCATCATTCCAAAATAAAAATTTTAAACATTATGGTTATAATTTGAAGATATGAAGTTTGAGAATACAAGAAAAAAAAATTATGACTACAAGAAATAAAATATAAACATGTTTAAAAAACCAATACTCCCCGTTTAGCTCTTTTGATTACTGGCGTTTTGTGCTTAATTTGGTAGGAAAAGATGTTATCACAATGCATATATCTATTTAATATGAAATCAGCATATACATTTGGTTCATTACATGGTCAATCATACAAATGCAGTAGGAATATGAATACAAAAGAAAAATATACATTCTCCTTTAAAGACAGAAATGGTATCATTTATTCTCAAAGGAAGTTGGGCCACACTTTGATTGCTCCTGGTCTTATATCCTCAAAACGATATCTGAAAATAAATGTCAACAAAGAATAAATAAAGTAATAAGAAACACTATTAATTAACTATATTGTCGTGACTAAGATATATATTTATTACAACAAATTGTATTTCACCTGTTTTTGGTAAGGAAACTCCTCACAGCTAATGGAAGAACAGGTTTGCCTCGACTGTGTTTGCCAACACCTGAATAAAGAAGACAATTGAAAAATCAAAGGAAAACAGTAGGAAAACAGAAGACAATTACTAAACACCACCTTTTCACATATCTAATGTGTTGAAAATCATCTTCTTTATTTGGTATCAAAGCTATGCATATATGATTATAATACCCAATTTTTTAATTCTAAAAATAATTCTAAATTTGCATATAGAACCTAAAGTTCATGATAAAATTTCGTTTGGAATTTTTTGCAATTGATCTTGAAAACCTTGAGGTTTTTGGAATTTGGAATTTTTTTTTTTGGATCACAAGTATAATTAAAATCCTTATTTTTTTTCTTACAAAGAAAGATATTATTTACTTATCACATACTTAGATAGAGATGTCCCGCCAAAATTTTAAAGGGTTTGGTCATTGACTTATTTATCAAAATAATTAAAATTATAACAATTATGTTATTTATGTAAAGAAAATTTACTAAAATGTAAGTTTTAAAATGTCAGAATAAAATGTAAGCTTTACATAATTTTTTTGACAAAAATTAAAATTAAATTTGATGCATAAAAGTTTGCTCATCATTTCAAAATAAAAGTATTAAATATTATCTTACCTCTTCATCTCCAAGGCTTCTTTTCGATGGATCATGTATATATCTTTCTTCTGTGACTCTTGTTTATTCGAATGAGATTTCAATGGTACATTAATGCATTTCAGAACACGATCATCACAAACCTTTTAATTAAAAAAAACAAAATTCGATTTAGCTCTTTCCTTAATTTGTGAATTCAATAGAGATTATGAACGCTCAAATAGAAATATTTAACATACAAAAAAGTTCAATTAAATTTATAATACCTTTAAGTTTTGGAAATAAGTAACCAATGTAGAACTGACTTCAGAGATATCCATGATCCAGTGTGGCTTATATTTTGATAGGACTTAGAATTGTAAAATGTCAAAAAACCTTGTTCACGTATTAAAATCAGGATTGCTAATTGGCTTCACGATCTTCTCTCATAACCTAAACCAATTCATCAAAGCCAAAGTCAAAACAAAGTTTGGGAAGTCTTCAAGAATGAATCTTCTATTTTCTTGAACTATACAAGAGTTACTGGTGATTGGCGGGACAGTTTGGTGAAAGAAAGATAAAGAAAAGACTACAGATTAGAGAGAGAGAGAGAAAGATTTGAAATAAAATGTCAAAAAAACCTTGTTCACGTATTCAAAATCAGGATGCTTATTGGCTTCACGATCTTCTCTCATAACCTAAACCGATTCATCAATGCCAAAGTCAAAACAAAGTTTGGGAAGTCTTCAAGAATTAATCTTTTCTTTTCTTGAACTAAACTAGGGTTACATGTGGTTGGCGGGACTGTTTGCATGGTGAAAGAAAGATAAAGAAAAGCTTACAGATTAAAGAGAGAGAGAACGATTTGAAATAAAATCAGGATGCTATTTGGCTTCACGATCTTCTCTCATAACCTAAACCGATTCATCAAAGCCAAAGTCAGGAAGTCTTCAAGAATTAATCTTTTCTTTTCTTGAACTATTACAAGGGTTACTTATTTTCCATGTCCGCTCATTAAACCCCGATCATATTACACCTTCCCTTTCCACATCAGTTAAGCTCATGAGCCAGCTGTAATTTTTTTTTTTTTTTTGCTATTGCTCACATCTTATGTAATCTTGATTGGCATTACTAAGTATTTTAACATTATTACTCAGAAGATTTCAATAAACTAAAAGTGGTTGTTTTGACATTATAAATTTATTAAAGGTTAGTTTGAGTTTAATTTCATTATAAATCTTAGCAAGTAAATAACACTACTAACTAATGTTGAATTAACCTACAAATTAGGAGGCATGCATCAGAAAATTCAACATAATTGGGGGAGCATCTCAAAGTATTATAGAATTACATTTTGTTTATAATTAATTCAAGTTAACCCCATCACAGCATTTAGTGGCGGACCCAAAAAATGTTGTTTATGTCGGCACACTTAATGACGTTGGTTTGGAGAAATTTTTTTTTAAAGAAAATTTTAAATGCATTAAGGGATAAGATATTGTAACAACCAAGTTCACTTTAAATATGGGGGGTCATAACTATACAAAGATGAAAATAAATATAACCGTTAGATCCACATAATCGATCCAACGGTAAAATTGATTGGTAGTAATATTGATAGTAACACTACTTGATTGTTACAATATATTTCCCCATGCAGGGATTAAAAAACAAAAAATTATAAATAAGAAAAAAAAAACTTCACCTTAACATAAAAAAATATTCCAACACTTTTTTTTAATCAAACTGATTTGTTATATGACATCATAAAATGTACAATAAAACATATGACATCTCATTCCATCCTATCGTATTCCATTCATTTTCATTTCATCTCTCGTTGTATAACAAAGCCTAATATAACCAACATCACATTTTACTACTATACTCAAAAAAATAAATAAATTAGAACTTCATGTTTACAACTGCGGACAGAAGTGACCATCTAGTTCCGCCATTGATAGCATTAGTCAAATATTACCTTCAATTTGACAAACAGATGAGTAAACACATGTATCTCTTTAAAAGTAGATGGTATAAATTTTAAAAAATAAAATAAAATACAAAATATGACTCAAAAGTGAGAAGTACTAGTAAATAAATGGCTGGTTACCGAATATAATAAAAGTAAATTTGATTCAATCTATTATCCAATCAAATATTATTAAATTATTATATTATTAAAAAAAATTAAATTATTTTAAAATCTCTATTGTTAATATCTAATTACGCAATAGATGTTATGAAAATACATATTTGGCCAATATGATAGTGTCATATCATGACTTTGTATATATTTGTAATTTTAAGATATTTTTATTTAGTCCTAAAGCCATTGACAAAACTATCTAGCTCATTTTTTGCCTAATTTAACCTAATTCATTTATTATACAAATCATTAGAAATACATATTACAGACTTTTGTGACGTAGTTTATTTATGTTACATTTTTTTTTAAATTGATGATGATAATATTGTGGTTAAAATTTGTTGATTTTATCAATTTTTACCTCCCAGTTTTGTCATCTATGTAGAAGACAATAATATTTTATTTTAAAATCTGTTCAGCTGTTCTGCTTTTTCTTAGTGTGTGCTACTTAAAATTGTGTTCCTTTCATATATTTATTAGTCAATGTGTTGGTAGATTTGCCTTTCAATGTTCTGTTCTTTATGGATAATTTCTTTACATTTGAAATACACTGGCTGAATCTATAAAAATGGTAATAGACCTTTTTCATTTTCAGCATATACTTTGATTGAATACTGAAAAAAAAAAGAATTCTTTTTGTATGAGATTCTTACATAGAAATTTATGAGGAAGTATGTGTGAAATGTGTGATGTTTTGAAATCTTTATATTTGTTTTTGTATTGTTTATCAGATTAGGAATGCGGGTGTTATTGCATTTTATTCTATATCTTTCCAATATTTTAAACTTCCCTATCTTTTCCTTCGCAAAGAACCAATAGATGAACAAGCAGTTGCAAATGAGAGTTAACGAGCAGAGTTTGGTTTTTATACCATTCAGCCACATGATCAATCTAGAAGATGCTTTTGTATGATTGGTGGGGTGCTTCTGGAGAGAACTATCAAAGATGTCTGGCCTGTTGTGAAGCGAAATAAAGAGGGACTTGAAGAGGTTGCTACAAGACTTAATGAGGCATTGGAAAAGGAATAAACGGAAATTGCCAAGGCTGATGCTGGGGTGAAAGATGAATGTGGTAGGAACTAGGAAGGTTCTGTTCATGGAGTTCTTGTCGATCCTGCAATTATTTGAAGTGAATGGTATGTCCAGTTTTATTCTGTTTTCTTAAACTATTATCATGAAATTCTCGGCCCTTTATTGTTTCTGTTTGCAGGTAGTATGATGATTTATCTTTTTAGGGATTAGTCTAAAACAAGCATTACTTGATATGACCTTCAGTTTACTTACTAGGGGCGGAAGAAAAGTGTTTTTCATTGGGTCAAGTGTTCATGTACATTTCAGGTTGCAATACTAGAGCATGGTTCAATTGTTATGTTGCATACATGACTATCAGGATTTGAATTGAGCAGGAATATACCTCTCATTGTGGGGAGCATAGGAGGGATATAAGCATCCTACTGAACTTGCGGAATTTCCAGGATAGTGACAACAAGCATATGTTCTAAAATGCCTTTTAAGCTTGCAAGAAACACATTGGGATAGAAGTATAGAACACCTATTCGCTCTGAGAAAAGACAAAAATTTGACTAGTGTCATTCATTCGAAGCTATTGATATGGATCTAGGATGTACATCCACCATTTGATATTTAGCTCTTGTATCCGAAGAGTGTAATTTGTCCTTAATTTGATAGGAAAAGATGTTATCACAATGCATATATCTATTTAATATGAAATTAGCATATACAATTGGATCATTACATGGTCAACTAATCATACAAATGCAGTAGGAATATGAATACAAAATATATATATACATTCTTCTTTAAAGACAAAAATGATATCATTTATTCTCAATGAAAGTTGGGCCACAATTTGATTGCTCCTGGTCTTATATCCTCAAAAGAAACGATGTCTAAAGATAAATGTCAACAATGAAGAAATAAAGTAATAAGAAACACTATTAATTAACTATATTGCCGTGACTAAGATATATATTTTTTACAACAGATTGTATTTCACCTATTTTCGGTAAGGAAACTCCTCACAGCTAATGGAAGAACAGGTTTGCCTCGATATAGTGTTTGCCAATACCTGACTAAAGAAGACAATTGAAAAATCATGGGAAAATTACAGCAGAACAAAAATTATAGGTAAGGAAATCCTGAAATACAAACTACATTTTGTTTACATAAAGAACCTATGTTTTTTTTCTTTTTTTTTAAAATAATAATAATAATAATATACCTGTTATGACTTCTTTGGTTGGCCCATGCCCAACTTGTTTTGTATGGATTGAATCAACAAACTCATTTTCCTTATTAACTACCAATTAGGAGGTGTCACACCCCGTATATATCCGGTAGTGTTATCATTACATCGTATTAAGCTACGCTTAATTAAAAATGCAGAATATTCTTTTTCTTTTTCAATTATGACGTCATTATCAAATACCAACTGGATTACTTAATCAATTTCATAAAATATCGCCTGAATGTAAATTGCAATAAGGCATCTACTGAAATACCTCAATATATAAATAAAGTGAGTATCTAAGTCACGGCATTACATCATGTAATCCGGACAATATCCTGATACATTAATACAACTCTAATTAAAACAAGACATAACAAGTCTACGTGGCATGGACAATCCCCGTGCTCACCAAATCAACAGCGTCTCAACAAGATAATCCAAAATTATAAATGAAGCTAAAAGCATATAAGCAGCAAGCATATCCAGCATCCAAAAAGTCAGCATATAATATCATCAATATCTAACTCAGCTCCGGCCTCCTGCCGCCTGAGGTCTCAACATTACCTGACCCTGAAATAAGCATTCCCCAAACGTGGGGTGAGATCTCTAAACCAAAAATCTCAGTAAGACTAGAGGTCCTCAAGGATCTTCCACCCCAAGCTCACTTACATGTGCAATATAAGTTCAAAAGCAGTAATTCAATATAAGTTCTCAAAACTATGCAGTGCAACAGATATTCATGCCATGTGTGTTGATACTATTCTACTGGCCAGAGAAATGCAAGACGTACGTCTACAACCCCACAATAAGTACAAGGAACAACGCCACCTCATCCACAGCCTCACCATCTTGTATGCGCCACATACTCAGGCTTACCGTATAGGTGGAACACAACATGCATATCATAAAGGCACTCACATATAACAGCTCAATAGCATTTATCAAAATAATACATGAAAACAACATCATGCATATAACCATACCCCTATGGGACATGGTGGAACCACAACATGGCTAAACCGAGGACACGAAAGCTTACCTTGCAAGCTCACTATCCAATGCCAAGAGTCCTCACCGCTCAAGTCCAACACACAGCAGATCACAATCTGATTTAGGACCAGCAAGTGTATCAACATACATAACTCAAAAGCATTAACATAAAGACTACGTTCTCCTTTAATGATTTACGTCTTAAGGCTTCCAACAAAGCCACAAGCCCTTAATCACATGATTATGACTTAGTTCATTAATTACAGAAGTTCAACTTCATCAATCTAGGGTCCCCAAACCCCCAATAGCCTACTTTCCTCACATCACAGCTACTGTTCTACAAAATCCCAGAATATTCGGATATTCCTCGGGTACATATTCGGATATGCAATATCTGGATATCTCATTGACCATATCCGGTTATACAATATCCGGATATCCAGATTCCAATATCCGGATATCCAATATCCGGATATCCAAATCCCATATCCGGATATCAAATATCCGGATATTTCACGACAGAATGCAGAAACTGCATTTCGTGAAGATATCCTTCCAAGGTTCCATTTTTAACACTTAAACACGTTAAAACATGCATTTTTAGGCACATTAAGGTTCATACAATTGATGGTTACTTGCTTAACTCATTAAACATGCCAAGACATCAACTTTAACCCATTAAACTCATGATCAAAGGTTGTAAGGCTTACCAAAGCTTGAAACAGCCCAAAAATGGTGCTCTTGGAGCTCACAAGCCAGCCTCAAGGTGTTGACACAAAGGGTACACGAAAATGGTGTTCAAGACTTGATCTTTCTTCACAAAGGTTGGCACTTGGAGCTTCAACAACCAAGAATGTGACACCACAACACCAAACCAGGAACTTAGCACTTCAAAACTCAAAATGCAGAAACAAGAACTCAGAAGCAAGGTCCTCTCACTCTCACAAGGTGGCTCACACCAAGATATGTTGATCAAGAGAAGAAACCATGATCAAAGGTGGTGTCTTTGGTTAGAAAATGGAGAAGAAATACAGTGACAAGGTGGCTGGTCTCACAACTCAGAAAAACTCACGCTGGAGGCTCATCAAAATGACCTAGGATCATGTGTCAAGGCTATTTATAGCCACTTACGTTTTAAACACACAGTATTAACTTTATTTCCTAATTTAACATAATTAATTACTTAATTTCCTTAATTAACGGTGCGAGTTCTTACAGGAGGCACGTATCAAAAAATGCAACATAATTGGGGGGAGCATCTCAAAGTATTTGAAAATTACATTTTTTTTATAATTAATTCAAGTTAATCCCTATCACAACATTAGTCAAATATTACCTTCAAATTGACAAACAGACAAGTAAACACATTTATCTCAAAAAAATAGGTAGATAGTATACATTTTAAAAAATAAAATAAAGTACAAAAGTACTGATAAATAAATGACCGGTTATTAATATAATAAAGTAAATTTAATTTCAATCTATTATCCAATCAAAAAATGAAGTAATAAATGACTCAAAAGTGAAAAGTACTAGTAAATAAATCGCTGGTTACTAAATCTAATAAAGTAAATTTAATTTCAATCAATTATCCAATCAAACATTATTATAATATTAAATATTTTTAAATATATCGATCAAATAAGTTTTAAATACACCAAATAAGGGTGTTGCGCCCAATTTAAATTTTAAAAGATCTTAGCATTTTCAGAAAATCATGATTTTGTATATATTTGTAATTATAAGATATTTTTATTCAGTCCTGAAGCCATTGCCAAATTATCTAGCTCAATTTTTAATTCTAATAAGTATAATTAAAAGCCTTATTATTTTTCTTACAAAAAGAAAGTATTATTTACTGATCACATATTATATAGAGGACTACATGTCTCCCGCCAAAATTTTAAAGGGTTTGGTTATTGACTTATTTATCAGAATAATTATAATTATAATAATTATATTATTTATTTCAAGAAAATTCAGTAAAATGTAAGTTTTAAAATGTCAGAATAAAATGTAAGCTTTAGATAATTTTTTGACAAAAATTATACTTATATAAAATTAATTTATATTTATAAAAATTTACTCATCATTTCAAAATAAAAGTATTCAACATTATCTTACCTCATCATCTCCAAGGCTTGGATCATGTAAATATCTTTCTTTGGGTGACTCTTGTTTAATCGAATGTGATTTCAACAGTACATTAATGCATTCGAGAACACGATCATCACAAACCTTTTAATTAAAAACACCAAAACTCCGTTTAGCTCTTTCCTTAAGATGTGAATTCAATAGCCATTGTGAATGCTGAAATAGAAATATTTAACAAACAAAAAGTTCAATTAAATTTATAATACCTTTTTTTTTTTTTGTATATAAAATTTATAATACCTTTAAGGGGGCCGTTTGGTACGCGGCATTTTGTAGGATTCCCGGGAAACTGAATTTTTCTAAATTTTAAATTTTCGGATATTATTGTAAACTGAATGTAAAAATCATATTTTTGAAAATCGAGATTCCCAGACAAAAAAAATTTCTTCAGTACCAAACGCCCGTTAACTTTTGGAAATGAGTAACCATTGTAGAATTGAGTTCAGATCTTCACATGGCCTTACATATTTTTATGTCACTGTACGAGATAATATTATCTCCTACAATATGAGAATACGATCCATTATCTTCTTTCTCTCTTCTTTTTAGTGAATCTCAACCACTTTTGTGTTGAGATTTAAAATTATCATTACACATTTATTTTCATTTTCACATGAATCACTCTTCTTTCTCTTACACACTTATTTCCCACAACAGCTCACTAAACCCCTATCGTAACACCTTCCTTTGCCACAGTAGCTAACAGGTTATAATATTTAAAATTATTGTCGTTGCCTTACAGCTAAGCTGATGAGCCATCTATAATTTTTCTTTTGCCTTCTTGGAATGTTGTTTTGCATTTATATGCTCATCTCTTAGGTAAGCTTCATTGGCAAACTTAACTGTTGAGATGCTGACCTGAAAAGATAAAATATATCAATATATCAAAAGAATATTTTAATATTTCTTGTTATTACTCAACAGATTTCCATAAACTAAAAGTTGTTATTTGGATATTATTAATTTAATTAAAGGTTAGTTTGCGTTTAAATTTCATTATAAACCTTAGCAAGTAAATAACAGTATTTACTAATGCTGAATTAACCTACAACTTAGGAGGCATGCATTAGAAAATGCAACAGGGAGCATCTCAAAGTATTTGAGAATTATATTTTGTTTATAATTAATTGAAGTTAACCCCCATAACAACATTAGTCACATATTACCTTCAAATTGACAAACAGACAAGTAAACACATATATCTCTTTAAAAGTAGATAGTATAAATTTTGAAAAATAAAATAAAATACAAAATATGACTCAAAAGTGAAAAGTACTAGTAAATAAATGGCTGGTTACTAAATATAATAAAGTAAATTTAATTTCAATCTATTATTCAATCAAATAATATTATAATATTAAATTATTTTAAAATCTATATTGTTAATATATATTTACGCAATATATGTTACGAAAATACATATTTGGCCACTATGATAGTGTCTTATCGATCAAATAAGTTATCTAATTAGAATACTACAAATAATGGTGGCTGCCCAATTAGAATTTTAAAAGGTCCTAGTGTCCTTTAATATTTTCAGAAAATCATGATTTCACATATATTTTAAGATATTTTTATTCAGTCCTGAAGCCTTTGCCGAAGTTATCTAGCTCAATTTTTAGCCTAATTTAACCTAATTCATTTATTATACAAGTCATTAAAAAAACATATTACAGACTTTTATGACCTAGTTTATTTACCATACATGTTCTTTTAAAATTGATCATAATAATATTGTGGTAAAAATTTTCTTGATGTTATCATTTTTTACCTCCCAATTTAGTCATCTATATAGAAGACAATAATATTTTATTTTAAAATCCGTTCATCTGTTCTATTTTTTCTTCTTGTGACTATGTGTGCTAGTAGCCCGGCCCGGCCCATTTAGCCCTAGCCCGCGTGGGTTAGGGCCAAAAAGCCCACAATGGTATAGGCCCACATGGGCCAAAAGCCCTAAGGGTTAGGGCTAGCCCATGGGCCTTCCAAAAATTTAATATGTATTTTTTTGTTTACAATAAAATTCATATTTGATATAGCAATGTATCTCAAAAGTCCTTACCTGCATTAAAATAGATTAAGGAGCAACATTTTCTCATATAAAAAAAAAGTGACAGCATATTCTCATAGATTATTGGAACACTAATGAAAACAGATTTTATAGTAATGCAGAGGACACTAATTTTATATAAAATGACTTGTGTGATCCATATGGGGCAACAGATTACAATAAGATGTCAACATTGTAACAAAGAAATTAAATGACTAAATCTTCATAATACCAAGCATTAAGTGAAAAAAGTTAGCATACTTTCCTACAAACTGAATCAAGGCAACAAAATATTCTAATTACATGCATTTCCAGCATTGCTGTCAATGTAAATATTCAAGAATGGAGGCATTGCTATCAATGTAAATTCCAAGCATTGCTGTCAAAAAGTTCAAGAAATTCAGCTGTCATATACTCAAGAATGGATGCCAAATATACAGCAGCAGCATTGGCCTCAACTTCGCGGGATCAATTCTGCACAAAATCAATGTAAATACTAAATATCATCACAATTAAATCAATTAAGCTCAACCTACACATAATCAATGGATCTAAACTATAAATTTCAACTAGCTACTAACAGAAATACCTCTCTAATCTTCAATTTGAACTTCTTGATGCACATTGGCTTGTGATGTTGTTGTTTCATGATCACTAGTATTAGAATCATCTTCATCTAAAACTCATAACCAATTGAAACAAAACTGCTAAATTAGACAATCAATCCCTACATAACCAAGCAATATTAAAATATTAAGCATAATAACTCAAAGCATTACCATTAAGATTCTCGAGAAAACCATGCAACCAATTCCTAGTGCAAATCAACATTTGGACATTTTCAGGAAGAGTGGAACTTCTATATTTGGTAAGAACACGCCCACCGATACTAAAAGCCGATTCTGATGCCACTGAAGTAATTGGAATACTTAGCACATCTCGGGCCATAATAGAGAGTGTGTGAAATCTATTCTCACTGTGCTTCCAATAATTAAGCACGTCAAAATCCTCCCCATCACCATATTTAGCTTTTGGTTCATCCAAATAAAGATTTAATTCACTCTTACCACCAACAATCATACTTTCATTCTCAAACCTTTCAAACTCCTGCAAAATTTGATATATCAATTATATAAACGAAACAACAATGAAAAAAAATGACTAAATTAGCACGAAAGAACTTACACTTATGTATAATTTTGATTTTTTTGACCTATTGCTTTCACCACTTGACTTGTGCAAGAGATTGGATTTGATGGATGAATGAGAATTAGAAGCACTTGATCCTTTGAGATTGCTCACATATTCTTCATATAGCTTCTCAAACTTTTCTCTTATATTTTTAACCTTATTTTGGGAGGTAAATGGATCAATTTTTGTGTAACAAAAGTCTAAGAAAACAAGCTTCAAACGCGGGTCAAAAATAGCTCCAAAAGCTAAAACTGTACTATATTCCTTTCAATATTTGTCAAACTTCTCTTTCATCCTCAGTGACATATCACTTAAAGTATAATCATCATTATACAAGTTTTCGTTCAGTATGCACTCGATCTTCCAAACTAGTACAAATTATAAGTTAGAGGTTGGATAAGATGAACCTGAAATCATGTTTGTAGTCTCGTAAAAGGGTTCTAGGAATTCACATATTTTATCTCCTATTCTCCATTTTTCACATGACGGACAATATTTGTAATTCCTATCTATCACTTGGAGAATATCACATTCCTTTTCATACTTAAGTGCACTTTCTAGCATCAAATATGTAGAATTCCACCTAGTTGACACATCTAATCTCAAACCAATGCTTGTGTCTATGCCTGCTTGTTCCACACAATCTTGAAACTTAATCATCCTCCCATCTGATCCTCTCACATACTTAACACTTTCTCTGATTTTATAAAGTGCTTCAGCAGCCACTTTCAAACCTTCTTGAACAATTAAATTAAGTATATGTGCAGAGCAACGTATATGAAAATATTCACCATCACACAACAAAGTATTCTGCAAACGGAGATGGTTTAACAATATAAGCTGCATGTTATCATTTACAGCAGCATTGTCCAAAGTAATAGAAAATACTTTCTTCTCAATTCCCCATTACTTTAAGCAATCAAATATAGCGGCTTCCAATTCAATCCCAGTGTGTGGAGGTTTCAGTCGAGAAAAATTAAGAATCTTGCTAATTAATTTCCATTTTTCATCAACAAAATGGACAGTTAAACAGATGTAACTCTCGCTGTTAGATGTTGTCCAAACGTCAGAAGTCAGACATACTCTATTAGGAAGGCTGGACAAGAGTTGCTTAAGTTTGTCCTTTTCTTGGATGCATATTTTTTTAATATCAGGCACAATTGTATTCCTAGAGGGCATCACAATATCAGGATTCACATAATCAATCCACACTCTGATCAAATCATATTCAACAAAACTAAAAGCAAGATCATGTTTAATTATGGCTTGTGCAAGCAATTCGCGATGGGTCATTTGATTAACCTTTCTCAAGCTAGACTTTTATGATTATGATCCCTATCATAGATCCCCGAGTGAACACCTGCTCTATTCCTAGGGTCTTTATCTTTAAACGCATATTAACAATAAAATATTGGCGAGACATAAATATGATAAAGATAAAGTTTGCTCAAATTTTTTAATCATGATATACCAAATATAAAAAAGTGTTCATATGATAAAACAGATTGTCTCTAGGACACCTATATACTAACAGTGGCATAGTGTCATCTTCGACCATGGATTGCGCACTTTGGGATGGTTGAGCTTTTCGTTTAGTTACAGCCATTATGATGCTAGGGTTGAGGACGCTTTGTTGGATCACTGATCTATTGTTCACTGGTCCTTTTGTGCTGGCTAACTTGGATAAAATGTCAGCTTGCGAGTTTTGCTCTCTGGGGATGTGCTCCATTTTAAAGCTTTGAAACTCTGTCAGTAGTAGTCTTACTTTTTCAAGATATTTTATCATGAATGCTTCTTTCGCCTGGTAGCTTCCTTGAACTTGAGCAATTACTAATTGTGAATCGCTCTTGAGGATTATGTTTGTTGCCCCCAAGTCTTTGCCATGGCGAGTCCGGCGAGGACTGCTTCATACTCGGCTTGGTTGTTTGAAGCTTTAAACCCAAAGTGGATAGAGTGCTCCGCTGTTATACCTTGGGGGGCTTTCCACGATGACTCCTGCACCGCTTCCTTTTACATTGGAAGACCCGTCGACAAAAATATCCCAAACCTCATTCACCTCAGCCTGATGTAGGTGTGTCATTTCGACAAGGAAGTCGGCTAGTACCTGGGCTTTGATTGCTTGTCGTGGTTCGTAAATGATGTCATATTCTGATAATTCTATCGACCACGAAATCATGCGACCTTCCAGATCAGGTTGTCTTAGCACTTGTCGAAGGGGCTGGTTTGTTCGAACTTTAATAGTGTGTCCATGGAAATAATGGCGCAGGCGTCGCGATGTTAAGATGAGCGCAAAAGCAACCTTTTCTATTTGTTGATAGCGCATCTCCGGTCCTTCGAGTGCTTTACTGACAAAGTAGTTTGGTTGTTATTCCTGGGCCTCTTCGCACAATAAGACAGCGCTTATGGCTTCGTTGCTGACTGAGAGATAGAGAACCAGAGGTTCATTTGGTGGAGGCTTGACCAGGACTGGTGGGTTGGCCAAGTGTTCTTTGATGGCCATGAATCCTGTCTCGCACTCCAGAGTCCAGTTAAAGTATGACTTTTTACGCAATAGTTTAAACATTGGTAGCGACTTTTGTGCTGAGGCGGGAAGGAATCAGGTTAAGGCAGTGATTCTTCCCGTCAATTGTTGTAGTTCCTTTACGTTACGCGGGCTTGTCATGTTGAGTATGACTTTGCATTTATCAGGATTAGCCTTTATCCCGCGATGTGTTAGCATGAATCCTAAAAAATTTCCGGCAGGTACTCCAAACGAGCATTTGGCTGGGTTAAGTCGTAACCTGTACTTGCGCAGTTGTTGAAATACCTGTTCCAAATCTTGGGGATGTTGTGAAGTAGTCATTGTTTTGACTATCATGTCATCGATGTACACTTCAAGCATCTACCCAATCTGCTGACTGAAAACTTTATTCATCATACGTTGATAGGTGGCACCGACGTTCTTGAGACCAAACGGCATCATGTTATAACAATAGGTAGCTTTTTCCGTGATAAAAGTTGTGGCCTCCTCGTCTGGTGTGAACATTGGAATCTGGTTGTAGCCTGAATATGCATCCATAAAGGATAAAATCTGGTATCATGCGGAGTTGTCGACCCGTTTATCAATGGTGGGAGTGGATAAAAGTCCTTTGGGAAATACTTGTTGAGGTCTGTGTAATCTGTACACATGCGCCACTTTCCATTGGGTTTT
Source organism: Gastrolobium bilobum (assembly GCF_033153095.1). Classification (NCBI taxonomy): domain Eukaryota; kingdom Viridiplantae; phylum Streptophyta; class Magnoliopsida; order Fabales; family Fabaceae; genus Gastrolobium; species Gastrolobium bilobum. The sequence goes on from NW_026898670.1 coordinate 45,717, forward strand.
CTGACTAACACCACATTAGAAAGCCAAGTAGAATATGTGATTTCTCTAATCACTCCTGCATCAAAGAGTTTTGCTACTTCGGTCTCAACCACCTGTTGCTTCTCTGGGGAGATTTTGCGCTTTTTCTGCGCGATGGGCTTAGCTTAAGAATCTAAGGTTAAGTGGTGACATATTACGCGTGGGTCTATTCCTAGCATGTCAACAGTTGTCCAAGCGAAGAGGTCTTTGTTGTTTAGCAGCACTGCCACCAACGGACTTTTCTCTGCTTCTGGGATATGTCATTCAATTTTGGTGATGTTTTCGGGTAATGGACCCACTTGGAGATTTTCCAGCTCCCTGTAACACCCCGTATATATCCGGTAATGTTATCATAATAGCGTATTAAGCTGCGCTTAATTAAAATGCGGAATTACTTTTTCTTTTCAGTTATGATGCCATTAACATTACCAACTTGCTTAATAATCAATTAATAAAACATCGCCTGTATGTAATTGCAATAAAACAGCTAACTGAAATACCTCATAACATAGATAATATAAGTGTGGCTCTAGTCACGGAACTACAACAACGTAGACCGGACCATCTAACAGTTTATACAACTCCAAACTACAAGTACTAACAGAAAGTGTCATGGACAATCCCCATGCTCACTCAAATAAGGCAACATGCCCAACATCAATCTCAACAACAACATAATTATAAAAGGCATAAAACATAATTAGCATCAATATCCAGTCATGCTAACAAATAAGCAGAAGCAACATAATCAGCTAAGCTCCGGCCTCCTGCCGCCTGAGGCATCAGTACCCATACTACCTGATCCTGAAATAAGCATTTCCCAAACATGGGGTAAGATCTCTAATCTAGAAATCTCAGTAAGTCAGTGAGTCCTCAAGGATCTTCCACCCCAAGCTCACTTACATGTGCAATATAAGTTCAAAAACCGTTTATCATTTATCATTTCTAAAACAATGCAATGCAGCAGATAATCATGCCATGTGTGTCAATACTAATCTACTGGCCAGAGACAGTGCAGGTATACGTCTATCACCTACACACCGTGCAAGTACCACTTGCATTCACCCCGGTACACCGTCTTGTATGGCGCTACATACTCAGGCTTCCCGTCAAGATGAAACAACACATGCATATTAAAAGCCATTACATGTAAAGTTCAATCAACATATCAAATATCCAAAAGCATGTACACAACATGCATAAACCATACCCCCATGGGACATGGTGGAACCACAACATGGCTAAACCGAGGACATGAAAGCTTACCTTGCAAGCTAACTCCAAAAGCCAAGAGTCCACAGCTCAAAGTCCAAACACAGCAGATTCACAATCTGTTATGGACCAATACTATATTAATAATAATGCAACACAAGCATATAACTTAAAGACAACGCCTTTCCTTACGTTTTACGTCTTAAGGCTCCATACCAAACCATAAGTCCTTAATCACTTGATTCTGACTTAGTATAATTAAAACAGAAGTTCAACTTCATCAATCTAGGGTCCCCAAACCCCCAATAGCCTACTGTCCTCACAGCACAGCTACTGTTCTTCGAAATCCCAGAATATCCGGATATTCCTCGGGACCATATCCGGATATGAAATATCCGGATATCTCACTGGACATATCCGGATATCCAGAATCCCATATCTGGATATCTATTATCCGGATACTCAAAACCCATATTCGGATATCACATATCCGGATATTCATCGGGCACATATCCGGATATTTCACGACAGAATGTAGAAAATGCATTTCGTGAAGATATCCTTCCAAGGTTGGGTTTTTAACGATTTAAAGCACCTAAACATGCATTTCTAGGTGTGTTCAACATTACCCAACAACAAGTTATCATCTTTAAACCTTAACATGCATCAAGCTTTCATTTTTAAGTTCAAAGACTAAAGACCAAAGGTGACAAGGCTTACCAAAGCTCAATCAGCCAACAAGAGGTGCTCTTGGAGCTCAAAAGGTCACTCCAAGGTTCTGTGTCTCTCTGCACAAGAAAATGTAAGTTGAAGGTTGGTCATTTCTCCACAAAGAACACACCTTGAAGCTTAACAAGCCAACTCCAAGGTTCCCACAACTCAACTCTCCCACTCAGCCCTTAAAGCTGACTCCCAACATCCTCCCAATTCAGAACACCAGCTCTCTACACACTCACAAGGCCACTCACACAAGGCTCAAGTGTTTGGAGGTGAAGAAAATCAAGAAAGGAAGTGTCTTGGACCCAAAATGGAGAAGAAACCCCAAGGAGCAGCCAAGCTGATCAGCCAAGCTGATCAGCCACCCTCACACACTCACGTAGAGAAACTGTTTTCTAGGGTTTAGTGCCCACTAAGGCTTAAATAGTGGTTTAACAATTAAACACACAGTATTAACTTTAATTGCTACGCTTAGCATTTTAATCCCAAATTTTGGATTCTGAAACTAGACATTTTTCTAAGAATTATCATATTTTTTTCGTAATTTTCTGAGCACCTTTCCGGTACGCGCTTTTCCAAGCCAGTACCGGTTTCTAGCACCAGTTCTCATTATTTGGATTTGAAACTCGTTTTACAAGTTCTACATATTATTCTAGTAATTAACATGCACTTATTATAATTTTCTGGGATACTTTTTCGGTACGCATTTATACCGACTAGCAGAACCGGTATCTGCACTTTTCTTCCGAAAAGCGACTTTCAGCATTATTACTCACATACTATAATTATTAAAGCCTCATAATAATTATTAGGGTCAATTATGGAATCATTTCCTAATTTTGCATAATTAATTAATTAAATACCTTAATTAACGGTGCGGGTTCTTACATTCCCCATCTGGTTGAGGACGTGTATCGCGCAGATCTTCGCACATATCAAGACCAGTCATATTGACTGACGCTTTAACTTTGTCATCTGGCTGTATTGGAATTTTAGCTCGTAAGCTGGTATTATAACAGCTACGCGCTGTTTTTTGGTCGCCCCTAATAGCAACTACTGGGCTAGATTTGTCACGAAATTTCATTAGAAGGTGGGGCATAGTGATGATTTCCTTTAGCGCGACAATGGTTGGTCTTCCTAGAATGATGTTATATGCAGACGCGTACTCAACCACATAAAATCGTACTTTGATAGTTCGAGCCAGAGGCATGATTCCAAAGGTTACCCACATCTCAATGGTGCCTTTGGGTTGTACGCATTTCCCAGCAAAGCCAATTAAGTCCGAACATCCATGAAGTAGATGTTCCTCTGGGATGTGCATTGCACGAAAAGCATCCCAGAAAATAATATCAGCTGAACTACCATTATCAATCATAATACGTTTTACCTGGAGATTAGCCATGCAAGCTGAGATTACCAGTGGGTCATCATGGTCTGGGAGGATGTCGCCATAGTCATCATCGTCAAAACATATGGCCTGTCTTTGATCGCGACAAGTGGAAGGGCGAGCATGATCGTGCACTGTCATTACTGATTTTAAATGTTTTTTGCGTTGAGATTTAGTCGCACCTCCTCCCGCTGATCCTCCGGCGATAGTGGCTAAAACTCCTGCCGCGTTATTTGGTAGTCCATCGCGTTGTTGTTGCGCGATTTGCTATCTGTTTCGCGGTGGAGTCCCTTGACGTCTGTCAGTTGAAGCCTCTCTGTCATTTCTTCGATCTTTGTTACGAGCTGGGTTATAGTTTCTCCTGGGATGTGCCCTTTGTTCATTAGGGTTCGGGTCGCGATCTGGGCTTCTATCGCGTCTTCTTTGCGTCTTGTATTCCCTGTAGCTGGAGACGAATTCCTGGAGTTTTCCCTCTCTTATGAGTGCCTCAATAGTATTTTTGAGCGCGAAACATTTTTCAGTTGTATGTCCTTTGTCGTTGTGAAACTCACAAAACTTGGTCTCATCGCGCTGAACTCCTTTTGGCATTGGGGGAGGCTTGTTAACCCGTACATACCCTGTTTGGAATACTTCTTTCAAAATCCGTCTTTGGGACGTATTTGAAGGGGTGTAATTGTCGTATCTTCCCCATTTTATCTTTTCACAGAATTTTCGTTGAAAATTCTTCTGGACATCTTTTTCAAAGTTATCTGTGTCGGCCCTGGTGTTAGAAATTTCTCATGAACGCTTATAATCTTCAAGGTTGATGAATTTTTCTGATCGTGCACTAAGTTCTTCTATGGTGCGTGGTCGCTGTTTGGCTAGCGACATAGAGAAAGGGTCATCAAGTAATCCTTCTGTGATGATATGTAGTGAGGCTTGTGGATCCAGGTCTCTGACCAAGAGTGCTTCATCAAAGAATCTGTTCAGATAATCGTGCAAAGTTTCATTTGATCCTTGACGTACAGTTTTTAGCGCGTGTGTAGATTTGTATTGGGCCTTGCTGGTTGCAAATCGTACGAGGAATTGGTTGGTCAAGTCCTCCCAACTTTGTACCGAATTAGATGGTAACGCTGAGTACCATCTAAGTGTTGTCTCCTTCATGGTTGTTGGAAACAGTCGACATGCTATTGGATCTGCCACGTCTTGTGCCATCATGTTTGTCTGGAATTGTTCCAGATGTTCTTGGGGGTCCCCTTTGCCGTTATATTTTTCTGTTGTAATCTTGACATCCCGAGGAATTGGGATGTTCATTATGCAGGGAACGAATGGGTGAACAATTCGAGAGAATGACCTTGAATTTCCATGAGAATTCTCATTCTCGTGAGTATCTTTTATTTCTTCACCTTTCTTGATTTTGTGACCCGAAGGTCCAGGGTTACCAGTCGAGTGTTCATGAGGTTGTTCACTTTCATCAGAATTTTCGGGATTTTTTTCCTTCTCAGGGTCTTTATCTTTTTCTTTTCCCTTTTCTTGGTTTTGTTCTTTATTCTTTTGAGCTGTCTTCAATCTAGCTAAATCTCAATTCTGCTGGGCGATTTTCTTGTTTTGTTGTGTGATAAGGTCCAAAAGATGTTGGGGTGTCGGTGGGTCATCCAGATGGATGGGAATTGGTGCCACCGATGAAGCTGATATTGCTTGGGAAGCAGGGATCTCCTTCCGCTTTCCTTTGGAGCCATTTAGGGATTTGCTTCGAGTGTCAACCATGTTTTTAGAGAAAGATGGGTTCTAACAGATAGCTTCCCACAGACGACGCCAATGATCAGACCAAATACACTATGGACTGGCCAATATGTACTGAGCCTAATCACACACGGTTTAGTTGTGAGTGTAGTTCTTCGATCTGGGCTTGGAGTTACGTAGTGGATCGCGCTTTGCCTTTTTCCTTCACGTTGGCACGTTAACACCAAATAGGGGGGCCTGCAAAGACACTCCGATGCTTAAGTCAATATCAGAGGCAGGAGTTTTATGTTGTTAATGTAAAAGATGATCGTACCTTGGTGGTATATCGTTTTCTTATATAGTAGTTACGATGCTGCCTTAGTTAAGGCGGCTTGGCTTCTGAGTGGCCAGGCTTGGGCTGCAGGTCAGTCAGGGGACCTGAGTAGCCTTATCTGCTATAGTGTCTAGTGGTAGAGTCGTGGCGAGCTGGAGCTGTCCGTTGTTTATTGGAATCAAGGCGCGGTGGGGTTGCCTTGGGCCTTAAGTTTACTTCCTAAAGGGGGTTTCATACGCGATGTGGGTATCGCGTCTTGTCTGTCGCGATGAGGGCATCGCGTCTTGCGCGTTGTACTTGTCCTTTGCGCTTTGCTTTGGGACCTTAATGGGTTTGGGCTTCCTTATGTGTCGATGGGCTCTGATTGGGCCTATATTTTATCCAGATCAAGTTCCTTTTCGCAACTCCCTCTCTCTATTCTTCTCTATTCTCTTCTTTTGTTTTCTAACTCATAGAATTTTTCACAGCTTTCCTTTAGAACTTGCTCACTATCCTCCTCTTTGAGTTCTGTCCTCTTGGTATTTATAGAGCGATCCTTGGAGATTTCTTCACACGAGGGTTTCCTGCGTCTCCTCCTTGATCAAATCATACACGCTTTTTGATTCAACAGTGCGACCCTCCTTACTGCAGAGAGTAAACCTTTGGCGGTGCCTTGTATGGGCAGATGACTTTGCTTCTTGTAGAGACTTTGAGCGGTGGCCTTGTTTGTCTTGTAGCATTTATTAATTTTTGTTCTTTTTTTTGTTTATAATTTTTTCTATTTTTTAATAAAAATAATTATGTAAAACAAAGCAAGATTTAAACAGTCTCCCATTTTTAATCTTTTTTCGTTTACAACTAAAAATATAAAACAAACTTAGATAAAAATAATTAAGAAGCCAGATAAAACTAGAAACATTTTTGAATAGATTTCATAATTTTAAAACAAACAATTGCTGTTGTACACATCTTTAAAAATTAAAAATAAAAATATATCCTGACAAAATAAGGTGTTCACAATTTTATTTTTTATTTTTCCTTTTTAATTTTGTATATTTTTTTATGTGTGAGGACAAAATTGAGTGGTTACAAAACCGTAGCAAGTAAATAACAATATTCACTAATGCTGAATTCAACTACAAATTAGGAGACATGAATCAGAAAACGCAACATAAGTAGGGGAGAATCTTAAAGTATTTGTGAATTACATTTTTGGTAAGTTTTAAAATGTCAAAAGAAAAAGTAAGTTTTAGATAATTTTTTAAGAAAAAATATACTTACATAAAAGTAATTTATATCATAAAAATTTACTCATCATTCCAAAATAAAAATTTTAAACATTATCTTACCTCATCATCTCCAAGGCTTTTTCTCGAAGGATCGTGTATATATCTTTTCTTGGTGACTCTTGTTTAATCGAAAGGAATTTCAATGATACGTTCATGCATTTGAGAACACGATCATCACAAACCTTTTAATAAAATAAAAGTATTATTCATATGCTGATTTTATATATAATATATATTTATAATATTTTTGAAAACAATGCCCTATAGATCTTACTTTTAACCTTGTGGTTATAATTTGAAGATATGAAGTTTGAGAATACAAGAAAAAAAAATTGTGAGTACAAGAAATAAAATATAAACATGTTTAAAAAACCAATACTCCCCGTTTAGCTCTTTCCTTAAGTTGTGAATTCTATAGCCATTTTGAATTCTCACATAAAAAATATTTAACAAATAAAAAGTTCAATTAAATTTATAATACCTTTAAGTTTTGGAAATGAGTAGCCATTGTAGAACTGAGTTAAGGGATATCCATAAAATAATATGGGTTGAGTAAAATTTTAATAGGACTTGATAATTGTAAAACGTCGCATATCACCTTGATCACAATGGCGAAAGTTCTCCTCTCATAACCTAAACCAACTGATCAAAGGCAGGGTAAAAACGTAGGTTGGGAAGCCTTCCAGAACAAATACGTTGAAGACCGGGGGTGTTGGAGTGGATAACGATTGGTAGAAGCTAATGAATAACTATGGTTTGCAAGTATCTAACACCGCGGATCTTGCTAGGATGGCAAGATCAAGAATACCGTTGATGAATGTGAGTAGCCCGGTGCTGAAGTTTTTGTCTTATCAGGTTCTTGGTGTGGATTTTGAGAAGACCAAGAATGCTACTTTTGTGGAGGTTAGATTTGCAAATATTGGAGGTCTTTGACCCCCACTACATATATTTGTAGCATTCTTAGAGCACGTCAGTTTTGCATGCGCCGCAATATGATTACTGGCGTTTTGTGCTTAATTTGGTAGGAAAAGATGTTATCACAATGCATATATCTATTTAATATGAAATCAGCATATACATTTGGTTCATTACATGGTCAATCATACAAATGCAGTAGGAATATGAATACAAAAAAAAAATATACATTCTCCTTTAAAGACAGAAATGGTATCATTTATTCTCAAAGGAAGTTGGGCCACACTTTGATTGCTCCTGGTCTTATATCCTCAAAACGATATCTGAAAATAAATGTCAACAAAGAATAAATAAAGTAATAAGAAACACTATTAATTAACTATATTGTCGTGACTAAGATATATATTTATTACAACAAATTGTATTTCACCTGTTTTCGGTAAGGAAACTCCTCACAGCTAATGGAAGAACAGGTTTGCCTCGACTGTGTTTGCCAACACCTGAATAAAGAAGACAATTGAAAAATCAAAGGAAAACAGTAGGAAAAAAAAAATTATGCAAGGAAACCCTGAAAATATATCCATTTAGAAACAAATTTTTTATCATTGTATTAAATCAAACTACATTTTGTTTAGAGAAAGAACCTAAGTTTTTTATATTTTAAAAATAATAATAATATACCTGTTATGACTTAGACTTAAACTGTTGAGAGGCTGACCTGAAAAGATAAAATAAATCAAGATATCAAAAGAATGTTGTAACATTTCTTGTTATTACTCAATAGATTTCAAAAAAATTAAAAGTGATTATTTTGACATTATTAATTTGACTACAGCTGAGATTGAGTTTAAGGGGTGAGTATTGAGATAAAAAAATCCCACGGATTTTAAATGACATTTTAGAATTGGAGAGACTTTATAGACTTTTTAAAAGACTTTTTTTACAATCAAGATTTCACAGGATTGGATTTTAAAGGATTTTAATAGAATTCATAAGATTTGAAAGGACAATATGGATTTATAAGATTTTAAAAAACCATATGAATTTTTAACAAACATTCAAAATTACAAGAGTCAACACAAAAGGGAAATGTTATACTTACAACCTATTTTTTTTACAACATTTTACCAATCTTACCGTTACTTCAACGGTTATCACATTGCAAATTAAAAATTAATTAATAAGTTTGATTTGCTAAAATAATAATCATTGATTGACGGAAATCGACAGTTAATAAAAGGTTGTTATAATTTATAACAAAGAAATAAATGAAATTAATAGGTCGTACCAAAAATTTATTAATTCACAATAAATTATAACCGTTAGATTGAAGGAAATCAATGATGATTACGTTGGTTGTAAAGGTGGTAAAATTTTTTGGTGGGAAGTATATCCTGCCCCAAACATTAATATAATTTTTAACAAACATTCAAAATTACTAAACACCACCTTTTCACATATCTAATGTGTTGAAAATCATCTTCTTTATTTGGTATCAAAGCTATGCATATATGATTATAATACCCAATTTTTTACAAATTACAGTATTTACCTTACATGTTCTTTTCAAATGTATGTTCAAGTAAGTATAATTAAAATCCTTATTTTTTTTCTTACAAAGAAAGATATTATTTACTTATCACATACTTAGATAGAGATGTCCCGCCAAAATTTTAAAGGGTTTGGTCATTGACTTATTTATCAAAATAATTAAAATTATAACAATTATGTTATTTATGTAAAGAAAATATACTAAAATGTAAGTTTTAAAATGTCAGAATAAAATGTAAGCTTTACATAATTTTTTTGACAAAAATTAAAATTAAATTTGATTCATAAAAGTTTGCTCATCATTTCAAAATAAAAGTATTAAATATTATCTTACCTCATCATCTCCAAGGCTTCTTTTCGATGGATCATGTATATATCTTTCTTCTGTGACTCTTGTTTATTCGAATGAGATTTCAATGGTACATTAATGCATTTCAGAACACGATCATCACAAACCTTTTAATTAAAAAAAACAAAATTCGATTTAGCTCTTTCCTTAATTTGTGAATTCAATAGAGATTATGAACGCTCAAATAGAAATATTTAACATACAAAAAGTTCAATTAAATTTATAATACCTTTAAGTTTTGGAAATAAGTAACCAATGTAGAACTGACTTCAGAGATATCCATGATCCAGTGTGGCTTATATTTTGATAGGACTTAGAATTGTAAAATGTCAAAAAACCTTGTTCACGTATTAAAAATCAGGATTGCTAATTGGCTTCACGATCTTCTCTCATAACCTAAACCAATTCATCAAAGCCAAAGTCAAAACAAAGTTTGGGAAGTCTTCAAGAATGAATCTTCTGTTTTCTTGAACTATACAAGAGTTACTGGTGATTGGCGGGACAGTTTGGTGAAAGAAAGATAAAGAAAAGACTACAGATTAGAGAGAGAGAGAAAGATTTGAAATAAAATGTCAAAAAAACCTTGTTCACGTATTCAAAATCAGGATGCTTATTGGCTTCACGATCTTCTCTCATAACCTAAACCGATTCATCAATGCCAAAGTCAAAACAAAGTTTGGGAAGTCTTCAAGAATTAATCTTTTCTTTTCTTGAACTAAACTAGGGTTACATGTGGTTGGCGGGACTGTTTGCATGGTGAAAGAAAGATAAAGAAAAGCTTACAGATTAAAGAGAGAGAGAACGATTTGAAATAAAATCAGGATGCTATTTGGCTTCACGATCTTCTCTCATAACCTAAACCGATTCATCAAAGCCAAAGTCAGGAAGTCTTCAAGAATTAATCTTTTCTTTTCTTGAACTATTACAAGGGTTACTTGTGCTTGGCGGGACGGTTTGTTGAAAGAAAGATAAAGAAAAGCTTACAGATTAGAGAGAGAGAGAGAGAGAAAGAATTGAATGAAGAAAGAAACGACCTCTTACACACTTATTTTCCATGTCCGCTCATTAAACCCCGATCATATTACACCTTCCCTTGCCACATCAGTTAAGCTCATGAGCCAGCTGTAATTTTTTTTTTTTTTTTTGCTATTGCTCACATCTTATGTAATCTTGATTGGCATTACTAAGTATTTTAACATTATTACTCAGTAGATTTCAATAAACTAAAAGTGGTTGTTTTGACATTATAAATTTATTAAAGGTTAGTTTGAGTTTAATTTCATTATAAATCTTAGCAAGTAAATAACACTACTAACTAATGTTGAATTAACCTACAAATTAGGAGGCATGCATCAGAAAATTCAACATAATTGGGGGAGCATCTCAAAGTATTATAGAATTACATTTTGTTTATAATTAATTCAAGTTAACCCCATCACAGCATTTAGTGGCGGACCCAAAAAATGTTGTTTATGTCGGCACACTTAATGACGTTGGTTTGGAGAAATTTTTTTTTAAAGAAAATTTTAAATGCATTAAGGGATAAGATATTGTAACAACCAAGTAGTGTTACTATCAATCAATTTCACCGTTAGACCGGTTATGCAATTGCAACGGTAATATTTATTTCCATCTTTGTATGGTTATAATTCCCCATATTTAATACTTTATATTTATTTTCACCTTTGTATGATTATGATTTTCCATATTTAATGCTTTCACTTTAAATATGGGGGGTCATAACTATACAAAGATGAAAATAAATATAACCGTTAGATCAACATAATCGATCCAACGGTAAAATTGATTGGTAGTAATATTGATAGTAACACTACTTGATTGTTACAATATATTCCCATGCAGGGATTAAAAAACAAAAAATTATAAATAAGAAAAAAAAACTTCACCTTAACATAAAAAAATATTCCAACACTTTTTTTTAATCAAACTGATTTGTTATATGACATCATAAAATGTACAATAAAACATATGACATCTCATTCCATCCTATCGTATTCCATTCATTTTCATTTCATCTCTCGTTGTATAACAAAGCCTAATATAACCAACATCACATTTTACTACTATACTCAAAAAAATAAATAAATTAGAACTTCATGTTTACAACTGCGGACAGAAGTGACCATCTAGTTCCGCCATTGATAGCATTAGTCAAATATTACCTTCAATTTGACAAACAGATGAGTAAACACATGTATCTCTTTAAAAGTAGATAGTATAAATTTTAAAAAATAAAATAAAATACAAAATATGACTCAAAAGTGAGAAGTACTAGTAAATAAATGGCTGGTTACCGAATATAATAAAAGTAAATTTGATTCAATCTATTATCCAATCAAATATTATTAAATTATTATATTATTAAAAAAAATTAAATTATTTTAAAATCTCTATTGTTAATATCTAATTACGCAATAGATGTTATGAAAATACATATTTGGCCAATATGATAGTGTCATATCATGACTTTGTATATATTTGTAATTTTAAGATATTTTTATTTAGTCCTAAAGCCATTGACAAAACTATCTAGCTCATTTTTTGCCTAATTTAACCTAATTCATTTATTATACAAATCATTAGAAAAACATATTACAGACTTTTGTGACGTAGTTTATTTATGTTACATTTTTTTTTAAATTGATGATGATAATATTGTGGTTAAAATTTGTTGATTTTATCAATTTTTACCTCCCAGTTTTGTCATCTATATAGAAGACAATAATATTTTATTTTAAAATCTGTTCAGCTGTTCTGCTTTTTCTTAGTGTGTGCTACTTAAAATTGTGTTCCTTTCATATATTTATTAGTCAATGTGTTGGTAGATTTGCCTTTCAATGTTCTGTTCTTTATGGATAATTTCTTTACATTTGAAATACACTGGCTGAATCTATAAAAATGGTAATAGACCTTTTTCATTTTCAGCATATACTTTGATTGAATACTGAAAAAAAAAAAGAATTCTTTTTGTATGAGATTCTTACATAGAAATTTATGAGGAAGTATGTGTGAAATGTGTGATGTTTTGAAATCTTTATATTTGTTTTTGTATTGTTTATCAGATTAGGAATGCGGGTGTTATTGCATTTTATTCTATATCTTTCCAATATTTTAAACTTCCCTATCTTTTCCTTCGCAAAGAACCAATAGATGAACAAGCAGTTGCAAATGAGAGTTAACGAGCAGAGTTTGGTTTTTATACCATTCAGCCACATGATCAATCTAGAAGATGCTTTCGTATGATTGGTGGGGTGCTTCTGGAGAGAACTATCAAAGAGGTCTGGCCTGTTGTGAAGCGAAATAAAGAGGGACTTGAAGAGGTTGCTACAAGACTTAATGAGGCATTGGAAAAGGAATAAACGGAAATTGCCAAGGCTGATGCTGGGGTGAAAGATGAATGTGGTAGGAACTAGGAAGGTTCTGTTCATGGAGTTCTTGTCGATCCTGCAATTATTTGAAGTGAATGGTATGTCCAGTTTTATTCTGTTTTCTTAAACTATTATCATGAAATTCTCGGCCCTTTATTGTTTCTGTTTGCAGGTAGTATGATGATTTATCTTTTTAGGGATTAGTCTAAAACAAGCATTACTTGATATGACCTTCAGTTTACTTACTAGGGGCGGAAGAAAAGTGTTTTTCATTGGGTCAAGTGTTCATGTACATTTCAGGTTGCAATACTAGAGCATGGTTCAATTGTTATGTTGCATACATGACTATCAGGATTTGAATTGAGCAGGAATATACCTCTCATTGTGGGGAGCATAGGAGGGATATAAGCATCCTACTGAACTTGCGGAATTTCCAGGATAGTGACAGCAAGCATATGTTCTAAAATGCCTTTTAAGCTTGCAAGAAACACATTGGGATAGAAGTATAGAACACCTATTCGCTCTGAGAAAAGACAAAAATTTGACTAGTGTCATTCATTCGAAGCTATTGATATGGATCTAGGATGTACATCCACCATTTGATATTTAGCTCTTGTATCCGAAGAGTGTAATTTGTCCTTAATTTGATAGGAAAAGATGTTATCACAATGCATATATCTATTTAATATGAAATTAGCATATACAATTGGATCATTACATGGTCAACTAATCATACAAATGCAGTAGGAATATGAATACAAAATATATATATACATTCTTCTTTAAAGACAAAAATGATATCATTTATTCTCAATGAAAGTTGGGCCACAATTTGATTGCTCCTGGTCTTATATCCTCAAAAGAAACGATGTCTAAAGATAAATGTCAACAATGAAGAAATAAAGTAATAAGAAACACTATTAATTAACTATATTGCCGTGACTAAGATATATATTTTTTACAACAGATTGTATTTCACCTATTTTCGGTAAGGAAACTCCTCACAGCTAATGGAAGAACAGGTTTGCCTCGATATAGTGTTTGCCAATACCTGACTAAAGAAGACAATTGAAAAATCATGGGAAAATTACAGCAGAACAAAAATTATAGGTAAGGAAATCCTGAAAAGATATTCATCTAGAAATAAATTTTTTATCATTGTATCAATTCAAACTACATTTTGTTTACATAAAGAACCTATGTTTTTTTTCTTTTTTTTTAAAATAATAATAATAATAATATACCTGTTATGACTTCTTTGGTTGGCCCATGCCCAACTTGTTTTGTATGGATTGAATCAACAAACTCATTTTCCTTATTATTTTTATTCGAAGGAAAATGTGTTCTTGAGAAGCCCTAATTTTTAATTTTCTCCAAACGCTCACGCAATGCCTGTATAGCTTCTTTTGCATGGAGACCATGCAAATCCAATCTCCATATGCCATTTGTACGATTTTTAATATTTAAAATTGTTGTAGCTGCCTTACAATTTTGCTCATGAGTCATCTCTAATTTTTCTCTTCCCTTCATGGAATGTTGTTTTGCATTTAAATGCTCACCTCTTAGGTAAGCTTCATTTGCATACTTAAACTGTTGAGAGGCTGACCTGAAAAAATAAATTATATCAAGATATCAAAAGTATATTTTAAAATTTTAAAAGTTGTTATTTTGACATTATTAATTTAATTACAGGTTAAAAATTCATTATAAACCTTAGCAAGTGAATAACAATATTAACTAATGCTTAACTCAACTACCAATTAGGAGGTGTCACACCCCGTATATATCCGGTAGTGTTATCATTACATCGTATTAAGCTACGCTTAATTAAAAATGCAGAATATTCTTTTTCTTTTTCAATTATGACGTCATTATCAAATACCAACTGGATTACTTAATCAATTTCATAAAATATCGCCTGAATGTAAATTGCAATAAGGCATCTACTGAAATACCTCAATATATAAATAAAGTGAGTATCTAAGTCACGACATTACATCATGTAATCCGGACAATATCCTGATACATTAATACAACTCTAATTAAAACAAGACATAACAAGTCTACGTGGCATGGACAATCCCCGTGCTCACCAAATCAACAGCGTCTCAACAAGATAATCCAAAATTATAAATGAAGCTAAAAGCATATAAGCAGCAAGCATATCCAGCATCCAAAAAGTCAGCATATAATATCATCAATATCTAACTCAGCTCCGGCCTCCTGCCGCCTGAGGTCTCAACATTACCTGACCCTGAAATAAGCATTCCCCAAACGTGGGGTGAGATCTCTAAACCAAAAATCTCAGTAAGACTAGAGGTCCTCAAGGATCTTCCACCCCAAGCTCACTTACATGTGCAATATAAGTTCAAAAGCAGTAATTCAATATAAGTTCTCAAAACTATGCAGTGCAACAGATATTCATGCCATGTGTGTTGATACTATTCTACTGGCCAGAGAAATGCAAGACGTACGTCTACAACCCCACAATAAGTACAAGGAACAACGCCACCTCATCCACAGCCTCACCATCTTGTATGCGCCACATACTCAGGCTTACCGTATAGGTGGAACACAACATGCATATCATAAAGGCACTCACATATAACAGCTCAATAGCATTTATCAAAATAATACATGAAAACAACATCATGCATATAACCATACCCCTATGGGACATGGTGGAACCACAACATGGCTAAACCGAGGACACGAAAGCTTACCTTGCAAGCTCACTATCCAATGCCAAGAGTCCTCACCGCTCAAGTCCAACACACAGCAGATCACAATCTGATTTAGGACCAGCAAGTGTATCAACATACATAACTCAAAAGCATTAACATAAAGACTACGTTCTCCTTTAATGATTTACGTCTTAAGGCTTCCAACAAAGCCACAAGCCCTTAATCACATGATTATGACTTAGTTCATTAATTACAGAAGTTCAACTTCATCAATCTAGGGTCCCCAAACCCCCAATAGCCTACTTTCCTCACATCACAGCTACTGTTCTACAAAATCCCAGAATATTCGGATATTCCTCGGGTACATATTCGGATATGCAATATCTGGATATCTCATTGACCATATCCGGTTATACAATATCCGGATATCCAGATTCCAATATCCGGATATCCAATATCCGGATATCCAAATCCCATATCCGGATATCAAATATCCGGATATTTCACGACAGAATGCAGAAACTGCATTTCGTGAAGATATCCTTCCAAGGTTCCATTTTTAACACTTAAACACGTTAAAACATGCATTTTTAGGCACATTAAGGTTCATACAATTGATGGTTACTTGCTTAACTCATTAAACATGCCAAGACATCAACTTTAACCCATTAAACTCATGATCAAAGGTTGTAAGGCTTACCAAAGCTTGAAACAGCCCAAAAATGGTGCTCTTGGAGCTCACAAGCCAGCCTCAAGGTGTTGACACAAAGGGTACACGAAAATGGTGTTCAAGACTTGATCTTTCTTCACAAAGGTTGGCACTTGGAGCTTCAACAACCAAGAATGTGACACCACAACACCAAACCAGGAACTTAGCACTTCAAAACTCAAAATGCAGAAACAAGAACTCAGAAGCAAGGTCCTCTCACTCTCACAAGGTGGCTCACACCAAGATATGTTGATCAAGAGAAGAAACCATGATCAAAGGTGGTGTCTTTGGTTAGAAAATGGAGAAGAAATACAGTGACAAGGTGGCTGGTCTCACAACTCAGAAAAACTCACGCTGGAGGCTCATCAAAATGACCTAGGATCATGTGTCAAGGCTATTTATAGCCACTTACGTTTTAAACACACAGTATTAACTTTAATTGCTACGCTTAGTATTTTAATCCCAAACTCAGGATTCTTAACCTACTCAATTTTACAAGAATTGTCATATTTTTATTATATTTTTCTGAGCATCTTTCCGGTACGCGCTTTTCATAGCCAGTATCAGTTTCTGGCACCAGTTCTCATTATTTGGACTTGAAACACGTTTTACAAGTCCTATATATTATTCTAGTAATTATCATGCACTTATTATAATTTTCCGGGATACTTTTTCGGTATGCATTTATATCGACTAGCAGAACCGGTATCTGCACTTTTCTTCCGAAAAATGACTTTCAGCATTCTTAATCACTTACTATATTTATTAAAGCCTCTTAATAATTATTAGGGTCAATTATGGAATTATTTCCTAATTTAACATAATTAATTACTTAATTTCCTTAATTAACGGTGCGAGTTCTTACAGGAGGCACGTATCAAAAAATGCAACATAATTGGGGGGAGCATCTCAAAGTATTTGAAAATTACATTTTTTTTATAATTAATTCAAGTTAATCCCTATCACAACATTAGTCAAATATTACCTTCAAATTGACAAACAGACAAGTAAACACATTTATCTCAAAAAAATAGGTAGATAGTATACATTTTAAAAAATAAAATAAAGTACAAAAGTACTGATAAATAAATGACCGGTTATTAATATAATAAAGTAAATTTAATTTCAATCTATTATCCAATCAAAAAATGAAGTAATAAATGACTCAAAAGTGAAAAGTACTAGTAAATAAATCGCTGGTTACTAAATCTAATAAAGTAAATTTAATTTCAATCAATTATCCAATCAAACATTATTATAATATTAAATATTTTTAAATATATCGATCAAATAAGTTTTAAATACACCAAATAAGGGTGTTGCGCCCAATTTAAATTTTAAAAGATCTTAGCATTTTCAGAAAATCATGATTTTGTATATATTTGTAATTATAAGATATTTTTATTCAGTCCTGAAGCCATTGCCAAATTATCTATATAATGTTTAGTTTTATGACAAAAATACCTACTTATATTTAACTACACTAACAGTAATTTTAAATCTTGTGATAATGCCGATTGCCAATAAGAATCATTAAATTAGTTATTCCAAGCATTACAACGTCGTTTTTATAAATGAAGTTGAAATTAATGTTTATCATGAGATAATTTTATTTCTTACACATACATAAAAATATGTGGGATGAATATTTTTATTTTTTTCCTATTCTCTTCACATGGCCTTACATATTTTTATGTCACTGTACGAGATAATATTATCTCCTACAATATGAGTGTGAAATACGATCCATTATTATAATGTTTAGTTTTATTATCTTCTTATATTTCTCTCTTCTTTTTAGTGAATCTCAACCACTTTTGTGTTGAGATTTAAAATTATCATTACACATTTATTTTCATTTTCACATGAATCACTCTTCTTTCTCTTACACACTTATTTCCCACAACAGCTCACTAAACCCCTATCGTAAC
Source organism: Gastrolobium bilobum (assembly GCF_033153095.1). Classification (NCBI taxonomy): domain Eukaryota; kingdom Viridiplantae; phylum Streptophyta; class Magnoliopsida; order Fabales; family Fabaceae; genus Gastrolobium; species Gastrolobium bilobum. The sequence continues at coordinate 63,882 of NW_026898670.1, forward strand.
ACCTTCCTTTGCCACAGTAGCTAACAGGTTATAATATAGTATAAATTTTGAAAAATAAAATAAAATACAAAATATGACTCAAAAGTGAAAAGTACTAGTAAATAAATGGCTGGTTACTAAATATAATAAAGTAAATTTAATATCGATCAAATAAGTTATCTAATTAGAATACTACAAATAATGGTGGCTGCCCAATTAGAATTTTAAAAGGTCCTAGTGTCCTTTAATATTTTCAGAAAATCATGATTTCGCATATATTTTAAGATATTTTTATTCAGTCCTGAAGCCTTTGCCGAAGTTATCTAGCTCAATTTTTAGCCTAATTTAACCTAATTCATTTATTATACAAGTCATTAAAAAAACATATTACAGACTTTTATGACCTAGTTTATTTACCATACATGTTCTTTTAAAATTGATCATAATAATATTGTGGTGAAAATTTTCTTGATGTTATCATTTTTTACCTCCCAATTTAGTCATCTATATAGAAGACAATAATATTTTATTTTAAAATCCGTTCATCTGTTCTATTTTTTCTTCTTGTGACTATGTGTGCTAGTAGCCCGGCCCGGCCCATTTAGCCCTAGCCCGCGTGGGTTAGGGCCAAAAAGCCCACAATGGTATAGGCCCACATGGGCCAAAAGCCCTAAGGGTTAGGGCTAGCCCATGGGCCTTCCAAAAATTTAATATGTATTTTTTTGTTTAAAATAAAATTCATATTTGATATAGCAATGTATCTCAAAAGTCCTTACCTGCATTAAAATAGATTAAGGAGCAACATTTTCTCATATAAAAAAAAAGTGACAGCATATTCTCATAGATTATTGGAACACTAATGAAAACAGATTTTATAGTAATGCAGAGGACACTAATTTTATATAAAATGACTTGTGTGATCCATATGGGGCAACAGATTACAATAAGATGTCAACATTGTAACAAAGAAATTAAATGACTAAATCTTCATAATACCAAGCATTAAGTGAAAAAAGTTAGCATACTTTCCTACAAACTGAATCAAGGCAACAAAATATTCTAATTACATGCATTTCCAGCATTGCTGTCAATGTAAATATTCAAGAATGGAGGCATTGCTATCAATGTAAATTCCAAGCATTGCTGTCAAAAAGTTCAAGAAATTCAGCTGTCATATACTCAAGAATGGATGCCAAATATACAGCAGCAGCATTGGCCTCAACTTCGCGGGATCAATTCTGCACAAAATCAATGTAAATACTAAATATCATCACAATTAAATCAATTAAGCTCAACCTACACATAATCAATGGATCTAAACTATAAATTTCAACTAGCTACTAACAGAAATACCTCTCTAATCTTCAATTTGAACTTCTTGATGCACATTGGCTTGTGATGTTGTTGTTTCATGATCACTAGTATTAGAATCATCTTCATCTAAAACTCATAACCAATTGAAACAAAACTGCTAAATTAGACAATCAATCCCTACATAACCAAGCAATATTAAAATATTAAGCATAATAACTCAAAGCATTACCATTAAGATTCTCGAGAAAACCATGCAACCAATTCCTAGTGCAAATCAACATTTGGACATTTTCAGGAAGAGTGGAACTTCTATATTTGGTAAGAACACGCCCACCGATACTAAAAGCCGATTCTGATGCCACTGAAGTAATTGGAATACTTAGCACATCTCGGGCCATAATAGAGAGTGTGTGAAATCTATTCTCACTGTGCTTCCAATAATTAAGCACGTCAAAATCCTCCCCATCACCATATTTAGCTTTTGGTTCATCCAAATAAAGATTTAATTCACTCTTACCACCAACAATCATACTTTCATTCTCAAACCTTTCAAACTCCTGCAAAATTTGATATATCAATTATATAAACGAAACAACAATGAAAAAAAATGACTAAATTAGCACGAAAGAACTTACACTTATGTATAATTTTGATTTTTTTGACCTATTGCTTTCACCACTTGACTTGTGCAAGAGATTGGATTTGATGGATGAATGAGAATTAGAAGCACTTGATCCTTTGAGATTGCTCACATATTCTTCATATAGCTTCTCAAACTTTTCTCTTATATTTTTAACCTTATTTTGGGAGGTAAATGGATCAATTTTTGTGTAACAAAAGTCTAAGAAAACAAGCTTCAAACGCGGGTCAAAAATAGCTCCAAAAGCTAAAACTGTACTATATTCCTTTCAATATTTGTCAAACTTCTCTTTCATCCTCAGTGACATATCACTTAAAGTATAATCATCATTATACAAGTTTTCGTTCAGTATGCACTCGATCTTCCAAACTTGTACAAAGTATAAGTTAGAGGTTGGATAAGATGAACCTGAAATCATGTTTGTAGTCTCGTAAAAGGGTTCTAGGAATTCACATATTTTATCTCCTATTCTCCATTTTTCACATGACGGACAATATTTGTAATTCCTATCTATCACTTGGAGAATATCACATTCCTTTTCATACTTAAGTGCACTTTCTAGCATCAAATATGTAGAATTCCACCTAGTTGACACATCTAATCTCAAACCAATGCTTGTGTCTATGCCTGCTTGTTCCACACAATCTTGAAACTTAATCATCCTCCCATCTGATCCTCTCACATACTTAACACTTTCTCTGATTTTATAAAGTGCTTCAGCAGCCACTTTCAAACCTTCTTGAACAATTAAATTAAGTATATGTGCAGAGCAACGTATATGAAAATATTCACCATCACACAACAAAGTATTCTGCAAACGGAGATGGTTTAACAATATAAGCTGCATGTTATCATTTACAGCAGCATTGTCCAAAGTAATAGAAAATACTTTCTTCTCAATTCCCCATTACTTTAAGCAATCAAATATAGCGGCTTCCAATTCAATCCCAGTGTGTGGAGGTTTCAGTCGAGAAAAATTAAGAATCTTGCTAATTAATTTCCATTTTTCATCAACAAAATGGACAGTTAAACAGATGTAACTCTCGCTGTTAGATGTTGTCCAAACGTCAGAAGTCAGACATACTCTAGGAAGGCTGGACAAGAGTTGCTTAAGTTTGTCCTTTTCTTGGATGCATATTTTTTTAATATCAGGCACAATTGTATTCCTAGAGGGCATCACAATATCAGGATTCACATAATCAATCCACACTCTGATCAAATCATATTCAACAAAACTAAAAGCAAGATCATGTTTAATTATGGCTTGTGCAAGCAATTCGCGATGGGTCATTTGATTAACCTTTCTCAAGCTAGACTTTTATGATTATGATCCCTATCATAGATCCCCGAGTGAACACCTGCTCTATTCCTAGGGTCTTTATCTTTAAACGCATATTAACAATAAAATATTGGCGAGACATAAATATGATAAAGATAAAGTTTGCTCAAATTTTTTAATCATGATATACCAAATAGAAAAAAGTGTTCATATGATAAAACAGATTGTCTCTAGGACACCTATATACTAACAGTGGCATAGTGTCATCTTCGACCATGGATTGCGCACTTTGGGATGGTTGAGCTTTTCGTTTAGTTACAGCCATTATGATGCTAGGGTTGAGGACGCTTTGTTGGATCACTGATCTATTGTTCACTGGTCCTTTTGTGCTGGCTAACTTGGATAAAATGTCAGCTCGCGAGTTTTGCTCTCTGGGGATGTGCTCCATTTTAAAGCTTTGAAACTCTGTCAGTAGTAGTCTTACTTTTTCAAGATATTTTATCATGAATGCTTCTTTCGCCTGGTAGCTTCCTTGAACTTGAGCAATTACTAATTGTGAATCGCTCTTGAGGATTATGTTTGTTGCCCCCAAGTCTTTGCCATGGCGAGTCCGGCGAGGACTGCTTCATACTCGGCTTGGTTGTTTGAAGCTTTAAACCCAAAGTGGATAGAGTGCTCCGCTGTTATACCTTGGGGGCTTTCCACGATGACTCCTGCACCGCTTCCTTTTACATTGGAAGACCCGTCGACAAAAATAACCCAAACCTCATTCACCTCAGCCTGATGTAGGTGTGTCATTTCGACAAGGAAGTCGGCTAGTACCTGGGCTTTGATTGCTTGTCGTGGTTCGTAAATGATGTCATATTCTGATAATTCTATCGACCACGAAATCATGCGACCTTCCAGATCAGGTTGTCTTAGCACTTGTCGAAGGGGCTGGTTTGTTCGAACTTTAATAGTGTGTCCATGGAAATAATGGCGCAGGCGTCGCGATGTTAAGATGAGCGCAAAAGCAACCTTTTCTATTTGTTGATAGCGCAGCTCCGGTCCTTCGAGTGCTTTACTGACAAAGTAGTTTGGTTGTTATTCCTGGGCCTCTTCGCGCAATAAGACAGCGCTTATGGCTTCGTTGCTGACTGAGAGATAGAGAACCAGAGGTTCATTTGGTGGAGGCTTGACCAGGACTGGTGGGTTGGCCAAGTGTTCTTTGATGGCCATGAATCCTGTCTCGCACTCCGGAGTCCAGTTAAAGTATGACTTTTTACGCAATAGTTTAAACATTGGTAGCGACTTTTGTGCTGAGGCGGGAAGGAATCGGGTTAAGGCAGTGATTCTTCCCGTCAATTGTTGTAGTTCCTTTACGTTACGCGGGCTTGTCATGTTGAGTATGACTTTGCATTTATCAGGATTAGCCTTTATCCCGCGATGTGTTAGCATGAATCCTAAAAAATTTCCGGCAGGTACTCCAAACGAGCATTTGGCTGGGTTAAGTCGTAACCTGTACTTGCGCAGTTGTTGAAATACCTGTTCCAAATCTTGGGGATGTTGTGAAGTAGTCATTGTTTTGACTATCATGTCATCGATGTACACTTCAAGCATCTACCCAATCTGCTGACTGAAAACTTTATTCATCATACGTTGATAGGTGGCACCGGCGTTCTTGAGACCAAACGGCATCATGTTATAACAATAGGTAGCTTTTTCCGTGATAAAAGTTGTGGCCTCCTCGTCTGGTGTGAACATTGGAATCTGGTTGTAGCCTGAATATGCATCCATAAAGGATAAAATCTGGTATCATGCGGAGTTGTCGACCCGTTTATCAATGGTGGGAGTGGATAAAAGTCCTTTGGGCAATACTTGTTGAGGTCTGTGTAATCTGTACACATGCGCCACTTTCCATTGGGTTTTTTTGACTAACACCACATTAGAAAGCCAAGTAGAATATGTGATTTCTCGAATCACTCCTGCATCAAGGAGTTTTGCTACTTCGGTCTCAACCACCTGTTGCTTCTCTGGGAGATTTTGCGCTTTTTCTGCGCGATGGGCTTAGCTTTGGAATCTAAGGTTAAGTGGTGACATATTACGCCTGGGTCTATTCCTGGCATGTCAACAGTTGTCCAAGCGAAGAGGTCTTTGTTGTTTAGCAGCACTGCCACCAACGGACTTTTCTCTGCTTCTGGGATATGTCATTCAATTTTGGTGATGTTTTCGGGTAATGGACCCACTTGGAGATTTTCCAGCTCCCTGTAACACCCCGTATATATCCGGTAATGTTATCATAATAGCGTATTAAGCTGCGCTTAATTAAAATGCGGAATTACTTTTTCTTTTCAGTTATGATGCCATTAACATTACCAACTTGCTTAATAATCAATTAATAAAACATCGCCTGTATGTAATTGCAATAAAACAGCTAACTGAAATACCTCATAACATAGATAATATAAGTGTGGCTCTAGTCACGGAACTACAACAACGTAGACCGGACCATCTAACAGTTTATACAACTCCAAACTACAAGTACTAACAGAAAGTGTCATGGACAATCCCCATGCTCACTCAAATAAGGCAACATGCCCAACATCAATCTCAACAACAACATAATTATAAAAGGCATAAAACATAATTAGCATCAATATCCAGTCATGCTAACAAATAAGCAGAAGCAACATAATCAGCTAAGCTCCGGCCTCCTGCCGCCTGAGGCATCAGTACCCATACTACCTGATCCTGAAATAAGCATTCCCCAAACGTGGGGTAAGATCTCTAATCTAGAAATCTCAGTAAGTCAGTGAGTCCTCAAGGATCTTCCACCCCAAGCTCACTTACATGTGCAATATAAGTTCAAAAACCGTTTATCATTTATCATTTCTAAAACAATGCAATGCAGCAGATAATCATGCCATGTGTGTCAATACTAATCTACTGGCCAGAGACAGTGCAGGTATACGTCTATCACCTACACACCGTGCAAGTACCACTTGCATTCACCCCGATACACCGTCTTGTATGGCGCTACATACTCAGGCTTCCCGTCAAGATGAAACAACACATGCATATTAAAAGCCATTACATGTAAAGTTCAATCAACATATCAAATATCCAAAAGCATGTACACAACATGCATAAACCATACCCTCATGGGACATGGTGGAACCACAACATGGCTAAACCGAGGAAATGAAAGCTTACCTTGCAAGCTAACTCCAAAAGCCAAGAGTCCACAGCTCAAAGTCCAAACACAGCAGATTCACAATCTATTATGGACCAATACTATATTAATAATAATGCAACACAAGCATATAACTTAAAGACAACGCCTTTCCTTACGTTTTACGTCTTAAGGCTCCATACCAAACCATAAGTCCTTAATCACTTGATTCTGACTTAGTTTAATTAAAACAGAAGTTCAACTTCATCAATCTAGGGTCCCCAAACCCCCCAATAGCCTACTGTCCTCACAGCACAGCTACTGTTCTTCGAAATCCCAGAATATCCGGATATTCCTCGGGACCATATCCGGATATGAAATATCCGGATATCTCACTGGACATATCCGGATATACAATATCCGGATATCCAGAATCCCATATTCGGATATCTATTATCCGGATACTCAAAACCCATATCCGGATATTTCACGACAGAATGCAGAAAATACATTTCGTGAAGATATCCTTCCAAGGTTGGGTTTTTAACGATTTAAAGCACCTACACATGCATTTCTAGGTATGTTCAATATTACCCAACAACAAGTTATCATCTTTAAGCCTTAACATGCATCAAGCTTTCATTTTTAAGTTCAGAGACTCAAGACCAAAGGTGACAAGGCTTACCAAAGCTCAATCAGCCAACAAGAGGTGCTCTTAGAGCTCAAAAGGTCACTCCAAGGTTCTGTCTCTCTCTGCACACGAAAATGTAAGTTGAAGGTTGGTCCTTTCTCCACAAAGAACACACCGTGAAGCTTAACAAGCCAACTCCAAGGTTCCCACAACTCAACTCTCCCACTCAGCCCTCAAAGCTGACTCCCAACAGCCTCCCAATTCAGAACACCAGCTCTCTACACAATCACAAGGCCACTCACACAAGGCTCAAGTGTTTGGAGGTGAAGAAAATCAAGAAAGGAAGTGTCTTGGACCCAAAATGGAGAAGAAACCCCAAGGAGCAGCCAAGCTGATCAGCCACCCTCACACACTCACGTAGAGAAACTGTTTTCTAGGGTTTAGTGCCCACTAAGGCTTAAATAGTGGTTTAACAATTAAACACACAGTATTAACTTTAATTGCTACGCTTAGCATTTTAATCCCAAATTTTGGATTCTGAAACTAGACATTTTTCTAAGAATTATCATATTTTTTTTGTAATTTTCTGAGCACCTTTCCGGTACGCGCTTTTCTAAGTCAGTACCGGTTTCTAGCACCAGTTCTAATTATCTGGACTTGAAACTCGTTTTACAAGTCCTATATATTATCCTAGTAATTAACATGCACTTATTATAATTTTCCGGGATACTTTTTCGGTACGCATTTATACCGACTAGCAGAACCGGTATCTGCACTTTTCTTCCGAAAAGCGACTTTCAGCATTATTACTCACTTACTATAATTATTAAAGTCTCATAATAATTACACTCCTCAGGAGTCCTTCCGGTCCACTGCACCTTGACCATCGGAATGATCTTGCTCCTCAGCTGCTTCTCGCCACGATCGAGAATCTTTAGTGGTCCGACGGGAGTCTTTAAGTTCTCCCGAACTTCCACATCATCCGGTTGCACTACGTGCGAAGGATCTGCTATGTACCTCCGAAGCTGCATAACCTCTTCTGTCAACGGACCTCGAGGAACCACAATCCTCCGCTGGAACAAAAGCAATCCATCATCATTCCAAGACACACCGTCTTGGTTCTTCACATAATCCAGACACTCTCTCTGAACTTGTGCCTCTTTGATCTTTTCTAGCAGCTCGTTCACAACATTTGATGCTTCCAACCCGAGAAGTACGCTCGCGCACGGAGCGATCACTGCCAAGTGGCAGAACTTCTCAACCACATCGAAGTTACCAAGTAGCAAACTGCATGAACTACTGGATTTCCGACTCAAAGCATCAGCTACCACATTGGCCTTGCCAGGGTGATACCTTAGCTCAAAGTCGTAGTCCTTTATGAACTCCATCCATCTCCTCTGCCTCATGTTCAACTCCTTCTGGTCGAACAGGTACTTCAAACTCTTGTGGTCACTGAACACCACAAACCTCAAACCAAAAAGATAATGCCTCCAAATCTTGAAAGCAAACACAATCGCAGCCAACTCCAAATCATGAGTCGGGTAGTTCTCCTCATGAGGCTTCAACTGCCTCGAAGCAAAAGCAACAGCTCTACCAGACTGCATCAGCACACAGCCCAGCCCCTTTCCAGAAGCATCACAGTAAAGCTCAAACTGCTCCTCAGGATCAGGAAGGATCAACACAGGTGAAGAAGTCAATCTCTCCTTCAACTCCTGAAAGCACGCCTCACACTCGTGAGTCCACACAAATGGAGTCTCCTTTCGGGTAAGGCGAGTCAAAGGGAGAACCATCGTGGAAAAGCCCTTGATGAACCTCCGATAGTAACCTGCCAAACCTAAGAAGCTCCTCACCTCCGTAGCTGTCTTGGGTCTCTCCCAATCCAACACGACCTCAATCTTGTTGGGATCCACTGCAACTCCATCTGCTGAAATCACATGCCCCAGAAACTTGACTGATTTGAGCCAAAACTCACACTTAGAAGGTTTAGCATAAAGCTTTTTCTCCTTCAGCACTTGCAGAACTATCCTCAGATGCTCCGCATTCTCCTCCTCAGTCTTGGAGTAGATCAGAATATCATCAATGAAGACAATCACAAACTGATCCAGATATGGCTGGAAAATCCTGTTCATGTAATCCATGAACACTGCCGGCGCATTTGTGAGTCCAAACGGAATCACCAAATACTCAAAACGACCGTATCTCGAACGAAACGCGGTCTTCGGGACATCCTCCGGCTTCACCCGAATCTGATGGTATCCGGACCGGAGATCAATCTTGGAATACACACAAGCACCCCTGAGCTGATCCAACAGATCATCAATCCGAGGAAGGGGATACTTGTTCTTGATTGTCACCTTGTTCAACTGCCTGTAGTCGGTGCACAATCGCATTGTCCCGTCCTTCTTCTTCACAAAGATAACCGGTGCTCCCCAAGGAGACACACTCGGTCTAATGAAATCTTTCGCCGAAAGATCCTCAATATGCTTCTTAAGCTCAGCCAACTCCGGTGGCGACATCCGATAAGGATGACATAACCCAATGCCCCTGCTCGCAGCGCTCTCCTGGCCTGCAGCAGTGAAATGTATGGCAAGGAACTAGCTGTGAAATCACACGGAGACATCACCATTCGCTTTGCACTGCAATCAATCAATGCACAGTTTCTAGACAACCAATCCATGCCCAGAATAATCTCAAGGTTGGCCATCGGCAACCCTATCAGAGCTACCGAGAACTCACGGCCATCCCACTGAAACGCTACATCGCGATGTACAGTGGTAGAATCACAAATCTCTCCGGTGGCGGTAGTCACCCGCAACGGTGGAGAAAGCACAGCACTGGGCAACTCAAGCCCCAAAACAATCAGGGTAGCAACAAACGAATGAGTAGCCCCGGAATCAAAGATAGCATCGACAAAAGAATCACCAATAGCAGTACCTCTGACAAGGTTCGGAGCGCGGTCCGACTGCTGCCTATCTAGTGTATACACTCTCCCAACAGGAGGTGGCACTGCAGGTGCCGAAGAAGATGCCATCAGAACCATCTGCAAAGGAACTGCCTAAACAGCTGCAGCTCTCGCCGTCGACGATGGACAATCTCTAGAGAAGTGGCCCTACTTGCCACACTTGAAGCACAACAACTGCCCCGTAGCACAGCGTCCCACATGCTCCTTCCCACATCCCGAACATCTCGGAGTGGTAGGAGGCCTAGCAGAACTCCCCTGATGTGAAACAGCTCTCTTGAACTGACCAGGCGCCTGCCTAGTCGCTAACTGCTTTCCCTTGCCCTTATCAGCAAACCTCCTGTCCTTCCAAGAAGTAGGAGCAGGAGTGGAACCACCTGTTCCCTTGCTCTCCTCAACCTTGGCCCTCTTGGCCTTGCTTGCCACACAAACATCCTCGATGTCCTTACACTGCTGAACCAGTGTACCAAAGTCCCTCGAAGCAGCACCAGCAAGATGCTCAGCAATCACCTCACTAAGTCCCCTGCAGAACTTAGCTGCCAGAAACAACGGAGTAGGAGGAACCATCCGGAAGTGTGCAAACTTCACTAGCTCATTAAACTTAGCCAGGTACTCATCAACAGACATCGAGCCCTGCACCAAACGATCAAACTCTCCCTGCTTCCTCTCCTGCGCATCATAGGGAAAGTATCGGCCCAGAAAGCACTCCTCAAAGAATGGCCACGTCATGACACGGCCCTGCCTCTCAAAAGCACGAGAGGTGTGCGTCCACCACTCATGGGCATCGCCCTCCAGCATGTAGGTCGAGAACATCAGCTTATGTGGGTCTGTACACTACATGACCTGAAAAATCTTGTCCAGCGACTCTAGCCATCTCGCAGCAGCAATAGGATCCAGAGACCCCTCAAACACAGGTGGCTTATGCTTCCTGAAAGCATTCAGCCGGCGATCGATCGCATCACGATCCTCAGCAATCCCCACAAGGGGCTCCCCCGTCTCAGCGGCATGAGTAGCACTGCCGATGTGACTATGGCTCTCCTCCTGAACACTAGGTGGAGGCGGTGGCGGTGGTAGCGGTGGTGGTGGAGCCTGGCCAATAGCAGGACCAGCTCTCATCTCCTCCAACATGACTCTCATCATCGTCATGTTCGCCATCCTGTTCGCCATCCTGTTCGCCTCGAGGACTTCCTCAGTGGTCCTCCGGTTCGCTTCACGAACCTCAGCTGCGGCTATCCGGTTCGCCTCGCGAACAGCTTCCATCATTGTCGCGTTGGCCAATCTAGTGGCCTCCTGATCGGCTAACCTAGCCGCCTGCATCTCAGCCAATGCAGTCAAGATAGGATCAAATTGATCCTCAGAAGTCTCTCGTGTTCTCCCGGACCTTACCATGACTCTGCACAAGTTACACAAATTATGAGTTGATCAGGCCCACGCAATGTGATCACATATACATCATCATAATAAAATTCGACGGAGTAAACACAAAGACAGACACAACCAAACAACCTAGCAATTGCAATACATACAGGTTTTTCCCTCGAACCATTGCTCTGATACCATAAATGTAACACCCCGTATATATCCGGTAATGTTATCATAATAGCGTATTAAGCTGCGCTTAATTAAAATGCGGAATTACTTTTTCTTTTCAATTATGATGCCATTAACATTACCAACTTGCTTAATAATCAATTAATAAAACATCGCCTGTATGTAATTGCAATAAAACAGCTAACTGAAATACCTCATAACATAGATAATATAAGTGTGGCTCTAGTCACGGAACTACAACAACGTAGACCGGACCATCTAACAGTTTATACAACTCCAAACTACAAGTACTAACAGAAAGTGTCATGGACAATCCCCATGCTCACTCAAATAAGGCAACATGCCCAACATCAATCTCAACAACAACATAATTATAAAAGGCATAAAACATAATTAGCATCAATATCCAGTCATGCTAACAAATAAGCAGAAGCAACATAATCAGCTAAGCTCCGGCCTCCTGCCGCCTGAGGCATCAGTACCCATACTACCTGATCCTGAAATAAGCATTTCCCAAACGTGGGGTAAGATCTCTAATCTAGAAATCTCAGTAAGTCAGTGAGTCCTCAAGGATCTTCCACCCCAAGCTCACTTACATGTGCAATATAAGTTCAAAAACCGTTTATCATTTATCATTTCTAAAACAATGCAATGCAGCAGATAATCATGCCATGTGTGTCAATACTAATCTACTGGCCAGAGACAGTGCAGGTATACGTCTATCACCTACACACCGTGCAAGTACCACTTGCATTCACCCCGGTACACCGTCTTGTATGGCGCTACATACTCAGGCTTCCCGTCAAGATGAAACAACACATGCATATTAAAAGCCATTACATGTAAAGTTCAATCAACATATCAAATATCCAAAAGCATGTACACAGCATGCATAAACCATACCCCCATGGGACATGGTGGAACCACAACATGGCTAAACCGAGGACATGAAAGCTTACCTTGCAAGCTAACTCCAAAAGCCAAGAGTCCACAGCTCAAAGTCCAAACACAGCAGATTCACAATCTGTTATGGACCAATACTATATTAATAATAATGCAACACAAGCATATAACTTAAAGACAACGCCTTTCCTTACGTTTTACGTCTTAAGGCTCCATACCAAACCATAAGTCCTTAATCACTTGATTCTGACTTAGTATAATTAAAACAGAAGTTCAACTTCATCAATCTAGGGTCCCCAAACCCCCAATAGCCTACTGTCCTCACAGCACAGCTACTGTTCTTCGAAATCCCAGAATATCCGGATATTCCTCGGGACCATATCCGGATATGAAATATCCGGATATCTCACTGGACATATCCGGATATCCAGAATCCCATATCTGGATATCTATTATCCGGATCACAGACAGAATGTAGAAAATGCATTTCGTGAAGATATCCTTCCAAGGTTGGGTTTTTAACGATTTAAAGCACCTAAACATGCATTTCTAGGTGTGTTCAACATTACCCAACAACAAGTTATCATCTTTAAACCTTAACATGCATCAAGCTTTCATTTTTAAGTTCAAAGACTAAAGACCAAAGGTGACAAGGCTTACCAAAGCTCAATCAGCCAACAAGAGGTGCTCTTGGAGCTCAAAAGGTCACTCCAAGGTTCTGTGTCTCTCTGCACACGAAAATGTAAGTTGAAGGTTGGTCATTTCTCCACAAAGAACACACCTTGAAGCTTAACAAGCCAACTCCAAGGTTCCCACAACTCAACTCTCCCACTCAGCCCTTAAAGCTGACTCCCAACATCCTCCCAATTCAGAACACCAGCTCTCTACACACTCACAAGGCCACTCACACAAGGCTCAAGTGTTTGGAGGTGAAGAAAATCAAGAAAGGAAGTGTCTTGGACCCAAAATGGAGAAGAAACCCCAAGGAGCAGCCAAGCTGATCAGCCACCCTCACACACTCACGTAGAGAAACTGTTTTCTAGGGTTTAGTGCCCACTAAGGCTTAAATAGTGGTTTAACAATTAAACACACAGTATTAACTTTAATTGCTACGCTTAGCATTTTAATCCCAAATTTTGGATTCTGAAACTAGACATTTTTCTAAGAATTATCATATTTTTTTCGTAATTTTCTGAGCACCTTTCCGGTACGCGCTTTTCCAAGCCAGTACCGGTTTCTAGCACCAGTTCTCATTATTTGGATTTGAAACTCGTTTTACAAGTTCTACATATTATTCTAGTAATTAACATGCACTTATTATAATTTTCTGGGATACTTTTTCGGTACGCATTTATACCGACTAGCAGAACCGGTATCTGCACTTTTCTTCCGAAAAGCGACTTTCAGCATTATTACTCACATACTATAATTATTAAAGCCTCATAATAATTATTAGGGTCAATGGAATCATTTCTAATTTTTCATATGGGATTAATTCAAAACGGTGTTTCTTAGTGAGTGTGGGTTCTTTGCGCGACAATGGTTGGAACACTTCCTAGCTTATTTTCTCACCTTCCTTGCCTGTGTGTGAGTGGCCTTGTGAGTTCTGGTGAGGACGTGTTTTTAGTGCACCAAGGTGTAGATTTGTGGAGAAATGACCAACCTTCAACTTATTGCCAGTGTTTGTCCAAGAGCACCTCTTGTTGGAAGTCATTTATTTAGTCTTGAACTTTGAAATTTTTAAGGTTTAAAGATGATGTTGTGATTAAACACAAGCACTTTACACCCAACCTTGGAAGGATATCTTCACGAAATGCATTAATATGCTTTTTGTGATATGCATTATGGGTTTTAATATCCGGATAATGATATGATATCTGGGATTCCGGATATGTCCAGTGAGATATCCGGATATTTCATATCCGGATATGGTCCCGAGGAATATCCGGATATTCTGGGATTTCGGAGAACAGTAGCTGTGCTGTGGACAGTAGGCTATTGGGGGTTTACCTTGCTAGATTGTAAGAACTTTCATTATACTAAGTCAGAATCAAGTGATTAAGGACTTATGTTGTGGTTCCAGCCTGTCCCACGTAAAACGTAAGGAAAGGCGTTGTCTTTAAGTTATATGCTTGTGTTGCATTATTATTAATATAGTATCCATACGTTGAATTTGCATTGTCTTTAATTTTAAATATGCATTATTATTAATATAGTATTGGTCCATAACAGATTGTGAATCTGCTGTGTTTGGACTTTGAGCTGTGGACTCTTGGCTTTTGGAGTTAGCTTGCAAGGTAAGCTTTCATGTCCTCGGTTTAGCCATGTTGTGGTTCCACCATGTCCCATGGGGGTATGGTTTATGCATGCTGTGTACATGCTTTTGGATATTTGATATGTTGATTGAACTTTACATGTAATGGCTTTTAATATGCATGTGTTTTTCATCTTGACGGGAAGCCTGAGTATGTAGCGCCATACAAGACGGTGTACCGGGGTGAATGCAAGTGGTACTTGCACGGTGTGTAGGTGATAGACGTATACCTGCACTGTCTCTGGCCAGTAGATTAGTATTGACACACATGGCATGATTATCTGCTGCATTGCATTGTTTTAGAAATGATAAATGATAAACGGTTTTTGAACTTATATTGCACATGTAAGTGAGCTTGGGGTGGAAGATCCTTGAGGACTCACTGACTTACTGAGATTTCTAGATTAGAGATCTTACCCCACGTTTGGGGAATGCTTATTTCAGGATCAGGTAGTATGGGTACTGATGCCTCAGGCGGCAGGAGGCCGGAGCTTAGCTGATTATGTTGCTTCTGCTTATTTGTTAGCATGATGGGATATTGATGCTAATTATGTTTTATGCCTTTTATAATTATGTTGTTGTTGAGATTGATGTTGGGCATGTTGCCTTATTTGAGTGAGCATGGGGATTGTCCATGACACTTTCTGTTAGTACTTGTAGTTTGGAGTTGTATAAACTGTTAGATGGTCCGGTCTACGTTGTTGTAGTTCCGTGACTAGAGCCACACTTATATTATCTATGTTATGAGGTATTTCAGTTAGCTGTTTTATTGCAATTACATACAGGCGATGTTTTATTAATTGATTATTAAGCAAGTTGGTAATGTTAATGGCATCATAATTGAAAAGAAAAAGTAATTCCGCATTTTAATTAAGCGCAGCTTAATACGCTATTATGATAACATTACCGGATATATACGGGGTGTTACATTTATGGTATCAGAGCAATGGTTCGAGGGAAAAACCTGTATGTATTGCAATTGCTAGGTTGTTTGGTTGTGTCTGTCTTTGTGTTTACTCCGTCGAATTTTATTATGATGATGTATATGTGATCACATTGCGTGGGCCTGATCAACTCATAATTTGTGTAACTTGTGCAGAGTCATGGTAAGGTCCGGGAGAACACGAGAGACTTCTGAGGATCAATTTGATCCTATCTTGACTGCATTGGCTGAGATGCAGGCGGCTAGGTTAGCCGATCAGGAGGCCACTAGATTGGCCAACGCGACAATGATGGAAGCTGTTCGCGAGGCGAACCGGATAGCCGCAGCTGAGGTTCGTGAAGCGAACCGGAGGACCACTGAGGAAGTCCTCGAGGCGAACAGGATGGCGAACATGACGATGATGAGAGTCATGTTGGAGGAGATGAGAGCTGGTCCTGCTATTGGCCAGGCTCCACCACCACCGCTACCACCGCCACCGCCTCCACCTAGTGTTCAGGAGGAGAGCCATAGTCACATCGGCAGTGCTACTCATGCCGCTGAGACGGGGGAGCCCCTTGTGGGGATTGCTGAGGATCGTGATGTGATCGATCGCCGGCTGAATGCTTTCAGGAAGCATAAGCCACCTGTGTTTGAGGGGTCTCTGGATCCTATTGCTGCTGCGAGATGGCTAGAGTCGCTGGACAAGATTTTTCGGGTCATGTAGTGTACAGACCCACATAAGCTGATGTTCTCGACCTACATGCTGGAGGGCGATGCCCATGAGTGGTGGACGCACACCTCTCGTGCTTTTGAGAGGCAGGGCCGTGTCATGACGTGGCCATTCTTTGAGGAGTGCTTTCTGGGCCGATACTTTCCCTATGATGCGCAGGAGAGGAAGCAGGGAGAGTTTGATCGTTTGGTGCAGGGCTCGATGTCTGTTGATGAGTACCTGGCTAAGTTTAATGAGCTAGTGAAGTTTGCACACTTCCGGATGGTTCCTCCTACTCCGTTGTTTCTGGCAGCTAAGTTCCGCAGGGGACTTAGTGAGGTGATTGCTGAGCATCTTGCTGGTGCTGCTTCGAGGGACTTTGGTACACTGGTTCAGCAGTGTAAGGACATCGAGGATGTTTGTGTGGCAAGCAAGGCCAAGAGGGCCAAGGTTGAGGAGAGCAAGGGAACAGGTGGTTCCACTCCTGCTCCTACTTCTTGGAAGGACAGGAGGTTTGCTGATAAGGGCAAGGGAAAGCAGTTAGCGACTAGGCAGGCGCCTGGTCAGTTCAAGAGAGCTGTTTCACATCAGGGGAGTTCTGCTAGGCCTCCTACCACTCCGAGATGTTCGGGATGTGGGAAGGAGCATGTGGGACGCTGTGCTACGGGGCAGTTGCTGTGCTTCAAGTGTGGCAAGGAGGGCCACTTCTCTAGAGATTGTCCGTCGTCGACGGCGAGAGCTGCAGCTGTTCAGGCAGTTCCTTTGCAGATGGTTCCGATGGCATCTTCTTCGGCACCTGCAGTGCCACCTCCTGTTGGGAGAGTGTATACACTAGATAGGCAGCAGTCGGACCGCGCTCCGAACCTTGTCAGAGGTACTGTGTCTATTGGTGATTCTTTTGTCGATGCTATCTTTGATTCCGGGGCTACTCATTCGTTTGTTGCTACCCTGATTGCTTTGGGGCTTGAGTTGCCCAGTGCTGTGCTTTCTCCACCGTTGCGGGTGACTACCGCCACCGGAGAGATTTGTGATTCTACCACTGTACATCGCGATGTAGCGTTTCAGTGGGATGGCCGTGAGTTCTCGGTAGATCTGATAGGGTTGCCGATGGCCAACCTTGAGATTATTCTGGGCATGGATTGGTTGTCTAGAAACTGTGCATTGATTGATTGTTGTGCAAAGCGAATGGTGATGTCTCCGTGTGATTTCACAGCTAGTTCCTTGCCATACATTTCACTGCTGCAGGCCAGGAGAGCGCTGCGAGCAGGGGCATTGGGTTATGTCATGTTGGGTGGTTTGGTGAGTGGGACACAGGAGGATATCACTGGCATTCCTGTGGTGGGGGAGTTCCTTGAGGTGTTTCCTGAGGAGATTCCTGAGTTTCCGCCACAGCGGGAGATAGAGTTCTCCATTGACTTGTTGCCCGGTGTGGGGCCGATTTCTTTAGCTCCTTATCGGATGTCGCCACCGGAGTTGGCTGAGCTTAAGAAGCATATTGAGGATCTTTCGGCGAAAGATTTCATTAGACCGAGTGTGTCTCCTTGGGGAGCACCGGTTATCTTTGTGAAGAAGAAGGACGGGACAATGCGATTGTGCACCGACTACAGGCAGTTGAACAAGGTGACAATCAAGAACAAGTATCCCCTTCCTCGGATTGATGATCTGTTGGATCAGCTCAGGGGTGCTTGTGTGTATTCCAAGATTGATCTCCGGTCCGGATACCATCAGATTCGGGTGAAGCCGGAGGATGTCCCGAAGACCGCGTTTCGTTCGAGATACGGTCATTTTGAGTATTTGGTGATTCCGTTTGGACTCACAAATGCGCCGGCAGTGTTCATGGATTACATGAACAGGATTTTCCAGCCATATCTGGATCAGTTTGTGATTGTCTTCATTGATGATATTCTGATCTACTCCAAGACTGAGGAGGAGAATGCGGAGCATCTGAGGATAGTTCTGCAAGTGCTGAAGGAGAAAAAGCTTTATGCTAAACCTTCTAAGTGTGAGTTTTGGCTCAAATCAGTCAAGTTTCTGGGGCATGTGATTTCAGCAGATGGAGTTGCAGTGGATCCCAACAAGATTGAGGCCGTGTTGGATTGGGAGAGACCCAAGACAGCTACGGAGGTGAGGAGCTTCTTAGGTTTGGCAGGTTACTATCGGAGGTTCATCAAGGGTTTTTCCACGATGGTTCTCCCTTTGACTCGCCTTACCCGAAAAGAGACTCCATTTGTGTGGACTCACGAGTGTGAGGCGTGCTTTCAGGAGTTGAAGGAGAGATTGACTTCTTCACCTGTGTTGATCCTTCCTGATCCTGAGGAGCAGTTTGAGCTTTATTGTGATGCTTCTGGAAAGGGACTGGGCTGTGTGCTGATGCAGTCTGGTAGAGCTGTTGCTTTTGCTTCGAGGCAGTTGAAGCCTCATGAGGAGAACTACCCGACTCATGATTTGGAGTTGGCTGCGATTGTGTTTGCTTTCAAGATTTGGAGGCATTATCTTTTTGGTTTGAGGTTTGTGGTGTTCAGTGACCACAGGAGTTTGAAGTACCTGTTCGACCAGAAGGAGTTGAACATGAGGCAGAGGAGATGGATGGAGTTCATAAAGGACTACGACTTTGAGCTAAGGTATCATCCTGGCAAGGCCAATGTGGTAGCTGATGCTTTGAGTCGGAAACCCAGTATTTCATCCAGTTTGCTACTTGGTAACTTCGATGTGGTTTAGAAGTTCTGCCTCTTGGCAGTGACCGCTCCGTGCGCGAGCGTTCTTCTCGGGTTGGAAGCATCTGATGTTGTGAACGAGCTGCTAGAAAAGATCAAAGAGGCACAAGTTCAGAGAGAGTGTCTGGATTATGTGAAGAACCAAGACGGTGTGTCTTGGAATGATGATGGATTGCTTTTGTTCCAGCGGAGGATTGTGGTTCCTTGAGGTCCGTTGACAGAAGAGGTTATGGCAGAAGGCCATAAGGGTCAGTTTTCTATCCACCCTGGTGCTACTAAGATGTATCAAGACTTGAAGAAGAACTTCTGGTGGCCGGGCATGAAGAAAGATGTTGCCATCTTTGTGTCCAAGTGTTTGGTTTGCCAGAAAGTGAAGATTGAACACCAGAAGTCGTCTGGTAAACTTCAGCCTCTTGAGATTCCAGAGTGGAAATGGGAGAGCATTTCCATGGACTTCGTTGTGGGTTTGCCGAAGACTCAGGTTGGCTGTGACTCGATATGGGTCATTGTGGACAGACTGACGAAGTCTGCCCATTTCCTTCCAGTGAAGGTGAGCTTCACTACAGAGCAGTTGGCCAGATTGTATGTTCGCGAGATTGTGAGGCTTCACAGGGTGCCCGTGAGTATCATCAGTGATAGGGATCCGAAGTTCACATCTCGGTTCTGGGAGGCGCTGCAGGGAGCTTTTGGTACGCAGTTGAGATTGAGTACAACCTATCACCCTCGGACTGATGGACAGACTGAGCGGACTATCCAGACCTTGGAGGACATGTTGCGGGCTTGCACGTCGGAGCAGGGCTCGGCATGGGATAGGTACCTTCCATTGGTAGAGTTTTCTTATAACAACAGTTTCCATGCTAGCCTGGGCATGGCACCCTACGAGGTGCTCTACGGTAGGAGGTGTCGTACACCTACCTGCTGGTCGGAGGTTGGGGATCGTGAGTTATTTGGCTTGGATTTTGTCCAAGATACCACCCTGCAGATCCAGATGATAAGGGAAAAGCTGAAGCAGGCGCAGAATCGTCAGAAGAGCTACTACGATGTCAAGCATCGTCCACTGGAGTTCAGTGAGGGTGAGCACGTGTTTGTGAGACTTTCACCTGTCACCGGTGTTGGACGGGCACTCGGAGTGAGGAAGCTGAGCCCGCGCTTTATTGGGCCATACCAGATTCTTGGTAGAGTAGGACATGTTGCCTACCGGCTTGCCTTGCCTCCGAACCTGGCCAACATCCACGACGTGTTTCACGTGTCTCAGCTTCGGAGGTACATAGCAGATCCTTCGCACGTGGTGCAATCGGATGATGTGGAAGTTCAGGAGAACTTAAAGACTCCCGTAGGTCCACTAAAGATTCTCGATCGTGGCGAGAAGCAGCTGAGGAGCAAGATCATTCCGATGGTCAAGGTGCAGTGGACCGGAAGGACTCCTGAGGAGTGTACTTGGGAGCGTGAGGACGAGCTTCTCCGGCAGTACCCCGAGTTTTGACCAGGTATGTTTCTGATTTTGAGGTCAAAATCCTAAAAAGGTAGGGTGAATATAAGAACCCGCACCGTTAATTAAGGTATTTAATTAATTAATTATGCAAAATTAGGAAATGATTCCATAATTGACTCTAATAATTATTATGAGGCTTTAATAATCATAGTAAGTGAGTAATAATGCTGAAAGTCGCTTTTCAGAAGAAAAGTGCAGATACCGGTTCTGCTAATCGGTATAAATGCGTGCCGAAAAAGTATCCCAGAAAATTATAATAAGTGCATGACAATTACTAGAATAATATGTAGGACTTGTAAAGCGAGTTTCAAGTCCAGATAATGAGAACTGGTACTAGAAACCGGTACTGGCTTGGAAAAGCGCGTACCAGAAAAGTGCTCAGAAAGTTATAAGAAAAATATGATAATTCTTAGAAAAATGTCTAGTTTCAGAATCCAAAATTTGGGATTAAAATGCTAAGCGTAACAATTAAAGATAATACTGTGTGTTTAATTGGCTTGGGCTATAAATACCCATTTTTAAGGGCACATAGCCCTAGAAAACAGAATTTCCAGCGTGAGTTGTTGGTGGAGGCTGACCAGAATAGTGCTCCATTGCTCTTCCCTTCATTTCTTGGCCAAGTTATCACCTTTGATGCTTGTTCCTTCTTTCTAAACACTTGGTGAGGGTGAGAGCTAGCTTTGGGACTGCTTTGTTGGTCTCTTTCTGAGTGTTGGTGGCTGTGTTGAGCTTGTGAGGGGGCTGAGTTAGTAGGTTGGAGTGTAGAGGTTTTGTTCTTGGTTGTTGAAGCTCCAAGTGGTCATCTTTGGGAAGAAAGGAACCACCTTGTTGTGCATTTTCGTGCACTCCTCCAATTCAGAGTTTGGGAGCTGGTTGTGAGCTCCAAGAGCACCTCCAACCTCTGTTTTGAGCTTTGGTGAGTTGTACCTACCTTGAGCTTGTGTTTTAATGGATTAAAGGTGTGATCTTTGCATGTTTAAAGGATTAATCAAGTAACCAACTGGGGTGTGAACCTTAATCAGTATAAAGATGCATGCTTTAACGTAAGTAAGTGTTAAAAATGGAACCTTGGAAGGATATCTTCACGAAATTCATTTTCTGCATTCTGTCGTGAAATATCTGGATATGTGCCCGATGAATATCCGGATATGTGATATCCGGATATGGGTTTTGAGTATCCAGATAATAGATAACCGGATATGGGATTCTGGATATCCGGATATGTCCAGTGAGATATCCGGATATTGCATATCCAGATATGGTCCCGAGGAATATCTGGATATTCTGGGATTTCGTAGAACAGTAGCTGTGTTGTGTGTACAGTAGGCTATTGGGGGTTTGTGGACCCTAGATTGATGAAGTTGAACTTCTGTAATTAATGAACTAAGTCAGAATCGTTGTGATTAAGGACTTATGGCTTGGTATGGAGCCTTAAGACGTAAAACGTAAGGAGAGGAGTTGTCTTTAAGTTATATGCTTGTGTTGCATTATTATTGATATAGTATTGGTCCATAACAGATTGTGAATCTGCTGTGTTTGGACTTTGAGCTGTGGACTCTTGGCTTTTGGAGTTAGCTTGCAAGGTAAGCTTTCGTGTCCTCGGTTTAGCCATGTTGTGGTTCCACCATGTCCCATGGGGGTATGGTTTATGCATGCTGTGTACATGCTTTTGGATATTTGATATGTTGATTGAACTTTACATGTAATGGCTTTTAATATGCATGTGTTGTTTCATCTTGACGGGAAGCCTGAGTATGTAGCGCCATACAAGACGGTGTACCGGGGTGAATGCAAGTGGTACTTGCACGGTGTGTAGGTGATAGACGTATACCTGCACTGTCTCTGGCCAGTAGATTAGTATTGACACACATGGCATAATTATCTGCTGCATTGCATTGTTTTAGAAATGATAAATGATAAACTGTTTTTGAACTTATATTGCACATGTAAGTGAGCTTGGGGTGGAAGATCCTTGAAATCACTGACTTACTGAGATTTCTAGATTAGAGATCTTACCCCACGTTTGGGGAATGCTTATTTCAGGATCAGGTAGTATGGGTACTGATGCCTCAGGAGGCAGGAGGCCGGAGCTTAGCTGATTATGTTGTTTCTGCTTATTTGTTAGCATGACTGGATATTGATGCTAATTATGTTTTATGCCTTTTATAATTATGTTGTTGTTGAGATTGATGTTGGGCATGTTGCCTTATTTGAGTGAGCATAGGGATTGTCCATGACACTTTCTGCTAGTACTTGTAGTTTGGAGTTGTATAAACTGTTAGATGGTCCGGTCTACGATGTTGTAGTTCCGTGACTAGAGCCACACTTATATTATCTATGTTATGAGGTATTTCATTAGCTGTTTTATTGCAATTACATACAGGCGATATTTTATTAATTGATTATTAAGCAAGTTGGTAATGTTAATGGCATCATAATTGAAAAGAAAAAGTAATTCCGCATTTTAATTAAGCGCAGCTTAATACGATATTATGATAACATTACCGGATATATACGGGGTGTTACAGTCATTATATTTACAAAGTCAGAGACACCAAATGATAAAAGCAAGGTCTCAAACCACCGAAGATCGTGTCAAAAAATGACAAGAACCACCTTTTACAAAATAATAATAATTATTGATAATAATAAACAAATATTTCTTAGAATGATAAAATTTGGGTTGCACATGACAAGATTTCATACTTTTGTACAAATCTTGATAGCACAGTATATTCACAGAGTAGAACATGGCACATGCTTTCCTAGCTATTACTTTCTTATATCACTTTAGTTCGGGTGATGGATTTTAAGAAAAGGTAGCAGAAAGAAACATATATTGAAGAATGGGAAGGTTATATTTATAAATTTTTTGTTTACAAACTACACTAAATATGACCGGTCTACTTCAATAAAGAGTGCATGACCGGTCATACTTAGTGTAATTTGTAAAAAACGTTTGCAAACGGTCATTCCCCATTAAAGAAAGATAATAAGAAATCAGAAGTCTTGTTGTGGTAGTCATGCATGTGGACTCTTATTCGCATACAAGCTTAAAGACCTCTAGGCACAAACTTAAATTTTTTCGTAAATCTTGATGATGACCTTTGAATCTTGCATTCTCTCTCGCTATATAGACACATACGTTCTTTAAGTTGGCCCATTCCTTAAAATTATAAGCCTAGTTAATGATCCATCATATTGAAATTTAACTTTTTTTGGTACCATTGGATAACATTTGACCCCATACCAGAAGTGGCCAAAAGCTGGGAGATAAAAAGAGATAGATGAAACAAAGATTTAAAAGAAAAAGGACAGTTTTAATCATTATTAATGAGTCAACTTTCAACAATATGCTGAAAGGCAAGATTTTTAGAAATGAAATGATTCTATTACTTGGTCACAAAAAGCTGATCATTCTATTACCTAGTCACAAAAAACTGATCATTCACAAGACACAAAGCAATGGATATGAATCTCCACTTGTGTTTACTTGAGATGTAATTGCTTGTTTGACAGTGTACCAAGCTTGGTGAAGAACTCTTACGTATTAAAGGAGCCAATTCCTTGTGCTCTTTCTGTTCCAGAAAGCAAAAAATTAATAAAAAAACCTTATGAATATTAATTACAGCCAATCTTGAAATTAAAAAAGGACGCCAATAAGCAGATAACCTAATATGTGGCCCATGGGCTAGCAAGATCAATGTAAAAGCAATAATGAAAACCACCCTAGAGAAGAATGTCTTACCAAGTTTCCTTTTTGTCCCTTTGTCAGAACTGGAACTTATTAAAGCTTTTGGATAAGAACTTTTATCTTCTTATTGCCCATTTTCCACAAACTTTTAATCAGCTAATAATTCTCCATGCAAAGATTCACTCAAAGCTATTTTTAGATGACACTGCATTAGTCTGACCTAGTAGAAGTAGCTCCAATTTTGAAACGGAAACTTCTCACCTCTTTACGGCCTCCTCAAGCTGCCCAAATAACAGAATTTATTAATTGCGCAAGAATTGATTCATTCAATGCATCGGATGAGGGGAAAGAAAACGTATATGGCTGTAAAGATCAACTTTGAAAAAGCTTATTCTCATCTGAAGGGGTGTTAATCAATGGATGGTTATATGTATCATTGAATTTCTTCATGACTCATGATCCATTAAACAAATTTATTTGTAACATCGCTGAACAATTTGTCCTTGTTCCCTTTTCCTTTTGACATTGTGAACATCATCTCTTGTATTATTAAGTCTCTTCACACCTTGCTTTAGCATACATAATTCCACCATACAATTGTGTTTTTACATTCCTGTTACAATATTGCTCACATATTAAAATCCCTTAACTTTCTGCATGATCATTATAAAAGCCATAAGCTTCTTCTATTGTCCTGAAGACTCTACCTAAAATCCCACAATTTCATGTACATTATTTTCCCCACTATAAAACTAAGATATCATCAGCTCCCACAATATAATTTCATCTTTATCTTCCATAATTTTACACTGATCATATTCTCCAAACTCATCACTGTCTTTGTCCAAATCAACAACCTTATCACAATATATTAAACTTCCATTCTAGTAAACAAATTTCTTACAAACTACACTAAGTATGACCGATCTACTTCAATAACGAGTGCATGACCGGTCATACTTAGTGTAATTTGTAAAAAAAAATTGTAAACGGATCCTTCCATATTGAAGAAAGATAATAAGAAATCAGAAGTCTTGTTGTGGTAGTCATGCACGTGTCCTATCTTATTTGCATAAAAGCTTAAAGACCACAAGGCACAAACTTAAAATTTTTCGTAAACTTGAAGATGACCTTTGAATCTTTCATTCTCTCTCGCTATGTAGACACATACATTCTTTAAGTTGGCCCATTCCCTAAAACAATAAGCCTAGAGAAGAATGTCTTACCAAGTTTCCTTTTTGTCCCTTTGTCCGAACTGGAACTTATTGAAGCTTTTGGAGAAGAACTTTAATCTGCTTATTGCCCATTTTCCACAAAATTTTAATCAGCTAATAATTCTCCATGCAAAGATTCACTCAAAGCTATTTTTTGATGACACTGCATTAATCTCACCTAGTAGAAGTAGCTCCAATTTTGAAGCAGAAACTTCCCAACACTTTTCGGCCTCCTCAAGCTGCCCAAATAACAAAATTTATTAAATGCGCAAGAATTGATTCATTCAATGCATCGGATGAGGGGCAAGAAAGCGTATATGGCTGTAAAGATCAACTTTGAAAAAACTTATTCTCATTTGAAGGGATGTTAATCAATGGATGGTTATGTGTATCATTGAATTTCTTCACGATCCATGATCCATTAAACAAATTTATTTGTAACATCGCTGAACAATTTGTCCTTGTTCCCTTTGTCTTTTGACATTGTGAACATCATCTCTTGTATTATTAAGTCTCTTCACACCTTGCTTTGAGCATACAAAATTCCACCATACAATTGTGTTTTTACATTCCTGTTACAATATTGGTCACATTCAAATCCCTTAACTTTCTGCATGATCATTATAAAAGCCATAAGCTTCTTCTATTGTCCTGAAGACTCTACCTAAAATCCCACAATTTCATGTACATTATTTTTCCCACAATAAAACTAAGATATCATCAGCTCCCAGACTATAATTTCATCTTCATCTTCCATAATTTTACACTGATCATATTCTCCAAACTCATCATTGTCTTTCTCCAAATCAACAACCTTATCACAATATATTAAACTTCCATTCTTGTAAACAAATTTTTTGTTTACCAAATCTTACATACTACACTAAATATGACCGGTCTACTTCAATAAAGAGTGCATGTCCGGTCATACTTAGTGTAATTTGTAAAAAAAGTTTGTAAACGGATCCTTCCCCATTGAAGAAAGATAATAAGAAATCAGAAGTCTTGTTGTGGAAGTCATGCATGTGTCCTATCTTATTTGCATACAATCTTAAAAACCACAAGGTACAAACTTAAAAATTTTCGTAAATCTTGAAGATACCTTTGAATCTTTCATTCTCTCTCGCTATGTAGACACATACATTCTTTAAGTTGGCCCATTCCCTAAAACTATAAGTCTAGTTAATGATCCATCATATTGAAATTTAACTTTTTTTGGTACCATTGGATAACATTTGACCCCATACCAGATGTGGCCAAAAGCTGGGAGATAAAAAGAGGTAGGTGAAACAAAGAATTAAAAAAAAAAGGACAGTTTTAATCAATATTAATGAGTCAACATTCAACAATATGTTGAAAGGCAAGATTTTTAGAAATGAAACGATTCTATTACTTGGTCACAAAAAGTTGATCATTCTATTACCTAGTCACAAAAAGCTGATCATTCACAAGACACAAAGCACTGGATATGAATCTCCACTTGTGTTTACTTGAGATGTAATTGTTTGTTTGACAGTGTACCAAGCTTGGTGAAAGAACTCTTACGTATTAAAGGAATCAATTCCTTGTGCTCTTTCTGTTCTAGAAAGCAAAAAATTAATAAAAAAACCTTATGAATATTAATTACAGCCAATCTTGAAATGAAAACAGGACGCCAATAAGCAGATAACCTTATATGTGGCCCATGGGCTAGCAAGATCAATGTAAAAGCAATAATTAAAACCACCCTAGAGAAGAATCTCTTACCAAGTTTCCTTTTTGTCCCTTTGTCCGAACTGGAACTTATTGAAGCTTTTGGAGAAGAACTTTAATCTGCTTATTGCCCATTTTCCACAAAATTTTAATCAGCTAATAATTCTCCATGCAAAGATTCACTCAAAGCTATTTTTAGATGACACTGCCTTAGTCTGACCTAGTAGGAGTTGCTCCAATTTTGAAGCGGAAACTTCCCACCTCATTTTGGCCTCCTCAAGCTGCCCAAATAACAGAATTTATTAAATGCGCAAGAATTGATTCATTCAATGCATCGGATGAGGGGCAAGAAAGCGTATATGGCTGTAAAATTCAACTTTGAAAAAAACTTATTCTCATTTGAAGGGGTGTTAATCAATGGATGGTTATGTGTATCATTGAATTTCTTCATGACTCATGATCCATTAAACAAATTTATTTGTACATCGCTAAACAATTTGTCCTTGTTCCCTTTGCCTTTTGACATTGTGAACATCATCTTTTGTATTAGTAAGTCTCTTCACACATTGCTTTGAGCATACATAATTCCACCATACAGTTGTGTTTTTACATTCCTGTTACAATATTGCTCACATGTTAAAATCCATTAAATTTCTGCATGATCATTATAAAAGCCATAAGCTTCTTCTATTGTCCTAAAGACTCTACCTAAAATCCCACAATTTCATGTACATTATTTTCCCCACAATAAAACTAAGATATCATCAGCTCCCAAAATATAATTTCATCTTCATCTTCCATAATTTTACACTGATCATATTCTCCAAACTCATCACTGTCTTTCTCCAAATCAACAACCTTATCACAATATATTAAACTTTCATTCTTGTAAACAAATTTTTTGTTTACAAACTCTTACAAACTACACTAAGTATAACTGGTCTACTTCAATAAAGAATGCATGACCGGTCATACTTAGTGCAATTTGTAAAAAAAATTTGTAAACGGATCCTTTCCCATTGAAGAAAGATAATAAGAAATCAGAAGTTTTGTTGTGGTAGTCATGCATGTGTCCTATCTTATTCGAATAAAAACTTAAAGACCACAAGGCACAAACTTAAATTTTTTTGTTAATCTTGAAAATGCCCTTTGAATCTTTCATTCTCTCTCGCTATGTAGACACATACATTCTTTAAGTTGTCCCATTCCCTAAAGCTATAAGCCTAGTTAATGATCCATCATATTGAAAGTTAACTTTTTTTGGTACCATTGGATAACATTTGACCCCATACCAGATGTGGCCAAAAGCTGGGAGATAAAAAGAGATAGGTGAAACAAAGAATTAAAAGAAAAAGGACAGTTTTAATCACTATTAATGAGTCAACTTTCAACAATATGCTGAAAGGCAAGATTTTTAGAAATGAAATGATTCTATTACTTGGTCACAAAAAGCTGATCATTCTATTACCTAGTCAAAAAAAGCTGATCATTTACAAGACAAAAAGCAATGGATATGAATCTCCACTTGTGTTTACTTGAGATGTAATTGCTTGTTTGACACTGTACCAAGCTTGGTGAAGAACTCTTACTTATTAAAGGAACCAACTCCTTGTGCTCTTTATGTTCTGGAAAGCAAAAAAATAATAAAAAATCTTATGAATATTAATTACAGCCAATCTTGAAATGAAAAAGGACGCCAATAAGCAGATAACCTTATATGTGGCCCATGGGCTAGTGTAACACCCCGTAGTACTCTGGTTGTTAACATACATGATATTTGGCATACACAACGGAAGACTTTATTTTAAAGAATAAAAATCATCTTACGAAAATATGAATAAACTTTTTCCAAAACATTTTATGAAAATCTTTCTAAAAACGTTCACTTGAGATACTGCGAAAGCGTAAATCTAAACATATATCTACTAATTAATCTCATTAGCCAGTATTAGTGGCCCTTGACCTATGATGCACGGACACAGACACGGGACACGACACGACACGACACGACACGCCGACACGTTAATTCTAAAAAATGTCATATTTGGACACGTTG
The DNA here is from genome assembly GCF_033153095.1 of Gastrolobium bilobum. NCBI lineage: Eukaryota > Viridiplantae > Streptophyta > Magnoliopsida > Fabales > Fabaceae > Gastrolobium > Gastrolobium bilobum. The sequence continues at coordinate 93,096 of NW_026898670.1, forward strand.
GGACACGTTTAGATATTAAATAAAAATTTTAATATATATAATATGATTTATATTTAATACATATAAGAATCCATAATAAGTCATATAACCAATCAAATATTTAAATTTCATAACATAAATATAAATATAAATAATTTTTTGTACTTTGTTAATTTTTAATGTCAAATTTCATAACAGAAAAAAATTAATTTATAAATTATTTCTTTTATATTTAGATAACAATAAAATTAAGATTTAAAAAAAATAAAAAAATAAAAAACGTGTCCGAGCGTGTCCCCAAATGTTGACTGCGTGTCCCTAAATATTGACCACGTGTCGGAACGTGTCGGATAGTTGACCGCGTGTCCCCAAATGTGGATCGCGTGTCGGACGCGTGTCCGAGCGTGTCGGAACGTTTCCGTGTCGGACACGTGTCCGACACGCAAATTTTACAAAATTTTGCGTGTCCGTGCATCGGAGCCCTTGACCATCAAGATATGACATCAAGTGTCATTCCTAACGGAGTCTCACGGACAGCATAATGGCTGTATTTCGGATAACTGGGAACCTGGTCCCACTCATACATTTAACCTGATAGATACAATAATTTAAACAGATAGCTTGCATGTCCCACACGGACTGCAATCCCCTCAATGGGTCAATACGAACAATAAGGCTCCATGCCTAAATTAACGGAATGCATACATCAAAGCTATATTAATTCAAGAACATAACATCAGTGAATAATCCATGGCTCTAAGGATACAATCATGAGTCTAAATAAATCCATAATATAATCTCAATACAATAATTAAGCATGTTAACAAATCCACAGGCTGTCATAAAGTCTAAACATAATATAAAATAATCAGCTGCATCATCAACTACTCCAATGCGGAGGCCTTACTCCTAGAGGCATCACCACTGCTCTAGGTACCTGAAATGATGTCCCCAAACGGGGTGAGATAACAACATCTCAGTAAGCTCAAGGTTCATAGAGGATCCTCTAATCCCCTGAACCCACTTTCTGCATGACAAGTCAGATATAAAGCATATAATACAAACATACAACATCATCATATCATCCTTGTGTAACCCTAGGGTCAAAGCCATAGACGGTTACACCTGTGTAACTTCCAGGGTCAAGCCATAAACAGTTACACCTGTGTGACTTCCAGGGTCAAGCCATAGACAGTCAACACAATCTCTGTAAGATATAGCCCCTAGAGTCAAGTCATAGGCAGCCTACATACCATAATCACTGGCCAAGATCCTCATAACATATATCATCAGTGCATCATCATAACATCAAGACCATATAACATCTATATGAATGTGAATGAATGCACATATACATCATACCATATACTTTGATACAATACAACCATAATGTCCACCATCATGGTGGGGCCACAAGAGAGAGGAGTTAACTATAACTAGGAGCTTACCTTAGACAGCTTAGCACCAGCCCACACTCTAATATAATACGTATGCTCCAATAAAATCCTCAAGTGCAAGGTTCTCTAGGCACACCTAGAGTAGGAACCATTCACATCAGTAATTATATATTAATTAATCAAGTCATATCCACAACTTAATCATTTAATGATTCCACTTTTCATACTCATATGCCAATAATATGCCCATTACAGGTCTAGACCAATTATTACATAATTACGTATTTTAGTGCATTATTACAAGCAACCTATATCTTCACTCTCTTAAATAACTTAGAATCACATGTAAGGCTCACTTAGGTAACTTAGATTATTTTCAACTCACCCATGACATATATATGATTATTATAAGTTACTAAGGATTCCCATAAGCCCACTTAGCTTAAATATCACTTTTACGATTTTTCCACAAATGTACATGCTTCTGCTTCCCAGTACCTGAGCGCAACTTACTTGATATAAAATTTTAATCTTTTAGTATGATAATCTAGACTAAATTACCTTTCCAACAAGGTATCACATGCCACATTTGGAGTTTTCTAGCTCCGGTTATCATCATTTGAAGTTGGACAAACAAAGCTGTTTGCCAACTCTGAACAGAGCCCTAAACATTCTTTACCATTTCTGTGATTCTGGAAAATATACTTGACCAATTTCTCTCAAATATTTATGCAAACAACTAGACACTTTTAGCTTTAATTCGACATATTATGAGCCTAATTTGAGTAAGAATTGATGGAGAAACAATTCGTGGAAGTTGCAGCCATGTACAGCCCTTGCACATGGCCTCCCTGGGCAGTCCTTACTAAAACAAACATACAGACTGGAATACATCTTCAATTGGTACCAAATATTTACACCACATAGCTAACATCTCAAGCTTCAATTTGATATAAGGAAAAGCCCTATATGACCTCTGTGGAGGGAGATATACTCTCCCAAATTTCGCCTAAAAATTGATTATATAGCCCTAAATGTGTTTACTTAACAAACCTTAATTATTTTTTATTATAAATTTTAATTCATGTTAATTCTTGGATTTTTCTATTATTAAGTAACATTATGAAATCTTCTTAGTCCCATTATGTTGTGTGATGCTTCCTGGCAAGTATACCGATCGCACAAGTAATATAATAGTAAGTAAAGTTCGTCTCCACAGGGATTGTGATCGTTTATCAATTAATATTCCTTTCAAGAATGGAAGAGTTCAAAAGGGTTTGTTTGTGACAAATAATGTCGATTTGAGTAAAATTAAAAGTAAAGCCTTGTTTTTGTATTTTTATATTGAAGAATAAAAATAAGAATAAGAATGAATTGATTTGTAAAAATGAAAAAAGCATTGTAGCTAGGATACACTCACCATATGATCCCCACTTCTTACTCTGGATTGATTTACAATATTCATTTATAAAATTACTCGGATAAATTATTATCTAAAAAATATTAATAGTTAACCCTCAGTCCTTGCAAGGTTAACCCTTTAAACCCAATTGGAACCCCAATTCCTTGCAATGTTGCTCATGGTATTAAGCAATGAACTCAATAATTTAGGCATCCGCAATTCAATGCACATCTATTCCTAGCATGCATACGAACTGTTATCCTATCCCCTTTCAGGATGAAAACCCTAATATTCCAATCTAGGGTTCTAACCCTCAAACTATCCTTAACTATCAGATTGATCAATTCTAATAAAGAGAATATAAATACGCACAGGATAGAGATAAAGACAATTTATATAAACGAGTAAAAGTAAACCAATCCATCGTAACAAGGGTTCACATAGGGTTTGTGACCCTAACTACAATAAAAAGTAAACTAGCCAACCATAATCATGGCTAAAAATCCAATATTCAATAAAAACATAAAATTAAAAGAGAAGATGAAGAAGAACTTGATCTGCAGAATCCTCTCTGAGCACCACCGTCGTCTCCTTCAATAGAATAGGTCTGCTGGATCCTAATTCTGTCCTGACGATCCTATTTATAAGTCTCTTTCATTCTTCCAAAATTTCCCTCGTGCCGCGCCTCTGTCCAATTAACAAAAGTCGGAACTAAATCCTCGTGGACTGGCGCCAGTTGGCGCCATAGTGGCGCAACTTGGCGCCATCCTTCTTCAACTAAACTGGCGTTAGATTGCTTGAGAAGTGGCGCCAATTTTGTTCATTTTGGGCGCTAGATGGCACGGTTTTGGCGCCATGCCACTGCCACTTAATTTCTTCATGAATTTGGCGCTAGTTGGCGCCATATTGGCGCCACTGGACGCCACTCAAAAGCCTTCGCTGCAAAGTTCGCAATCCGGCGCGGGTTCGCGTTAGTGTGGCGCCGGTCTGCGCCATGTTTCTGTCCATTGTACTGTGATACATCTTTGTGGAGTCGCGTCAACAGGCTTTTCATAATTTGTAATTTTTACTCCTTTACCTGTATAAACACAACCAATAGGTGAGAAATATTATTGACAAAGAAAGAATCAATATAATTAGCAAATATGTATTTAAATATGCTCTTTTATGACTCAATTCTTATCAATTTTAACTTGAAAAACCACACTTGCCAGAGGCACATCAAACCATTCACAGATTTAAACGTTGTTGTCCCCAGCAATGTACAAGACTCAATTCAGGAAATATTCAATTATTCCAACATAACATCACACAGACAATCAATAGATCACTATGCTAAGCATGACTGAATCAATGCAAAGAACTCCTAACAATGCCTTCTATTCTCATGAAAATATTAGAATCTAGCTTGAACACCCCTCACCAAGATAAACATATAACGCTCAGCACTCAAGTGTTTGGGGGAGTAACAATCACTCAATCCATCACATCAATTACACTACCATAAGCTTGGTCATATTCTCAAGTTCCTAAAGATGAGGAACATTAACACATGCACAATTGATCAAAAGGACTTGTCATGGATATAATTTGGCCGGGCTTAAGGGTAGGAATTTATGGGAAGTAGCTAAAATTTTAGTTGAGATTGGAATACTGATATATTCTTGAAAACAATCAAATCTCAACAAATTTCAGCTCCAATATTCTTTAAGATCAGGGGTCTATCCCTTTTATTTTCTACCTTTTTTTTTTTACATTGCTATAGACCCTTTCAAAAAATTTCAAAGAATATTTTATATTTCTTCTTTTCTTTTTGACATATTACTTAGCTTCAATGAAACTTACCCCAATCAATTTTTCTTTTCTTTTCAAGTATTTCAATCTCAACAAAGGTAAGACAATAGGAATATGGCTAAGCAATCAGCAGGAATTATGAACAAAAAAGCTCAGGCTCAAATGGGTTAACAATGGAGAAATCAAACAGGTGGGCTATCTGGCCATGGCTAACAGAATAAAATTGCCTTAATCATTTCAATCAATGCATGCATCTCAGAGAAACATAAAAAGTTCTAGAATGCTATCACAGTGAGGTCTCTCAAAATAAAATAAGTGTTTAAGCACAAAACCTCACCAACTATGATGTCAAGCTAGACTTCCAAAAGAAACATCAGGCATCATTAATCATTCAAGCACAAAATTCAGACAAACGAGCAATCATGAAATCTACTCATGCTCATACAATATCATGCCAGAAGTTCATATAACATACTTCCAAAAATTCAGTCAAGCACATTAACTAGATAAGCACATTTAAACCTGAGAATTGCTTGAAAAACATATCACTATTTTTTTTATATAGCACACAAAATAACTACAAAAATAACTAAGAAAATTAAAAGAGTTAGAATATCTCCCCTGATAGAAGAATTGCAGTTCTAAGATGCAAGCCTACCATTCCCAGATTTAGAGAATTGCTGTCCTCAGCAATAATTAAACCACAAGAGGAAGAAAAACCTGCACAATGGAACAAACAGTGGCATATAGGATAAACTATAATGCGCACATTAAAACATCAGAGAGAGATATGCCAACACAAAGTAACTAAAAATACGAAACAGAAAAATAAACTAATATACAAAATCTCCGTCAGCAAGGAAATTTCAATCATCCATGTCATCCCCCTCAGCAGCATGGGATGACTCAGCAAATAGAGGATCTGGTGGTACTGGATGCCTTGGTGTATGAGACCACCATTCCCAGATTTGGTCCAAACCTTGAAGCCATGTTAAGAACTCTTTGAAGCATTGATTTTTCTAAGAAATAGAGTCTCGGTGTCTTTTGTCAAAGACTCTTCTTTTTTAGGCCTTTATTTGTCGGTGATCCGCACACATCGTCCAACCAGTATCAAAAAGTTTGACCACCTTCTTTTTCAGTATAGGATGACGCCTCCCTTGGGGTTTCCTCCCAGGTTTGTCATCATCTTCATTGAGAATTTTGTGGGTACGGGAAGAGAGATCTTTATCTTCCAAACCAGTCTCATGTTCCTTCAGTGCTTCAAGACTAAAACAATCGTCTTTGTGAGAAGACTGTTTTATAGAATCAAAGACGTTGATAATAACAGTCTCATCATTCATTCTTAGCTCGAGCTTTCCATTTTCAACATCAATCATTGCACGAGATGTAGCTAAGAAAGGTCTACCCAGCAAAAGAGGCATCTCAGTTCCCCCTTCCATGTCCAACACCACAAAATCAGCAGGGAAGATGAACTTGTCCACTTTAACAAGAACATCTTCAATAATACCACTAGGTTTCCTTAAAGACTTATCAGCAAGTTGAAGAGATGCCAAAGTAGGCTTCAATTCGGTGATCCCCAAGAATTTACAAACAGAAAGGGGCATCAAATTAATGCTAGCCCCAAGATCGCATAATGCTTTGCCAATTTTAGTGTTCCCAATTTCAATAGGAATATTGAAACTCCCAGGATCACGAAGCTTAGGAGGGAATTTCCTTGTAATGATGGCACTGCACTCCTCAGTAAGTGCTACAGTTTGGCACTCTTGCAACTTGTGCTTCCTTGACAACAAATCCTTCATGAACTTGGCATAATTTGGCATGCTAGCCAAGGCTTCAGCAAAAAGGATATTTATATGCAACTTCTTGAAGATATCAAGAAATCTGCCATACCGTTGCTTCTGAGCATCCTTCTTGAATCTTTCAGGATAAGGTGTTATGGCTCTCACATATTCAGGACTCAACTCAAATTTCTTCTTTTCAACTGGCTTCTCCACTTCAGCAAGTTTTTCATTTTTTTTTCTTTTTCGGGCTCACCTGCAATATCTAGCTTCTTTTCAACTTCAGGAGATGGAAGTACTTTACCGCTTCTAATTGTGATGGCCATACACTCTTCCTTCAGATTGGTAACTGTGTTACTAGGGAAGGTACCTGGAGTTCTATCAGCCATTTGTTTCGCTAGTTGGCCAATTTGATTCTCTAAATTTCTGATATAAGCCAGTGTGTTCTTGGTATTGGCCCTTGTCTCCTCCATGAAAGCACTAGATTGTGGAGCCATTTGTCCAACTAACCTCTCCAAATCATAAGGTTCCTTGGGTTGGATTGGTGGAGGCTGCAAGTAGTTATTTGATTGGTAATCAAGACCAGTTCCTTGCACCCTCCTCTGAAAATTATTGCTCCCAGAAGGAAAATTCTGATTCCTCGGAATATTTTGTGGTGAAGGTCTCTGATCATACCAAATGCCATTCACTTGTATTTGTTGAGGTGAATCTGAAGGCATCAAAGGACATTCATTAGACTCATGATTGTCCTGACAATATTCACACACAAAGGCAGCAACTTTAGTCTGAACACCAGCAAGCTGCATCTTGTCAAGCCTTGAGGTCAAGTTTGCTATCTGCTGAGAAAATAATTTGTTTTCAGCTAGCATCGCATCATTACCTTTCAGTTGAAGGATACATCTCCTAGGCTTTGCTGACAACACTTCATTTTCATTGGCAGCCATCCTCTCGATCAACTCAAGAGTCTCATTTGCTCTTAGGGATTTGATCGTGCCACCCGCTGCACCATTCAGAACCATCCGGATTTTCGGTTTACAACCGTTGAAGAAGATCCGGACCTGATCACCATTAGTCATGGGGTAATGAGGACACCTCCTCATTAGATCTTTGAACCAGTTCTAGGCTGCACACATAGTTTCACCCTCAGCTTGAGTGAAATTGGTGATAGCATTCACCATTTGATTGTATCTTTCCATCGAGAAGAACCCCGCAAAGAACTTGTTTGATAAATTCTCCCATGAGGGAATACTTCTCGCAAGTTGCCTCTCCAACCAATTCAAAGCTTTTCCTTTAAGAGCAAAAGGAAACAGTCTCAGCTGGACTGCATCATTGGACAATTGAGGATGTTTAGTCGAGTCACAGATCATCAGGAATCTGTTTATGAACCTATGAGGGTCTTCATCATCCTCTCCACCAAACTGAGCTCTCTCAACCAGTCGAATATTATCAGACTTGAGCTCCCAATTATTGTTGCCAACTTCAGGATGGATAATACTTGAATTGGGCCTGTTAAATAGTGGCGTCAGAATGGTGTCCATGAGTGGATTGTCCGCTTCATTATTCCCTGCCATCTTGTGTGCTTTTTCAGACAGAATTCCCAACTCGTTGAATGCAAGCTTCTTCCGAGCAAGTTTCCTGTTTCTCTTTTCTGTTTTTGTAATCTCCAAGTCAAGTGGAAATTCCGGCTCTTTACCTCGCATACAACTCAAAAAAGGGATTAGTAGCACTGTTCAAGAATCACAGAGAAATTAAAAATAAAAATCCAATCTTAAAAATCAAAATTAATTGATACAAGATATGCCAATCCCCGGCAACGGCGCCAAAAACTTGATGCTTCCCGGCAAGTATACCGATCGCACAAGTAATATAATAGTAAGTAAAGTTTGTCTCCACAGGGATTGTGATCAATTATCAATTAATATTCCTTTCAAGAATGGAAGAGTTCAAAAGGGTTTGTTTGTGACAAATAATGTCGATTTGAGTAAAATTAAAAGTAAAGCCTTGTTTTTGTATTTTTATATTGAAGAATAAAAATAAGAATAAGAATTAATTGATTTGTAAAAATGAAAAAAACATTGTAGCTAGGATACACTCACCATATGATCCCCACTTCTTACTCTGGATTGATTTACAATATTCATTTATAAAATTATTCGGATAAATTATTATCTAAAAAATATTAATAGTTAACCCTCAGTCCTTGCAAGGTTAACCCTTTAAACCCAATTGGAACCCCAATTCCTTGCAATGTTGCTCATGGTATTAAGCAATGAACTCAATAATTTAGGCATCCGCAATTCAATACACATCTATTCCTAGCATGCATACGAACTGTTATCCTACCCCCTTTCAGGATGAAAACCCCAATATTCCAATCTAGGGTTCTAACCCTCAAACTATCCTCAACTATTAGATTGATCAATTCTAATAAAGAGAATATAAATACGCACAGGATAGAGATAAAGACAATTTATATAAACGAGTAAAAGTAAACCAATCCGTCGTAATAAGGGTTCACATAGGGTTTGTGACCCTAACTACAATAAAAAGTAAACTAGCCAACCATAATCATGGCTAAAAATCCAATATTCAATAAAAACATAAAATTAAAAGAGAAGATGAAGAAGAACTTGATCTGCAGAATCCTCTCTGAGCACCATCGTCGTCTCCTTCAATAGAATAGGTCTGCTGGATCCTAATTCTGTCCTGACGATCCTATTTATAAGTCTCTTTCATTCTTCCAAAATTGCCCTCGTGCCGCGCCTCTGTCCAATTAACAAAAGTCGAAACTAAATCCTCGTGGACTGGCGCCAGTTGGCGCCATAGTGGCGCAACTTGGCGCCATCCTTCTTCAACTAAACTGGCGTTAGATTGCTTGAGAAGTGGCGCCAGTTTTGTTCATTTTGGGCACTAGATGGCATGGTTTTGGCGCCATGCCACTGCCACTTAATTTCTTCATGAATTTGGCGCCAGTTGGCGTCATATTGGCGCCACTGGACGCCACTCAAAAGCACTGCCACTTAATTTTGTCCTGAAGATCCTATTTATAAGTCTCTTTCATTCTTCCAAAATTGCCCTCGCACAACACGGTATAATTTTCCCGCAAACCGACGCCAGTTGGCGCCGGTGTGGCGCAAGTTTGCGACGCGTTTCTGTCTAATTAACAAAAGTCGGAACTGAATCCTCGTGGACTGGCGCAACTTGGCGCCATTCTTCTTCAACTAAACTGGCGCTAGATTGCTTGAGAAGTGGCGCCACTTTTGTTCATTTTGGGCGCTAGATGGCATGGTTTTGGCGCCAAGTTGCGCCATCCCACTGCCACTTAATTTCTTCATGTTGGCGCCACTCAAAAGCCTTCGCTGCAAAGTTCGCAATCCAGCGCGGGTCCGCGTCAGTGTGGCGCCGGTCAGTGCTATGTTTCTGTCCATTGTACTGTGATACATCTGTGTGGAGTTGCATCAACAGGCTTTTCATAATTTGTAATTTTTACTCATTTACCTGTATAAACACAACCAATATGTTCTTAAATATGATTAGCAAATATGTATTTAAATATGTTCTTTTATGACTCAATTCTTATCAATTTTAACTTGAAAAACCACACTTGCTAGAGGCACATCATCGTGATACTTAAACTTTACTAATTACTTAATTAGTGTACCTAAACCCTACTTTAGTCCAATTTTAGAGTTAAATCCTTAATTACTTTTGTTAATTAACTCCTACCCTTAATTAATCCCCTAATTCATCATCTCCTTAATTTTAACACAACTAAACCTTTATATACTTTATAGGACAGATTTGACGAGCTATTTTAATTAGGGTTTTTAGCCATTATTAATCATGATTAGTGAGTTTTACTTAGAGTTAACTCATCTAGTTAATCTTTCTAATCATTTTTCCACACTTAACAAGTTAAACACATTTTTTTGTCATCAAACCCTATCCATCCTTGACTTGGCTGAATCATACATAGTCCATATTAGGGTTCATAGTCATCTTTTTACATGAACATCACTCAAAGGTCCAAAGGTGGCACCTTTAGTCATCAAATCCATCGTTCCATGGTTCAAAACACACCCACCTTTAAGGATCATCATCAAACCATGGCACTAAAAATTTTTAAACAATATTTCTCCATTACATAACAAAACCGTGGCACACACACAAGAAAAAGAGAGACTTTTTGGTTCATATTTCTCCAATGGAGGCTTACATCTTCAAGCTTCCTCCTTTAGCTCAAGGCTCCACCTTTTTCCACCAAGAACATACCTTTAGGCAAGCACACACCTTTATGAACATGCCCATGAGTTAGGCTCAAGAACACAAGAAGAAAAGATGAGGTTTTTCATGAAAAAAATCAAGAGAACTTACCCACAAATCACAAGAATCAAGCAACCAAGTGTGGTTCTTCAAGGAAGCTCAAGAACACAACTCAATGGACATCTTTCTTTACAAAATCATGGCTGTACAAGGAGCTAAGGACTATGAAATCTTGGCTCCACACCATAAAAATGGTATGGTTGTGAAGAGGAGAGTGAGAGGAACAACTTTGATGAAGGAGGTTTTGTGTTTTGAAGAGGTTTAGGTGATGGAATCTTAGAGAGAAGTGAGAGAGTTTTCAAAATTTGAAATTTAGAGAGAGAAGGAGGAAGGGGAGCTGCTGAATCTGATCAGAAAATGGAGGGGAAGGTTCCCTAATTAGGGTTGCCATGTCACTTAAGTGGCACCTTGTCCTTTAGAGAAACTCAGTTTTATCTGAACCGTCGTCAAATTTTAACCCGGAAACCTCCAAGACTCTAACTTTAAGTACTTAACATTAATTTTGTCTAATTATCATGTTCATAACTTAAAAATTTGATTAGTAGATCACAGATCCACTAACAGTGTTTTAATTGCACTATAGACTTTACCGGTGTTCTTAACTGTACCGGAATTTCATAATCTTCTTAACTTTAACATTTTTGGTCTAATTATGACTTGTTAGGCATATATTGGTCTTTATTTCCATTTTCTCATCTTTTTCTCGTTCTGGGATTCTACCGGCTGCTGCTACAGCAGTACAAAATATTCGGCAGAAGTGACTTTTCAAAAATACCCCAATATGGGTATCAATCTTCATCAAATCATAACCTAACCTCATTCATGATATTTATATCATTAGATTAGCTCTCTAACTGTAAATTTCAACTTTGAAAAAACTTATTCTCATTTGAAGGGGTGTTAATCAATGGATGGTTATGTGTATCATTGAATTTCTTCATGACCCATGATCCATTAAACAAATTTATTTGTAACATCGCTGAATAATTTGTCCTTGTTCCCTTTGCTTTTTGACATTGTGAACATCATCTCTTGTATTATTAAGTCTCTTCACACCTTTCTTTGTGTAACAGCCCATTGTACACCAGTATTGTTAACATTAATTATGATTTTAAGCGCAGTTACAATCACAGCAGTTCATTTATAAAAATGCTAGTAAACTTTTTCTGTTTATTACGCGAACGTTTAAAACAATAAAAAGCGTAATAAATAAAAGCTGTGACCGTAACTGTAAAATCTTTGTGGAATAATTATTTAAACTACTTTTATAACTTATTTTACATCTCTCAAGTCACTAAGGGGTTCCCATAAACCCACTTAGCTAAAATCTCACTTTATCCATGTTCCACACTAAAGGCATTCACCCATTTATTTACACGAAGGATTTTATACCTCACTAATGCTCCTCACGTTTTAATATGCTATATATTTACTCGTTAGCTTAGCGTAGGTTCAAACCGTGTTCAATTTGGAGCACCGTAGCCCAAGATATGCATTTTCTAAGAAAAAGGATGCTGATTCACAGGACCCCCGCGCTGACAGCGTCAAAACCCACGCTGACAGCGCCACTATCGCGCCAGAGGAAGAGAAGACGGCACTCATAGTGCTAGATTGGCTTCCCTAGCGCCAAGGTCACTGCCTCCAAATGATGGGTGGCGCTAATAGCGTCAACTTGACGCCAAGAGCGCCACAATTCTGAAGGGGGGGGTATTAAAACAAGGAAGATTCATCCAATCTTGGTATTTTATCCATAACTTTAGTTATACTAATCCTATGGACACAAACTTGGTCTTGTTGGAAAGGTAAAAGGAAGGTCTATAAATTCCATGAGGTCAAGGGGTTCAATTCCATCATATAGGGGTGACAATTTGGGCAAAACTCTCTATTTATATTTTAGAAATTTCGCCAAAGTTTCCTTTGTTTTTCCAATAGGGTTTTTATTAGTATCATGTCACATAACCTAAAAAAACTTTCCTACACACACAATTAAGAGGTGGGGTCCACATGTTTTTTTTCTCTTTCATCATTCCACTTTCTCTCTCTTCTTTATTGTGAGGGTAGGAAAATTTTCTTATATCATGTTACATTATTCTCATAAAACCCTTTCCAATATATCCCAAATTTGTACAAGTTCTCTATGCCTCAAAATGTACCTAATAATCGTTAGGTGGCACACACAAGGACCAACAATGCCTTGGGGCTCTTACAACCCATCACAGATTATATTAAATTACGCAATTCATATCAAATTGCTTACTTTGTTAACACTTAACATATTTCAGTCATCAAGGTCCATTTGCATGCATTTTCTAGACATACACATAATCATGATCCTAAAATAGGCCTATTTCCCTTTCATCATATTACATATGCTCCATGGTTACATCAATTCATGTACAATTTACAAGGCTTCTAATGACATATTACAATTACAAACCTTAACCTTCAAATAATACATAACACATACTCCAAAATAAACATGATAAATGAACCTCAAAATGACATAATCCAAATGTAACTAGACTTAGGCAAAATGACATGAACAAATATGACAATAAATCTCCTCCTAAATACATATGCAATGTTCATGCCCTAAGTCTAGCCTAGGCCCAATGGCCACCAAAATGCAAAGCAACTAATCCTAGTTAAAACTCATTTTTCACCAATAATTTTTATTGCATTTATAAGTATGGTGGAGGGTTAGACCCGCTGTTATTCCTATGTTCCAGATGGTCTCTTTTTAGTCCTTTTTCCCCTTCATTTCCCCCACTTCTTCTTGTCCCTTTCTTTTTTACTTTTATTTATTTATATATACATATATTTTTATTTTATTTTATTTTATTTTTATTTTATTTTATTTTATTTTTTATTCTATTTGTTTATTTTTATTTATTTATTTATTTATTTATTTATTTTTTTTGCTTTTTTTTACTTTTTTTCAACCGTTTTGTATCTTTCATGTGGGTTCATCTACCACCGACCCCAATTAATTTGGGATAAAGGTGTTGTTGATGTTGATGTTGATAGCTCCTACACATCATTCTAAGACATATCATCTACAAACATTTTCCATTTGAGCTCTCTAACAATAAAAATCAACCAAAAATAAGCTTAGGGTTCATGAAAATCAAACTCATCAATCAACCATTCAAAGTGTTGAAACTTACCCACAAATACGTCACAAAGGCTCCTCCAATTGATCCCTAAGCAAAGCTTGAGCAATAACAACAAAACCCCAATTTTCTCTCCAATTTTCGTGGCTTTATATGCCTATTTTCTCACAATAGAGAGGGTTTCAAGGGAAACTAATCGGTGGAACGGGTTTGGGCAGTGGTTTCCATCGAATTTCAAGACAAGAATCACTCGATTCGGTTAAGATTTGATGAAGTTAGGGAGAAAAGAAAATCAAAACTCCATGGTAAGGGGGGGATGTCACGGTTTTGAAGGGGAAGGAAGAAGGAAAGTGGTCATGAATAGTGTCATGACATGTGTCCATAAGTGGCTTAAGTGAGGTGGGCCCCACCGCCACCTCACGCGATTTCAAATTAACTTGAATTTCCCTCCGATTCCACTAAACGTCCATAAATTCACAACCTATTTAGAAACTCTAATTTTTAACATTAACCACTGTCCTTTAATTACCCTTGATCATATGAATCCAGAGTTTTCCAGTCGTTCGGAGAAAATGCTGTTTTAAGCTGTTGCGCGCGCCGTAGGCACGCTTCCCCAAACTTACTTATTTCTATCAATTTTCATCAGAAATAATATTTCCTAGTTCTATATACCATTTATAACTTGTATTCAAAACATAGACCTCAAAACTCAATCGCACGTTTTACAGTGCAATCGTACCTCGGTATTTTTACCCGGTAAAAATACTATTCACTGAATTTTCTGAAACTTGCACATCCACTCAATTTTTCATTCTGAATCCATTTCCAGGGTTATTTTTATCATCTGAGACCTTCTACTTAATATTTATCTTCCAAGGGTTGCGTGTTGGCTAATTACCGTTTTGCCCTTCTTTTGTATTTTGACCTAATTTTCAGGATTTGCACTAATCCTTCCCTTTAATCCATGTTTAATATTTTAATATATAATTTAGAATTTCGAGGTGTTATACTTTGAGCATACATAATTCCACCATACAATTGTGTTTTTACATTCCTGTTACAATATTGTTCACATATTCAAATCCCTTAACTTTCTGCATGATCATTATAAAAGCCATAAGCTTCTTCTATTGTCCTAAAGACTCTACCTAAAATCCCACAATTTCATGTACATTATTTTCCCCACAATAAAACTAAGATATCATCACCTCCCACAATATAATTTCATCTTCATCTTCCATAATTTTACACTGATCATATTCTCCAAACTCATCACTGTCTTTCTCTAAATCAACAACCTTATCACAATATATTAAACTTCCATTCTTGTCAATGTCTCATCTCAGATATATGAAAAAACTTGGAACAATAGCTATTCCTATACCAACAAATAATTAGTCTTGTAAGAAGTATGAAAAACAGTCCTATAACAACAAATAGCCAGTCTCATTATAATAATATCAAAGACCCGCCTAACAATCCTTTGCAGCTTTATGACATTAGAACAAAAATATCTAAAAAACCATATCATACAAAGTATATTTGAAGGCCCTTTTTCATACGTGTTGGCCTTGCTAAAGAGTATGCAAGATATGCGCAAGTATACGCAGCCACAAGTAATATAGGGCTTATTTGATACCCTAATTATCGTTCCCACAAGAATCTTTGGCGTTTTTAACTTGACTAAAATTGATAATTGCTAAAACTGAATCTAATCTAAAAAGAAGAAAATAAAAAGAAAAATAAAATAAACACAAGACTAATCTGAAATAGCCATGACTACGTTACTATTTTATTTTTAGAATTTTCTGAATTAATTTTGGATTCAATTGTTCTAAAAGATGGAAAATAATAAGAAATCATTTTAAGAAGTGTTTTGTTTTTTTTTTATGTAAAATTTTTTTTCATAAAGAAATGTAAAACAAAATCTAAATCAAAGAAAAGAAAATGAGTTGGTGAAAATGTTTAGAAAGATGTGTTGAATTTTTGGTTCTCCTTCCCCACAGTGCTTGAAAGAATGATTTGATTAACAAGTTGCTCATCCAAAAATTCCCAGTTAACAGAACTCACTTGTTAATTTTTAATCTCTTAAAAATTATTTTATCCAAAATCAACCACTTCCATATCTCTGTGCCAAGTGGGATTAGGACTCTTAAGACTCAGGTCCAATGTTACATGGAGGACTCATTCTTGTCTGAAGAGAGATCCCTTGAATGATCTCTCATTCAAGTCCATGAGCTTAATGCATATTCCAGAATGAGTTGTTTCTCAACAACTAATTCCTAAATAAACCTCTAACATCCGGCCGGACTGCAGAAAATCTAAACAATAAAAATAGCATTAAACAATTGAGATAAAACATCAAAATCCAGAAAACCAAATATTCATCCAAGCACTGAGGTTTGGGTATCACTAAACCCAACCTCTAAAAGGACTAGCTCATACCTATAAGAGTTGAGCTCAAAAAAGAAATGAAATAAAAGGAAAATAAAAATTAAAAATTAAAATCAAATGCTACTGTAAAACTAAAAATAAAAATAAACTCTAAAGAAATATCAACCAATAAGTAGGAGGAAGAAGAAGACGACCCTAGAGGAGAGGTCCTTTGCTCCTTTTATATCAGCTCCTCTGCATGCATCAGTTATGTGAGCTCATCTGCCTCGTCCACGTGTCTTTTCTCTCATGCTTAGATTACCCATCGAATCAGCACTTTCTCACTCCACGATCGCTCCGCACCTTTACTTGACCACCCAAAATCGAATAACCACCATGATGCTGTAGATACCAGTTGGGATTTATTTCTTTTTAAAACTGAATAGGTGAGTGCTAGTCACTGGCTTGGGTGAATCGATGGTTCAACAAAATCAAAGGAGAAATTGATTTGTATTGTGGGTCAAGTGGCTTCGTCTTACATTTTTACCCACAATTTCTTTTTATCCTTTCATCTTTTCCTTTTAGCTTCTAACTTAGGTTAATTGATGAGCTTTGTCCAATTCCCCCTTTTCATCATTTGTTTAGGCTTTCTATCATGATCATTTGGGCTTTTATTAAACCTTGAGCTTTGGGCTTCTATTTAGCTGAAAAATAACCATAAAAGTCCATCAACAAATTTTATCACAGTGTGTTAAGTCATGAGTTTTATAGGACAAAAAAATGCTATTTCAATTAAAACTAAGTTAACCCAATGACATTTAGAGTCTTTTTTTAGAGACTCAACACACCCCCAAACTCAAGCTTTTGCTTGACCTCAAGCAACAAAACAAATCAGCACATGCACTTCGTGAGGTAATCATGCACCTAACTTTGTTACTCAAAAACAATCAACAAATTTCTTTGCTTATCCACACTCTAGCAAACAATTAGCAAAGCTGCTCAACTTTCAACATTTCAAAACTTTTCAATGATTCAAATTATGACAAAGATTAGAGGAACAAGGGCTTGTATTTAATTCAGCAGTTAATCAATCACTAACCAGGCAGCTTGGTGATCCTTTTATTCCATAAAAACACAACCAAAAGTGTGTGAATTTCAAATGCATGAATGTCTCAATGACTGTAGAATAATGACAAGAGAGATCTTGATTTTTCATTTCTTAACACAAAGTGTAAAAAAAATTTAACAGGCAATTGAGATTAGCAACTTTTCACATCCTCAAATATTCCAAGAAATTTACACTCAATGTTCAAGGGTTATGTTTCTCTCAATCAAACATCGTGAAAAGTCTAACATAGGCTTGGTAAGATGCTCTTGTTTCTTAAGTGGAACACAGACTTAAGCTCAATCAAAGGGACTTGTATAGGTTGTAACTTGGCTTAGGTGAAGGTAGGAAATTTGTGGGGAACTGGCTAACTTAGTAACGATGGAAAAGAAACACAATCATGAGGCACAATCAAACAATTTATGGCTACTACTTTGACTGCTATTTTTCACTCTTTGAAAATCTTTTCTTTTTTTCTTTCTTTTTTTATTTTTTATTTTTTTTAAACAGTAAATCTTTCTCAAACCATCAAAGTATTTTGCCATTTTTTATGAAATCAAACTTTTCATTTTACTAGCAGTCTCTTACTTTCAATTCCTTTTTCAGCCAAAAACATCTTGTTTCTTTTTCTGTTTTTGTTTCCATTATAACTAAGAGGCGTGGTATATTGTGGAATAGGATAAAATGTGGGTATGTGAAAAGAAAAGGTTAAAGGCTCAAATTGGGTTTTCAATGGATGGTGATTTAAGGATGGCTTTTTGGTTTGAGTGTGGTTAAACAAAACAACAAAAATGCCCTCATCCTCTTAAACTTAAGTAAGTGCTACACTTCTTCAACTAAGCATCAAAACAAGTTCTGCCTCACTAACCTAGTGAAGACCTCTCATCCAAAAAAAATTTGACTGTGTAGGCTCAATGACTCACTGTGTTGGGTCTAGTCACCATCTCAAATGCCTATTGTTACAACTTAACACTCTGCATCAATCAATTCATTTTCTCAATCTCTCACTGCTATTACCATACAACCATTAATCCACTCATCTCACTCTACTTTCACACAGATGCTCTGAGTTCCTTTCTTTCTACAAAACTTCAAGCCACTTAGTTGTAACACAGATCACTTACTGCTGAACACAATACAACCCTCAAATCACTCTAGAATCTCAACTTCAACTCAACAAACAGCAAACCACAAGGACTGAAGCAAAAACCAACAAAACAATAGCTAATAATATAAACGAAAACAGCAAAATTACAAATATTCACAAGGCATCTAAACAACAAATAAATAAATTGTAAATTTAAAACAACCAGAATTCATGAATTCACTCCACCCCCAAACTCAGAGGAAACAATGTCCTCACTGTTGCAGAAACAGGCTACCAAGAAAAAAAAATTAAAAAAATTAGGAACAAGGTAACTTGGGGCCAGAAGAGGTTCTGGCCCTATTCAGCATTCTCAGAGTCTTCTTCATCTTTCTCTTCTGCTTTTTTTTTCATCACTTTTCTACTGCACCATCTTCCTTTTACTCATTTTGTTTGGTCTTCCTCTTTTTCTTGATGTAGATGGAGTGGATTCCTTTGCAACTTGAGGCACCAGTGTTGTAGATGGAATAGGAGAACTTGATGGTTGAGCTTGTGGTTCTAATTTGCTTCAAAATCAAGCAATCCTCCACTTGAGATGTGTTGTCCAATTTCCCCCAAACTCAGATTTCACTCGCTACAGTATCTGACCCTCTCACTTGACGCATGTAAAATAAAATCAATGTATTAAATTTTCCATTAAAATTAATTCCTTTTTTTTGTTTTGTTTTATTTTTGTTTTGTCTTTTTTGTAAAGCTGTTTTGCAGACTATTTAAACCAACTTTGAGACAACATGCAAATAAAGGAGTCAAAGATAACACACAACAAAAAAAATTAAAAAATCTAACATGCTTAGTTTATCATCTTTAGCTAGACTTTTTATTTCCTTTTCATGATCAATTTCAATCTGGCTCTCTTGGGAAGATAGACACCTTGTCCCTATCATCTCCCCAGTAATGTTTGACCCTTTTTTCATCAACCTTGATTTTTCTACCATCTAGCTCAACCAGAATTTTCACAGCTTCATGCAGAAAGACTTTAACAACTTTAAAGAGTCCTAACCATCCAGACATTAACTTCACAGAAAATAGCCTTAGTTGTGAATTAAAAGGTAGAACTAGTTGCCCTGTATCCCACCACTTTATGACCTCTTTCTGCCTGATTGGATTATGTCTTCTTTGTTGCTCAATGAAGTTGCTTTTTGGGTCAGTCAACAGAATCTCATGCATGCCTAAGGTTGGGCTGAGTCCTGTATCATCTACTATGATCCAATTTCTGGTCTTTTTAAATTTTTTAGGCACATTCAGCAGATGTTTTTCCTTTAAGACATTAAGGAAATTAGACATATGATAGGCAATGTGTCTTTGTTGCTTAAATAGGCATACCTAAGATTGGTGGGCATAATCTTAAGTTCAATGATTAGTGGGACCTCTATGGATGGCCAAGGAGAATTTAGCTCTTTTTAAGCAGACTTGAGGACACAAACTGCTTTTCTTTCCAATAAGTTGCAGGTTTAGATTCCACACAGACTATACAGTCCTCTAAATCCTCTTTATCCAGCTCCCACTCATCTAAAATAGCCACTTCTATTGGGTCCTTGTCATTCTCCTCTTTAAACCTATCTTTAACCAAATGGTCAACTATACCCACAAGAGAACAAACCTTCATGGTCTTCAACTCATTAAAGCTGACTCTCTCCCCATTCACATTCAAAGGAAATGGAGGGGGAGACCTATTGCTAATGCTTGCTGGATTTGTTTTAGGCAGTGATGTTGCAAGTTCTTCCCCTTGCATGTGGCTTTCCATTGCATAACTCTTAGGCATAGGAATAGCAGGTTCTTGCTCCTTTTCTTGAGAAGAATTTTCCTTGGCAGCTTCTTGAGGTGCAACCAGCTCCTTCTTGGTCTCTTCTTCATCTTTAGTAACAAGAATTTTCAGTTCACATGGCTTAACTATAGCTTCGGGTTGGATTACCAACTTGTCATTTCTTAGTTCAAGCCTTTTTTCTTGTTCATGACAATCTCTCCTAAGTTCTTCAATGTTCCTAGGGAAAGTACCTAGAGGTTCATTCTTTATAGCAATGGCTAACTGACTTATTTGAGTCTCTAAACTCCTAAGAGAGGCAGATGTACTTTGCATAACAGCCTCTAAGCTATTTTTCTTAGCTTCATTCTTGACCAAAAAGTCTCTAAGCAAGGTTTCTAAGGATGAAGAAGGAAGGTCCACTTGCTGATTTATAGAGTATTGGGATGTAGGCTGCTGCCTAGGAGGTTGTTGCTGGTAGTTTTGAGAAGGAAAATGAGGTATGGGTTGTGCATTAGAGGGGCCATCTTGCTGCCCCTGTCCTTATGCATAGTGGAAACCAGAACTCTGCATCCAACCTTGGTTAAAATTATTGAAAAAATTAATTTTGTTTCTATTGTAGTTTCCTAGATAGAAAACAGACTCTGGGTTGGATGGACACCTTTGAAAAAGGTGTGGACCACTACAATAAACACAAGAGACACATGGGCTTGGTTGAAGAACTTGGTGTTGGATTTGTTTGGTCTCTACGACTTGATTTCGGGTCTTAATGAAAGTTGAGAGTGCATCAAATTTGGCAGGGAGGGCTATAAAGGAATCTACTTCATGCATTCCAACCACACTCACTGGAGCAGCTCTTTCACCAGACCATTGGAAATAATTTTGATCCATTTTCTTTAAAAAATCAAGGTCTTCTATGAAGGGTTGATTGGTTGCACTCAATAACTTTTTTTTTTCAACTTAGGAATTCTAACCTATACTAACTAACTCAAACAGAAAACTCAAACAACAAAAACTTAACATAAAAGAAAACTAACAAGCAAGAGGGAATCTAAGAATAAAAAATAGCAGCAATCAACGAAAAAATTATATATCAGAAAAATCTATAATCAAATATCAACAGCAAACCAACAAGAATAACAAATAGAATAAAGGAAACAAAAAATAGCAACTGAAATCAACAACGCAAAAGAGAAAACAACAATTAACAAAATTTAACCAACCAAATTGCATAACATAGACTAGAAATTAAAATAACAGTAGCATCTATACGAACAGTGTATACAGAAAATTAAAATCATAAGACAAATAAAAAGAACAAAAATAAAAACAAATCTACTAATAAGAAGAATATACAAAAATTAAAGATAAAGGCTAACAGAAAGAAAGAAGGAAAATAAGCTAGACTAACAGAAATATTAAAATAGTAAGAAAATGAAAATAACAAAAATTAATTCAGACAACAACAACAAAAATTAAAGTAGCATCTTGCTGCCCCTGTCCTTGTGCATAGTGGAAACCAGAATTCTGCATCCAACCTTGGTTAAAATTATTGAAAAAATTATTTTGGTTTCTATTATAGTTTACTACGTAGAAACCAGACTCTGGGTTGGATGGACACCTTTGAAAAAAGGTGTGGACCACTACAATAAACACAAGAGACACATGGGCTTGGTTGGACAACTTGGTGTTGGATTTGTTTGGTCTCTATGACTTGATTTCGGGTCTTAATGAAAGTTGAGAGTGCATCAAATTTGGCAGAGAGGGCTGTAAAGGAATCTACTTCATGCATTCCAACCACACTCACTAGAGTAGCTCTTTCACCAGATCATTGGAAATAATTATGATCAATTTTCTCTAAAAAATCAAGGTCTTCTATGAAGGGTTGATTGGTTGCACTCAATCACTTTCTTTTTCAACTTAGGAATTCTAACCTATACTAACTAACTCAAACAGAAAACTCAAACAACAGAAACTTAACAAAAAAAAACTAACAAGCAAGAGGGAATCTAAGAATAAAAAATAGCAGCAATCAACGAAAAAATTATATATCAGAAAAATCTATAATCAAATATCAACAGCAAACCAACAAGAATAACAAATAGAATAAAGGAAACAAAAAATAGCAACTGAAATCAACAACACAAAAGAGAAAACAACAATTAACAAAATTTAACCATCCAAATTGCATAACATAGACTAGAAATTAAAATAACAGTAGCATATATACGAACAATGTATACAGAAAATTTAAATCACAAGACAAATAAAAAGAACAAAAATAATAACAAATCTACTAATAAGAAGAATATACAAAAATTAAAGATAAAGGCTAACAGAAAGAAAGAAGGAAAATAAGGTAGACTAACATAAATATTAAAATAGTAAAAAAAATGAAAATAACAAAAATTAATTCAGAACAGCAATCACAAAGAAAATCTGACAATGTACGCCTTCGATCCCCGGCAACGGCGCCAAAAACTTGTTGGCCTTGCTAAAGAGTATGCAAGATATGCGTAAGTATATGCAGCCACAAGTAATATAGGGCTTATTTGAGATCCCAATTATCGTTCCCACAAAGATCTTTGGCGTTTTTAACTTGACTAAAATTGATAATTGCTAAAACTGAATCTAATCTAAAAAGAAGAAAATAAAAAGAAAAATAAAATAAACACAAGACTAATATGAAATAGCCATGACTACGTTACTATTTTATTTTTAGACTTTTCTAAATTAATTTTGGATTCAATTGTTTTAAAAAGATGGAAAATAATAAGAAATCATTTTAAGAAGTGTTTTGTTTGTTTTTGATGTAAAAAACTTTTTTATAAAGAAATGTAAAACAAAATCTAAATCAAAGAAAAAAAAATGAGTTGGTGAAAATGTTTAGAAAGATGAGTTGAGTTTTTGGTTCTCCTTCCCCACAGTGCTTGAAAGAATGATTTGATTAACAAGTTGCTCATCCAAAAAAATTCAGTTAACGAAACTCACTTGTTAATTTTTAATCTCTTAAAAATTATTTTATCCAAAATCAACCACTTCCATATCTCTATGCCAAGTGGGATTAAGACTCTTGAGACTCAGGTCCAATGTTACATGGAGGACTCATTCATGTCTGAAGAGAGATCCCTTGAATGATCTCTCATTCAAGTCCATGAGCTTAATGCATAGTCCAGAATGAGTTGTTTCTCAACAACTAATTCCTAAATAAACCTCTAACATCCGGCAGGACTGTAGAAAATCTAAACAATAAAAATATCATTAAACAATTGAGATAAAACATTAAAATCCAGAAAACCAAATATTCATCCAAGCACTGAGGTTTGAGTATCACCTAAACCCAACCTCTAAAAGGACTAGGTCATACCCATAAGAGTTTAGCTCAAAACAGAAATGAAACAAAAGGAAAATAACAATTAAAAACTAAAATCAAGTGCTACTGTAAAACTAAAAATAAACTCTAAAGAAATATCAATCAAGAAGTAGGAGGAAGAAGAAGATGACCCTAGAAGAGACGTCCTTTGCTCCTTTTATATCAGCTCCTCTGCATGCATCAGTTATGTGAGCTCATCTGCCTCGTCCGCGTGTCTCTTCTCTCATGCTTAGATTACCCATCGAATCATCACTTTCTCACTCCACGATCGCTCTGCACCTTTACTTGACCACCCAAAATCGAATAACCACCACGATGCTCTAGATACCAGCTGGGATTTATTTATTTATTTTAAACTGAAAGGGTGAGTGCTAGTCACTGGCTTGGGTGAATCGATGGTTCAACAAAATCAAAGGAGAAATTGATTTGTGTGGTGGGTCAAGTGGCTTGGTCTTACATTTTTACGCACAATTTCTTTTTATCTTTTCATGTTTTCCTTTCAGCTTCTAACTTGGGTTAATTGATGAGTTTTGTCCAATTCCCCCTTTTTATCACTTGTTTAGGCCTTCTATCATGAGCATTTGGACTTTTATTAAACCTTGAGCTTTGGGCTTCTTTTTAGCTGAAAAATAACCATAAAATTCCATCAACAAATTTTATCACAGTGTGTTAAGTCATGAGTTTTATAGGATCAAAACATGCTATTTCAATTAAAACTAAGTTAACCCAATGACATTTAGAGTCTCTTTTTAGAGACTCAACAATACGAAAATTGAAAAAGTCTCTAAATATTTTGTAAATACAAAAATATTAGTATTACTTGTTTTTTCATGGTTAGCATACTTTCTTAATATTTTAGGAAAAGAAGAATCGTTAGACACATTTGCTTGTAATGCAAATAATGATTTCCCTTTCAAGTAGCCCACAACCAATGATTGTTTAAATAATCGTTAGACAAATCTATGTAAAGTATGGAAAGACGTGCAACCCATGGTGCACTGGACAGTGAAGGAGGGACCCGATCGAAATGGGATGGTGTACTGGCAGCCAAACGGAATGCACAGTGAAGGAGATATATCGAAGCTTGTCCAACAAGTATGAAACCACAAGAAGTCTGGGCATACCACAGCGCACATGGAGCAAAATCTGGAAATGTGAAGGAGCTCAAAGAGTGAAGGTGTTTATGTGGAAGCTCCTACATCATATATAGGCTGCCAACAAGTGCAACTTGGAATAATGATGATCTCTATTGCCCTATCTGCTACATACAAATTAAACAGAACCAGAATGTCAATGCAACATTCTTTCTGACTTCTTTTTTTCCTGATTTTGTTTCTTTTCGTTTACTCAAGAAACGTGGGATCTAACGAAATCCCTTACTTGAATTAAAACCATTAACTTTTGAACAAGATTTTGATGAGTCAACTACATGACAATAATAACTGTGCAGCAGTGGTGTAGCCACATCCAAACCAGCAGGTGTTATTTTTTTTTACTTATTATATAATTAATTATAATTAACTAAGGTAAAAATTATAATTTGGCATCATCTAAATAGAAAATCAAATACTCAATACAAAGTAACAACAAACTATCTAAATACAAACAAATAATAAGGAACATGTATAGTATGGTTATTTTTGTGCTTTACCTTTTTTCCTTCTTTTGTCCTGTATATATTTTTTTGCTTTATTCTAATCAGTTATGTTATTTATTCTTACTCCTATTATTTTAAAAAAGAAAAACTTCTAAACTTAATCACAAAAATGATTAGTTGACCTATTTCAAAATTTGGGCTCAATTAAACCAAATAAACACATTTAAAAGTAGAAAAGAGGGTTTGTCCTTTTAAAGGACACAAAATTGTATCCTTTTAGTTTTTTACACTATATCTTACCTGTAAAACATAGTTATAATATGAAAAATTACTTTTTTTTCTATTTTCTCAGTCACTTCAGCTCACGTGGAGAGAGAAAAAAAAAACTATTTTTCATGTTATAACTATGTCTTACCGGTAAGATATAGTGTTAAAAACTAAAAGGACACAATTTGTGCCCTTTAAAAGAACAAACACTTAACCCTTGAAAGTAACAATCATGAAACCAAAATGAATAACAGGACTATAATTATGGAATATGAAGGTCCATTGTGTTTTGAGTTATTGCACACAAAGAATAGTCAAAAACTTAATTCCCAAATGTGAGAACTTTCTTTCGTGTATATAATTATATAAGTAATTATAATTGGACCCTAGCTAAAATTGTAAGATATGGAGCTGCTTTCCGTGTATGACTAGATAATAGATTTCTTTCTTCTTAATTTCTTCTTCTTCTTCTTTCATCTTTTTCCAATTGAGGTTTTCTTCTAACCTTTTTTTCTTATATGCACTCACTACCCGGAACCCAGCCATTTTGCGACAAGGCACGATGTTTCGTTCCTTTCTTCAAGATTTTATGGATACCTGTTCTTGGAATATGCATTGGTAATTATATTATCCGTTGGCGAAAAAAATTGATTTATATTTTTGAACCTTATAAAAGTGAAATTATTTGTCTTTGCTGACCATAATTGTTTATTGGGTGTTTCTAACATAAGTGAAATTAACGTCCCTTTTTTTTATTAACAACTTTTTTTTTTTGTGGTTGTAGTTATTGATTTTTTTTTCTTTTGAAAAAATGAAGTGTTGTTTTACGTATACCTTTTTTTTAAAAAATTATTTTAATGTAGAGCTACAGTTGTTATTGGTAATGAAATTGAATTGTTTATTGGTGTTAATTGTATTTTATTTCACAACAAGAATGTGAATTTTGATTATTAATTAGTGGAAACTGTTAATGAGAAAAATCAATGAGGATATAAGATATATCATATATGTATATATATATATGGAGTATGAAAATTTCTTATACATATCCATTAACAACTTCTTCTTTTTTTGTATTTTAAAAATTTTTAAAATGTCTAAACACTAATTAAACGATTTATGTGGATCCAATGTCATTTAAATGATTTTAAACATTTCTCGCTGATTATTCCATGTTTCTTTTTAATTGTAAAGTTTGTTGTCCCTCTATGTTAATGTTCTTCACAGGTCACGGCTAGAGGTATAAATAGGTCAAGTTAAGCCAAACTTTGACTTTGATAGCCTAAGCCTATGTAAAATATTTGAAACCTATACTGACTTATTCAATAAAACACGGACTCGCTTTTTTTTTGAATTGTGCGTGTCAGACACGTGTCCGACACGGACACGCTCCGACACGCGTCCGATACACGGTCAATATTTTGGGACACGTGGTCAACTCTCCGACATGTTTTTCCGACACGCAGTCAACTTTTTCCGACAACGTGGTCAACGCTTGGACACGTTTTTTTTTAGTCTTAATTTTATTTTATTAACTAAAAATCAAAACATCATTTATAAACCAATTTTTTTCTGTTATGAAATTTGACATGAAAAATTAACAAGGTACGAAAAATTATTTTTGTTTATATTTATGTTATAAAATTTGAATATTTGATTAGTTATATGACTTATTATGGACTGTTATATCTATTAAATATAAATTATGTTATATATATCAAAAATATTATTTAATATCAAAACGTGTCCCAATGTATCGAAATATGCCATTTTTTAGAATTAACGCGTCGGTGTGTCGTGTCCCGTGTCCCGTGTCAGTGTCCGTGCATCATAGGACCTATTAGCCTATTAAATACTTGATTTATGGCCTGTCATATTATAAAAAACTAAAAAAACCGAATACGACTTGTAAGGCCTACCAAGTTGCAAACTAAAGTTTGTAGGCCCAAATCAAATTAAAATAAAAAATAAATAAATAAAATTATTCACAAAGACCACATGAAATCAATTTTCATTAACATCACATGAAATAAGCTTTCATTAACATCACATGATATAATGTTATCAAAGATCACATGAAAATGTTCATAAAAATTTCATATATGTATATATAATTTTCACTTTCTTTACTAATTTTATTTTATATTATATTCTAAATTTTAAATAAATAACTATTATTTGTTAAAATAACATCTATCCTATTACTTTGAAAATTTTAAGTAAATTTTTTTTCTAATAAATTTGTGTAATTATGAACTTTTTTTGATAATTTGATATGTCAAATTTTTTGGCCCCGACTAAAATTAAATTTGTTGTTATGCATTAATTGAGAGTAACGGTACAATAGGGAACTATATATACATCAAGATGAACTAACTGACTGACTTCATAATTATTTCAAAAAAAAAAACTAACTAACTAACTGTTTCATAAATAAATAAATAATGTTTAAATAATATTACAATTTCTTTTTGGTTTATACATAATATTAGATGCATAAATATTATCATAAATATGAGATAACATAACATCTTTAACAAAAAAATTATCAAAACATATATATAATTTACCAAAATGTAAATAAAATTGAGTTAGATAATTATTTTTAAAATAAAGAATAAATAGTAATAATCATGGATATTGTTCCATGTTCTAAAAAATTTAATTAATGTGTCAAAATAAATACAATGAATTTTTTATTAAAACTATGTATACCAAATTAAAATTTCCTCCAAATACTAGTACAAATAAATAAAATAAAATTGTATCATATATTTTTAAATTTTAGATATAAATCTCTGTATTGTATTTCATAGTATTACAAATATGTATAACACTTTTTATTCAATATTATATTTAAAATATTTTGACTATAAATTTTTCTATATACTATCCATTAAATAAAAATTCTCATAATTATGAATGTTAGATTTAAACAATCCATGTAATGCAGTGAAAAAATAACTAGCAATAAGAACATGTGTTAAAACTTGAAATTCCGGAGAATGATGTTTTACTTTCATTTTAAGAAAAACCAATTCTCCGCATGAAAAAAAAAATTAAATAAATCTCATTTTATTAGGCCTCATTGCAGGAAATTAGTGGGCATAAACTAAAGCTCATTTGTTCAACTAAAGATTAAATTGCGGGGATCTGAATTATCTGATGTTAAAAAAATATGACATGATCATATGAAAAATCATAATTATATAAAGATAGATAAATGATTATAAAGAAAGAGAGAAAAAAAAATATTGAAATAGGAAGTTACAAAATCATAATCGTTGATTCACTTTTGTATAATTGTGATCTTTCCACGTGACCATATCATCTTTTTTCATGAGAGGGTCCATTTCCAAATGGCAGTGTTGTATGCTCATAGAATCACACAATCATTTTTCTTCATCTAAGCATTCATTTTACTTCAACAATACTATAAACAAAACACAAAATTGTTTGTTTATCAGAGTTATTCCCCAAAAGAACCTCTTGCTATTACTGCTCACTATATACTTAATTAATTTTCCTCTTTTTTTGTGAAAGTTTATGCTCATGTGTTTTTATCAAACGGTATATTATGGCATCTTATTGAATATTTCTACTGACTTTCGACAATCATTTTATGTAACTATAAATAGCATTTGATATGCAAATAAAACAGAGTGGAAAAGAATAAAAGTCTTTTATGTTACGATATACATGTTTGGTAACTATAGAACAAAATGAGATCCGAAATCATGTTTTAGTTTGATTAAATAGAACAAAACATTGTCTTTAATGACATATATATATCATGTCTTGTTCGATATATGGTTAGATAAAACGATAGAACAGAACTAGACACTTCTTATGTGTCATTTTGATCCAACTCCATTTTATTTTCAAGATAAATCAAACATGAAACTAACTATGTTTTTTATCTCGTTTTAACACGCACAATATTCCCAAGAAAGGCTGAATCAAGCACTATTTACAATACAACAAACACATTGATCCTGAATTCAGAAATAACAAACTAAACAGCAATATCTGAAACAAGTATAGTACCATCGAAGTAAATATCTTCCTTCAACAATCACATTATATTGACAACAACAAATCCCATCAGGGATATAAAGAAACAAAATTACATATGAACATTAAGCCAATGATGAAAACAAAACCAGCAAAGGACCCTTGAAACCTGGAAAGATGCGCACTATTATATCAAGGGAAACTGCAAATTGTCATATTGTCCATTCAAAGCTAGCCAAAATTTCAAGCTTCAGTTAAGCCCTTCTCTAAACTTGTGTAAGAGGGTAGCAGGATTCCAAGCAAAAATTTAGGAAAATAAAGAAAATACTAGAATCAGACACTTTCATTCTGGTTATGTACCTCAACCTCCAAAAACTCATGCAAGGCTCCTCTATAAGGCAAAAATTGTGAGTCCTGTTTCCTACCGGCTCCAACTCCTCTCTTGACCAAAAAGAAAATGTAAATACACAAACTTGAGAGTTGACATGATATGCAACATTGAGTGCTTGATGCTATATCAGTCAGAGTTTCTTGAAGAACTCAATGAAGGGTCTATTCTATTCGCAAACTCCTCTCCACTTTCCAAAGTTGAAGGATATCCTTGGCTGCGATTCTCCTCATTACCACTAATGCGAGATTTTCCAGGCCTCAGTCTAATATTTATTGGTGCCCAAAGGAAAAGGCTCCTGCAGAGACAAATTCGGTCAATTTTGACTCGGGGTTATATGAGTAGTTCCATAATAGTAGTAGTTCCTTAATACATTGCAGACAGCAAATCAAATATATTTACAACAAGAGCAGGCTTGAATTCAGGAAATGAGAATAGGACAGCAACGTTTATCTTCATTCCTCAGGCTTGAATTCAGGAAATGAGCAATAAGAGCAGCTTTTACTTGAATTCGGGCATATGCAAGTAGAGCTACCTTTTCACTGTTAAACTTTTCCAATTTTCCCCCCGTTCAAAGCCTGCATAATGTTTCTTATCTATTAGGTTTATCAACTCATGCAGAAACAAAATGAAACAGATTAACTCTGAATTCATGCTGGATAGATAAATAAATAAAAAATTAGTATTAGAGTCCACTCCAACCACTTTGGCCCAAGACACATCCCAAGTTAACATATCAGCTCCATGTGCTGATATTGCAGCTGGGTCCACGAGATAGAATAGGAAAGCTGTTATAGGAAGTTGTTAAATTGTTATTTATTTCTGTTAGTCAGTTAGTTCAGTTATCTGATTAGGCTTGTATATAAACACAGTTAGTATGTATTATGTACTCACTTTTTCATTAATGAAATTCAGTTTTATAATTTTTGGTAAGATGGTATCAGAGCTTTAAAGAAGCTCTGGTATTCTTTCTTTTCCGCTGCTTTTCTTCTTCTTTACCAATATACGAGTGCTTCCCTTTCTTCTTCCTTTCCTTCTTTCTTTTCTACTCAACAATGGCACAACCTTTTCCAGATTACCTTACCAATCCCGCAAACCCTTTCTTTCTTCACCCAAGTGAGAATCCTTCTCTAGTTCTTGTATCCCCAAAGTTGAATGGCAAGAACTACCACAGTTGGGCTAGGGCAATGAAGATGGCACTGCTTTCAAAGAACAAAGTAGGATTCATCACTGGTGGAATTGTGCCTCCACCAGCTAAGGATCCACTGTTTCTTGCATGGGAACGTTGCAATACTATAGTACTTAGATGGATTCACAGGTCCATTGATGATTCAATAGCAAGATCGATACTCTGGATCGACAAGGCTTCTGATGCATGGAACGATCTCAGAATTCAGTTTGCTCAATCCGATATTTTCAGAGTATCGGATATTCAAGAAGATATGTACAAGCTTCAACAAGGAAGCATGTCCATCTCACAGTACTTCACTGAATTGAAAACTCTCTGGGATGAGTTAGATAACCTTAAGCCTCTACCGATTTGTAGGTGTGCAAATCGATGCAATTGTGGAGCATTTGATCAGATAAGAGCAGATAGAGATCGTGATTATGTGATCCGGTTTCTTAAAGGCTTGAATGAGCAATATGCTCATGCTCATGTCAGGTCACAGATCATGATGATTGATCCCATTCCTAATTTAGCTCGAGCTTTTTCTTTAGTCATTCAACAAGAAAGACACATCCAATCTGATGCAATTGTAGAGGTTTCAAGCGATCTTCGTGCTTATGCAAACATTTCTGATAACAAAAGTAAACCACCATATGGAAGAGGCAGAGGTGGACATAGCACCAATGGTGGACGTGGTGGAACAAGGATATGTACACACTGTGGTAAAAGAAATCACATTGTGGACACTTGTTATCAAATCCATGGATTTCCTCCTGGATACAGAAACTTGCTGCCATCAAGACCAAGAAATGCTGCTAATCATATTGCATTTGGTGACTTCGAAGAAAATGCATATGATGAAACCAATGGATCCAAGAATGCTCAGAATCCAAACCTTTCCCTAACTACTGATCAATATCATCAGTTGATGAATCTTTTGCAGTCATCTTACCCTCAAGCACAGGCTTCGATGCCAGAAACCACACCACCAGTTAGCAATCATTTCAAAACTTCAATTGCTTGTTTAGCATCTAATACCAAGAATGATCAAGGATCTGGTAATGATGCAGTCCAATGGCTACTTGATACAGGTGCCACAGATCATGTAACATCAGTTCGTTTTTTATTTTCTTCTTTACATCCAATTACTCCTCTTTCCATTACATTACCTGATGGATCACGTGTGCAAGCCTCTTATTCTGGAATTATTCCTATTTCTCCTCTTTTAACTCTGTTTAATGTGCTATATGTCCCTGAATTCAAGGTAAACCTGATTTCTGTTAGCAAGCTTCTTTCTACCATACCTTGTTATCTCACATTTTTCAATTCTTTGTGTCTGATAAAACAGATCTCCACCAAGAAGACGATTGGTAAAGCTAAGGCTAAGGATGGATTGTACGTGATAACTAACCAAACACCAAAACACAAAGGCCAAAACTCAGCTCGATTTCAGGCTACTGCCAATACAACAGAAACACATAAAGCCACATTATGGCATCTTAGACTAGGGCATGTATCTCCATCTGTTTTACGTCAAATTTCTTTCCAATTCCCTTTTATACCTTCAATGAATGTATCACCTTGTGATGTATGTCAATTAGCTAAACAACATAGGTTACCTTGTCCTTCAAGTGTTACAAATTCCACACATGTATTCCAACTTTTACATGCAGACATATGGGGACCATATTCTGTCCCATCTATTCATGGATATAGATATTTTCTTACTTTAGTAGATGATTTCTCTAAATTTACATGGATTATTCTAATGAAAACCAAAAGTGAAGTTCGCACCAATGTTCAGAATTTTGTTGCTTACATTGAAACTCAATTCAACACTAATTTGAAAAATTTTCGTAGTGATAATGGATTAGAGTTCATAATTCCCACTTTCTTTGACAGCAAAGGAATTGTTCACCAAAGAACTTGTATAGAAACCCCTCAGCAAAATGGAACAATAGAACAAAAGCATCAGCATATACTAAATGTGGCACGAGCACTTTTCTTTCAAGCTCACCTCCCTCAACATTTTTGTTCCTTTGCTGTTAGACATGTTGTTCATCTTATAAATAGATTACCTACTCCCTTGCTTGCTAATAAATCTTCTTTTGATATTTTTTTTCAGTCTCCCCCTATTCTCACTCATTTGCGTTCTTTTGGTTGCTTAGCTTATGCCACTACTATAACCTCCCATCGTACCAAGTTTTCTCCAAGGTCCTAGAAATGCATCTTTCTTGGCTATCGGGAAGGTGTCAAAGGTTTCCTTCTATATAATCTCCATTCACACATTATATTCATATCTCGCAATGTTATCTTCTTTGAAGATAAATTCCCTTTCTCTCAAACAGACCAACCTCCACTTACAGAAATAGACTCATTTCCAATTTTCTTGCCTAACACTGAGACTGATCTGTTTCCTATACCTTCACCTACTGTCAATAACAACACTGATATTATTGCTCCACCAGCAACTCATGTTCCCCCAAATCATCCTTGTCGCTCTTCAAGACAAAGAATCCAACCTCATTACCTTCGTGATTATCACTGCAATCTCTCCAATGCCATGGTTCACCAATTGTCTTCAGGTACCACTCTCTTTCCTCTTTCTCATGTTCTTTCTTATAATCGTTGCTCACCAAACTTTACCAGATTCTATCTTAGTACCATGATTCACACAGAACCAAAAAGCTATGCTCAAGCCTCTAAACATCCTTCTTGGCAACAAGTAATGACTGCTGAATTACAAGCCTTGGAGTTGAATAAAACTTGGTCACTGGTTGATATTCCACCCGATAAACACATTATTGATTGCAAGTGGGTTTATAAAATCAAGCTTCGAGCTGATGGTTCAATAGAGCGCTACAAAGCGCGTCTCGTTGCAAAAGGGTATACACAAATCGAAGGAGTGGATTACTTCGACACTTTTAGCCCTGTTGCAAAAATGACAACCGTACGGGTTCTCCTTACTATTGCATCTGCACGCAACTGGTTCCTTGAACAATTGGATGTCAATAACGCGTTTCTTCATGGTGATTTAACTGAAGAAGTCTACATGTCTTCACCACAAAGTTACCAGACTTCCAACACAGCACAAGTTTGCAAGTTACAGAAGAGTTTATATGGCCTCAAACAGGCAAGTCGACAGTGGTATTCGAAGCTCTCTACCACTCTTATCTCTCTTGGTTACACTCAGTCCAATGTAGACCATTCTCTGTTTGTAAGGATTACCAATAATTCCTTTACTGCCCTCTTGGTATACATCGATGACATTTTTTTGACAGGGAATGACAATGGGGAGGTTCAACGTGTTAAGCAAATTTTGGACACTCGTTTTCTCATCAAGGATCCGGGACAACTTCGTTTCTTCTTGGGTTTAGAAGTCTCACGATCTAAAACTGGTATCATGATTAACCAGCGTAAATATGCTCTTGAAATACTTGAAGACAGTGGTCTGTTAGCTTCTAAGCCTGCTGCCACTCCCATGTTTCCTACTACTAAGCTTCATCATGATCAAGACACAGCCTACCATGACCCTTCTTCTTACCGTCGCTTGATAGGTCGTCTCCTTTACTTAACCACTACAAGACCTGACCTGAGTTTTTCCATTCAACAACTCAGTCAGTACATATCAGCTCCTTCTCAGGCTCACTATCATGCTGCCACTCGCGTGCTTCGTTACATCAAAGGGGCTCCAGCAAAGGGATTATTCTTCCCTTCCTCCAATGACCTACGTCTTTCTGGTTTCTCTGACTCTGACTGGGCTTGCTGTGTTGACACCCGCCATTCCATCACAGGTTTTTGTACTTTCCTTGGTCCTTCCTTGATTTCCCGGCGATCTAAGAAACAGAATACTGTGAGTAGATCTTCCACCGAGGCAGAGTATCGAGCTCTTGCCTCCTTATCCTGTGAGATTCAATGGCTCCACCTCCTCCTTCAAGAACTTCAGGTTTTTCACGATAAACCTGCTTCCATATATTGTGACAACAGGTCTGCAATCTACCTTGCTAGAAATCCTGTCTTTCATGAACGTTCAAAGCATATCGAGATCGATTGCCATATCACGCGTGAAAAAATACAAGCTGGATTGATTCACTTACTGCCGGTTGATACCTCTGATCAGTTGGCAGATGTCTTTACGAAAGCACTTCATCCTACTTCCTTCATTTCTATCATTGGCAAGCTTGGACTCTTAGACATCCATAGTCCACTCCAGCCACTTTGGCCCAAGACACAGCCCAAGTTAACATATCAGCTCCATGTGCTGATATTGCAGCTGGGTCCACGAGATAGAATCGGAAAGCTGTTATAGGAAGTTGTTAAATTGTTATTTATTTCTGTTAGTAAGTTATCTGATTAGGCTTGTATATAAACACAGTTAGTATGTATTATGTACTCACTTTTTCATTAATGAAATTCAGTTTTATAATTTCTGGTAAGATTAGTATTGCATAAGAATTCTCAAATAACCTGGTGGAATGGAATAATTTGAACAGGATCAATCATATTGATGAATGCATAGCCAACATTGCATTTGTTCTGCAACCATTTGTAGAATTGACTTGAAACACATTTATGATTGCTTCATTTAGGAAAAGAGTTAACCAACTCCAAATAAATACTTGCCTTGAAATCAATTGGCAAATACAGAAAATCATAAGTTCCCCGACATTGCTCATCTATGGCAGCAAGAAGCATCTTTGAAGTATACCTGCCAAGATATATAACAAATTTAAAATAGAAAAGGGACAAATCAAAAGACCAGTGACATAGAATTTGCATGCTTTACTCCCTGTGAAATCGGTTATGGAAAACTAATTGTTGAGTATAAGAAGTATATTTAAAATATGCAAGGGTAAGTAAAAAGTAAAAGTGTGTCCATACAAGTGTAAACAAGCAAAAGAGATAGAGATAGCATTAGTACGGCTAATGCGTCAAAATGAAATTAAAGGGCAAGAGCCAAATAAACAATCACCTATGTTACTAACAATCTTGCCAGTGCAATGTTCTTTTGTAAAATGAAGATAAGAAAATAACAATGTAAGCAGCAAAAATGTCCAAAAAGACATGGAGACAATTGGCGTACTTGTTAGGAATATTTTTTATCATAAGCATTGTTCGGTTGTCTTCCCCAGTGCAATGTACCTAACATTATGTCTAGTGAGACCAAGAACATTTTAACATCATAGGGAAAAAAGATACGTAAGCAGACAAAATCATACCCTTCTGTCTTAATAATAAGTTGTCACTGAGATTATGACTGAAGTCAGGTTCATCATGTCCCATCTGAGACTGCTGCATCATACTACAAAAGCAAGATTTCCACAACAATTAAGATAATTAACTTAAAAGCAGGAAGGAAAAAAAAAGGTAATATTTTTTTCCATCAAAGTGTTGATATTGACTTTGCAATATATTAAAAGTGAGAATACTATTAAAGATGGTAAAATAAATATGCAGATAAAAAATACAGACTCCATCTACAAAACATTGACTGAAATAAATATGCATAAATAGTTGCAAAAGTTACTAAAAATTAGAGAAAAAATTAACATTAAAAAAAATGGTAATAGCCACCATGATGCAATCCTAGGATGGCCAGGTTCAAGCGTGATGTGCTTCACAGCAGCAATGCAGATCCCATTCAATGGTTTGTCCGAAAATCATGATTTCCAAGAATATAATAAGAAAATGAGTTTTCTGAGAATGTTACTAAAAAGTTGTTTGGTACACTAATATATTTCCAGAAATATTGGGTTAATTTTCTTGATGCTATGTTTAATTGTATTAAACTTTTTCTTGCCATAAAAATCGTAAAATACCACCTCCTGAATGGTATTCGTGGATATTTTTTCAAAAAAATTTACACACAAAATAAAATCTCGGGAAAATCAAATTTCTAGAAAAATTTTAAAAATCATGTACCAAACGATGCATTCTTAATTACCCAACTAAGAAATCCCAGGAAAACAAAAAAAAATCCTGCTACCAAACAGATCCTAAGGTGATGTTTGGATGGGCTTTATCCAAATCAAAAGATGCTTTTTTTTTAAAAAAAAAAAAAGACTTCTGAAATTTTTGTAGTGTTTGAATAATGACTTTTAAAAAAAGCAAAAGTTAATAAAAAAGTTAAAATTTAACTTTTTTTAAAAGCTACAATTTTTAGCTTTTAGGAAAAGGAGAAATTAGAACTAATCGAACCACGTTTATGGACGCATTCATCTTTCACTGTTTCTCCTTTTCCATCTTCTTTTTTATCTTCAAGTTCAAGTGATTACAGATTTTTAAGTTAAAAATCTGCACATGGTAGACCTGAAAATAAAATGGGCTATCCATATTGCAAACTCAAAGGCTGTTACATGAGTAGATGTGTATTGAGATACTAATATAAAATCAGTAAGAGTGAGCTAATTTCCATTTGATAAAGCCAATTGGGGTCTCGCCAGTAGAGTTATGCTATTATGACGAGTCTCGAGTTACTTTATTATTTTCTTTTGTTTATTAATTTAGGCTTGAGTCCATTAATAGTTGATGCGACTTAAGATTTTCTAAGTCTATTTGTATTAGGGATATTTAGCTATCATGTCACTGCAAATGGGAAAAAGTGCAGCAACACTTATTTTTTTCAGGATACGCGTGCGGATCCTGATTTTTTTTTTTTTTTAGGCCAGGATACGACCACGTATCCTAGTGTTAAAAATTTACTGCAACTTTTCTCATCAGCAGTGAAAGGAGAACCGACGAACCCTTTGTATTATCTTATAACCAAATAGTGTATTGTAACTAGTACCTTGAGAATTATATAATGATAGATTTATTGGACGTAACCCTATATTGCGGTTAATCAGGCAAATATTTAATATGGTCAGGATCACTGAATTTTTTGGTACTCCTTCTCACATCATTAATTTTTTCTTTCCCTTTTTATCCCTGTTATTTTCTCTCTTTTCCAATTTTACCCTCCTATTTACACTAAGGGATCACCTAAAAAATGGTGGTCCCAGTTCACAAAAAATAATGTCGTTAACCAGGATACCATATCTCCCGTTTTTCCTCCCTTCTTCCTTTTCTATTTTTGATTATGTGTGTGATTGAAACAATCCTACATTTTATAGAAATTTATAAGAATTTTTTGGTAATAAATATTCTAAAACCACATATTAAGAAATTAAAAAATAATTAATAAAAGAAATAAAACACTCAATTATTAAGAATTTAAAAAGTGTACATTAAATATTTTTTATTCCTTAACAAGTACGGGTACTATTTATCAAAACTCAATGTGTAATACATAAAAATTGTATAGTCAGTTCATGAAATATGATTTAAAAGAAAACAGAAATTTTTTTTTGTCTTTTTATATTTTGTTTTTTTGTTTTTTTTTTCTTGTAAAATAGTTGGCCTTAGAGCTACGTGACTTAGCTCGTCATATTGCACTGGATGAATTTGGTTTTATCATTTTTATTATATAAGAGGTACAAGCATTTGGATTTTGGGCAAGAAAAGAAGCAGGCGAGTGATTCCACCTTAATATTCGGGACTGAAGTTAATACCAATTGAACTTCAAGCTCATTAGCTTATACTTTGAATATTTGACCAAGCTATTTATGTAAGAAAGAGTGCCAATTAATTTGCGATGTGTTAAATTACAGTTGTGTCATGATATAGAATATTACAACATCGTACTCAATGATACAATCTCAATTGCTTATCAAACCATTTACTTTTGAGTATCAAGTATTTCCTTAAATAAAGATGACCACAAATGCAGAACTACTCATTAATCAATTTACTTTGTAAATTTAACAAGGTGAAAAACAGGTTACATGCATGCTAAAAAAAGCTTAAATGAATTAATCTACACGACTTAACATCATTATACTCATTTAAATAAAAGAATCAATTATTTTTTTATATTTTATATTTTTTTTAACATCATTCAACCTCCTCCAGTCACCTTGTCCTCCGAGTACAACCTCGAAGGCTACCTCTCCAGTCATCAAGAATTACGATCCTATACGGGAAGACTATGTTGTTTTCAAACTTAAAATCTCATAGTTAACGTACACTTAGACTTAGTAATAATGAGAAAATTCTCGGTTAATAGTGTGTATTGATTGTTTAAAAACCTAATAACATATTTTTTCTTGTAAAAAGAATTTGTTTTAGTGATTAACGTTAGGATATTATTTAAGGAATTAAAAGGAAAAAGTATTAAATCAAGATAAAACTTTTAATTTTCCAATATATTAGATGCTTCACTTTTCACTTAATATTTCCATTTTTTTATAGCAAAAGCCTTTAGCACACTTCGTAGTAAATTTGTAACAAGAAAAATAAGTTGTTAATTCTTCTTCTTTTTTGGTAAGCAAGTTGTTAATTCTTTAACCAATTTGATACATGTTGTTGACAAATAATTAAATTATCTATTACTAAGCGTACGATTTTAATTCTAAAGAAACAATTTGCATAGATGAATGCCTCAAAGTTTTTTTTTTCTTTTTTGCATCTCATAAATATGTGTCTTAGAATTGATTAAAGTCATTATAATACAACAAGGCCAATTATTTCCCATACTTCTAACAATTTCAAAAGCAGCTCTTATATGCTCACAAATATTTTCAATAAAAGTTAGCTAAACAAATAATTTCTATTAAAAGTTAATTAAACAAATATTTTCAATGAAAAGTTAATTACATTATTTACGAACAACTAAGATTTATCTTCCTAAAAATCTCCACATGATCAACAAGCACAATTTTATTTTAATTTAAGTAAATATTCATGTAATCACTTTTCTCACTTTTCTGTCAAGAATGAAATGGATATCCATGTATATTTGGAGTAGAACTTTCCACCGGAACTGTATTCCATTGACACCCCTGCCCTTAAGATCAATAAAACATATTAACTTTATGTTGTGTGTTGGAAGAAATAGGTATTTTTCCCACCAACCAATTTACTTAAACAAGGGCTATACAACGTCTAATTTTTATGCATTCAATCAACTATGTGATTTTTTTTTGTTTGCTGTACAAAAGCAAATATGTGAATTTTAAATGTAATAATATAGATCATTGTTTGTAGAAAATAAAACTAGTGCTATAAAGACTAAATTTTTCAAAAGTTAATGAAGATCGAAAAAAAAAAAATTTGTTGTGAAAAGTTACTGATTATATTATATTCAAAATAATAATATAATTTTTTTTCCTTGATAGCTAAACAAATACTTTTAATAACATATGGGCTAAAAAACATACGAGTAACAATTTACTTTGATAGTTTTTTTAAAAACATCCTCCAATCACATAAATTTTTTCCTTTGATAGCTATAAAAATAGATGATACCGTTCAAAAATAAATATATTAACAATAAATCTGCAAAAGTAAGCATGGCGGTGGACGTGCCGGAGTGGTTATCGGGCATGACTAGAAATCATGTGGGCTCTGCCCGCGCAGGTTCGAATCCTGCCGTTCACGTTTTATTTCACGACCCTTTTATTTTATTTTTATTTCTTTATACATACGATTTTATAATGCAAGGGTAACGTCATGTAGAGGTGTTCGCGGTCTGGATTAGACCGATTTTGCAAAGGTGTTCACAGTCTGGATTGGACCGGCCATCATCTGAACCAGGTGGCCCATTCTTTAAGTTATTTTTTTAATCGAATAAATATTCTCATGTGGCCCGTTCTTGAAGTTATTGTTTTAATCGAATAAATATTCTCATGTTACAAGATAACAATGTCTCTTTTCTACGGACACATTTCATTAGTGAATTTCATGAAAAATATTTCTCTCACTTTATTTTTTTTCTGTCTTTTAAATTCTTCTTTCTACCGGAAGGGGTTACTAGGAACACTGACCAAAATATCACTGTTCACCAAGTTTTTTACCTAAATGCCACACGAACAGTGTTATTTTCCAATCTGCTACGGGGGCAAGTTCGTTACTCGGTGTAGCGAACTCGGTTTGCTGATGTGTCACATTTATAGTGGATAACAAGTACCAAGTTAAAAAAAATATTACGAAGGTCGCTACATTGGGTAGCGAACTTGGTGTCCACTAAAAACGTGACACGTCAACAAATCGAGTTCGCTACACCGGGTAGCGAACTTGCCCCCGTGGCAGATTGGAAAATAACACTGTTTGCGTGGCATTTAGGTAAAAAACTTAGTGAACAGTGGCATTTTGGTCACTGTTTTGGGGTTACTATTCTCCACGAGAATAGTATTACCTTTTTTTTAAGGGTTTGATGTTTGACATTTTAAATGACACAAGTTATGTCATTTTAGGAGAGAGATATACACAGAAAAATAGAAATCATGGGAGAGAGAAAGTGGGTGGTTTTTTTAATTTAAAATTTAAATAAAAAAATTCTGTGTCTGTCTCTCTCTTAAAATGACATAACTTTATGTAATTTAAAATGACAAACACTTTTCTCTTTTTCAAAACATACATTTATTTTGATGAACCGAAACAAATTTTTTTTGACACTAATATTAAATTATCTTGTCCTAAAGTATGGAATAAGATTATTTGACACCGTTATCAAATTAAAAGTTTGACACATCATCTCAGGGCTGTTAGATAAAGACAGATCAATGGTATTACATACATACAAATCAGAGTCGTTAAATTAATACAAGATCAACGACTCTAAGATGATGTGCCAAACTTTTTGTTTGACACCAATATCAAATAATACTATTCCTAAAGTAAGGGACAAAATCATTTGACACAGTGTCACATTAAACTTCATTTGAGGATCGTTAGATCAAAATAGATCAACAATACCACATGCTTACAAATTAAAGCAGTTAGATTAAGGTAAAATCAATGACTCACAAATAATCATGTCCCTTAAAATATAAATTAATAATACATTTAAATCTCAATCTTACTTTTCACCGCGCTTACATATAACTTTTTTAAAATAATAGCAATCAAATGTTATTCAATTAAATAAAGTCGGCTATACGGATTCAAGTTCAACTATGTCATTTAACTGTTAAAAATGAAATTTTGATAAAACTAAAATCTCGTATTTTTTACTCTTAATTTTTACTGAACTTTACAATTTATACGAATAATGTAGGAAGTTTGACTCATATTTTTAATTTATACGGCTCTTTTCCTTTAATTTGCATTTTGGTAAAATTTTCTTTTTACATTGTGTGGGTGTATAATTGGTTTTGGATGAAGTTAACCATAAGAAGGGCCCATGGGCCTAAAACAAAGCTCAGTCGAATCTATTTCTATATTTGGATTATTACATTTATGAAAAAGTAGAGTTAGAGGAGAAAGAATGCTAGTCCTGGAAGTGATGCTAAAATGCTACGTGTCGATCAGTGATTGGTTGATGTCAGGTGGCACGTAAAATATCATTGGTTGAAACATGTCGATCTACAAAGCTTAAAGTGCTGCATCACACTCACATTCTCACCCTGAATATATAATTAGATCTAAGAACAGAATAGTTTTCATTTCATTTCAGGATTAGTTAGGGTTTGGCGATTGAGGGAGAGAGATGGAAGAACGAAAAGGAATCACTGTGGCTATGGCGGTGCTCCTCTTCTTCATTGCTTCCTCTTCCTTTCAGCTTCTCTCTGCTTCCGATGATGCCGACGACGCGGTAATTCGGAGGGAACTCTTCCTTCTTTTCTCTCTCTTTTTTGTGTGTGTTTGATCTCTGATTGGCGAATGCTTCTGTTGTTTTTAGATCTTCTACGAGTCGTTCGATGATGATTTTGACGGCCGTTGGATTGTATCCAACAAGGACGATTACAATGGTAAATAGACTCTACTCTTACACTGTGTTGATCACTGGTGGATGATGTCGTTTCATTCGTTCTTGTTTTCCTTACCAACTGCTTGTTAGGTTTCTCTTAACCTTGAACTTACCCGGCCTAGTTAAAGGTTGAAACAAATTGCGTGCATACTTCATTCAAATCTGTTTCTGCAGCTACGAGAGGTATAGGAAATCCTTTGCAGAATCCAAAATACGCTTTGAGAATTTTCAAATAGGTTCCTTATAAATCATTATAAATGAGTCAGTACTCAGTGCGGGTATATATATACGACCCTGTAGTCGCTGAACACTTCGAAAATATTTTAGAAATTATGGGGAATTAATTATAAATTTTTAAACTGTAGGAATCTTTTTGAAAGTTCTCAAAAAAATATACGAAAGATTATGGTGGAAATGTTGAGGATTTATTGACAATCTATTGTGAAATAATGAATGACGGATACCTCAATTATTATACACATAGAAATTAAGGATTTTACATCCTATCAGTAACCAAATCTGTTATTAATGAAAGTTAATGTAGAAATTAAGGATGTATATATAGTAAGCAAATATATTATTCAGGCGAGTTTGCTAAGTTAAACGTTCGACTACTGTGTTCCAGTAGTGGTGCATTTTGGAAAAGGGCTATATATCCCCAAACCAAGAATGTTTAAGCAGTCACTGACTAGGATTTAGTTTGCAATGATTAGGAGTTGATTCCACATATTGTGGTGGTCCAAGCGTATTGTAGACAAATGTATAAATCTCATAAATTACCCAGTTGCTACTTACTTTGGATCCTGGAAGTTTAGAGCGCCGCATGGGAGTTGTTTTTTCCACAAGTAATAAATTAATTTCATTCTCTCTTTTTTTTTTTCATATTTCAAAATTGAGGGAAGCAAATAAATAATTTTATTGAAATGAAATTGAATGTATTTTATTATATTATATTTTGTTCTATAATATTTTAAAGGGGAAGGATATACTTATCACCAAAAACGTTTATTACTTAACTTCTGTGGTTTAAAACTTATTGCTTTGATGTGATGAAAATTGAAATGTGAAAATATGTGTATCTCTTATTTATGCTCTTAGATTTATAGTTTCTGATTACACTGTCGTTAAAATTGAGCTAGAGATATTTTTTCCATTTATTCTTCATTTCATTTCTTTCCTTCATTCTGGGGGCATATTTGAAGAACTGAAGTAGATTTGTGTTCCTTTTTTTTTTTGGTTCGGAATCCCCTCATAGCTGTTCATTAGATAATTTGATCAACCAAATTTTGTATTTATTTTGTATTTGTTAATTGGGTTGTAGGTGTCTGGAAGCATGCTAAGAGTGATGGACATGATGATTATGGACTTCTCGTTAGTGAACAAGCCAGGAAATATGCTATAGTTAAAGAACTTGATGACCCTGTCAGTCTTAAGGAAGGAACAGTTGTTCTTCAGTTCGAGACTCGCCTTCAGAATGGCCTTGAATGTGGTGGTGCATATCTTAAATATCTTCGTCCCCAGGAGGGTGGATGGAAACCCAAGGAATTTGACAATGAATCTCCATATTCTATCATGTTTGGTCCTGATAAGTGTGGTGCTACAAACAAGGTGCACTTCATTTTCAAGCATAAGAATCCCAAGAATGGGGAGTATGTTGAACACCATCTCAAGTATCCCGCTTCTGTCCCATCTGACAAACTATCTCATGTGTACACTGCTATTTTGATGCCTGACAATGAATTGCGAATTTTGATTGATGGGGAGGAGAAGAAAAAGGCAAATTTCTTATCCTCTGAGGATTTTGAGCCTCCCCTTATCCCTCCCAAGACCATCCCAGATCCTGATGATAAGAAACCCGAGGACTGGGATGAGAGAGCCAAAATTCCAGACACAAGTGCTGTGAAGCCAGATGACTGGGATGAGGATGCACCCATGGAAATTGAAGATGTAGAAGCTGAGAAACCTGAAGGATGGTTAGATGACGAGCCAGAGGAAATAGATGACCCAGATGCAACAAAACCAGAAGATTGGGATGATGAGGAGGATGGTGAATGGGAAGCCCCAAAGATTGAT
Organism: Gastrolobium bilobum; assembly: GCF_033153095.1. Classification (NCBI taxonomy): domain Eukaryota; kingdom Viridiplantae; phylum Streptophyta; class Magnoliopsida; order Fabales; family Fabaceae; genus Gastrolobium; species Gastrolobium bilobum. The sequence goes on from NW_026898670.1 coordinate 137,913, forward strand.
AACCCAAAGTGTGAAGCGGCCCCTGGTTGTGGTGTGTGGAAGAGGCCAATGAAGATGAATCCAGCTTATAAGGGAAAATGGAGTGCCCCCATGATTGATAACCCCAATTATAAGGGTATATGGAAGCCTCAGGAGATTCCAAACCCTGACTACTTTGAACTTGACAAACCTGATTTTGAGCCTATTGCTGCTATTGGTATTGAGATTTGGACAATGCAAGATGGCATACTGTTCGACAATATTCTGATAGCTAAAGATGATAAGATTGCAGAGTCCTATCGGGAGACTACATGGAAGCCCAAGTTTACGATTGAGAAAGAGAAACAGAAGGTTGAAGAGTCCGCAACCGGTTCAGATGGTATTGCAGGCTTCCAGGTAATGAAAGAAATTTGCGGTTTTCATCTGCACCTTCTCTCTCTTTTACTTTCCAAACCCACCCTCCCCTCCTTCCCTTTAACTCTCTTATTTCTTATGCCTGGTGTTAATTTTTGACTTTGTAGAAGAAGGTGTTTGACATCTTATACAAGATTGCCGACATTCCCTTCCTGAGTGATCACAAACTTAAGATTTATGTGAGTACCGAAGTATCAAATAATCAAACTAACACTCCTTTTTTAATTACTCATTATGTTTCACTTAATGGAATCTGACCTATATTTTATGCATGTCTGCAGGATGTCATTGAAAAGGGCGAGAAGCAACCAAATCTCACTATTGGGATTATTGTAGCCGTTGTGGTTGTCTTCGTGTCAATTTTCTTCAGGATCATATTTGGTGGGAAGAAACCTGTGAGTAGTGAAAACTTTTTCTCCCATGCACCTTCATATTTCTTTCCTGGAGGTATTGTTTATGACTTTATGTTAAATCTTATAACCATGTCTCTTCTTGCGCAGGCAAGGGCTGCAGCAAGGGTGGAGAAGACGAAAGAACGCGCAGAAACTTCCAATAACCAAGCTGGTGGAGAGAATGAAGAAAACAAAGAGGAGAAGGAGGAAACATCTGCTGCTCCGCGTCGGAGGATAAAAAAGCGAGACGATTGAAATGGTTGAAACTCAAACAGGGGCGTCCTCTTAAGTATCATCACCACAGATAAATTTTGGACTTAGTTGGATTTTAGGTTCACTTCGTTTTCATTTTTCTCCTTTTAAAAAAGAAAAAGAAAAATATTATATGCTTAAGGAGTGTAGATCTTCTCCCTTTTGGATACTTGAGTGTTTTGAGCTAATTGAAGTTGTACAATTATTTTTTTCTTTTATTTTTCTAGTAATGGATTCTGTTTTTGACGAAGCTCAGAATACCTAGCAACGTTCCCATAGTTAAACGAAAATCCTGATGCAATATAATACAACGAAAGTACTTTAGAATGAAAAGTGACTATTTACAAAATTGTTTTAAGAGAATTTAGTGCAAGTTTTTATAGTAGTAATTAAGTTTTTGATGTGGCCAATAATTTCTTACAACATAATAAATGTGCTAATAGTGTAAATTTTCTACACAAAATATAGATAAAGTAAAATTGTTTTAAATGCAGCTTATCGTAATCATAAAAAGGACCGTTACTCGTAGGTTTCTTCTTAGACTTTATATTGGCAACTTGTCCGCCACTGCATTTGGATCGCCCTCTTTTCTCAAGCACTATACATGAATTTGAAGCTACTTTCTGCAAATCTTTCAAAATTTTCACTGCTAACTCATTTTTAGATCATGTTAAGGAATATTTTATTTCCGTTAAAGTCCACTAGTCGGCAAGTCATACACATAGTAATCTTTAACTCTTAACATGGCATTTCTTATTTTAGGAAAGTGATCTGAATCCTTTCATTACCTATAGGGTATAGCTTTTTCAGACGGAGAGCTTTGGATTATTATTCACTTGGTTCAATTGATTAATTTGCCGAAATATACAACATATTAAAGAATAATGTATATCAGAAATAAGTCTGTTGCACTATTAGTTGGAGTCGTTTGGTTGATGTGATTAAAGCCTGCATCACTTTCCCTAGTTTTCAGGTGTTTTGGAATAGCATCCGTTTTGAACCGTTCCTCCCCTCTAGAGACATTCGCCAGGGGGATCATATTTCGCCGTACTTATTTGTGTTGTGCATGGATAAGCTCTCCCATTTGATTGTGAAGTGGTGAGGTCCAAACGATGAAAACCAATGAGAGCTGGGCGGAAAGCCCTTTTTATTTCACACCTTATGTTTGCTGATGACCTAGTGCTCTTTGGAGAAGCTAGTCTTAGTTAGTTGGAAGTAATGTTGGATACTCTCAAGACTTTTTGTGATATGTCTGGTCTGGTGAGCATAGAGAAGACCGTGATCTATTTTTCAAAGAACATTGCTCCTGGTGTGAAGGAGATGTTAACCGAAGCCAATGGGTTTACGGTTGCTGAATCTCTAGGGAAGTACTTGGGGGCTTTTTTGTATCATGGGAGAGGTAGAAAGAAGAATTTTGCTTCCATCATCCATCGTGTTAAATCTCGACTTGCGGGATGGAAAAGAAACCTCCTCTCTTTTGCAAGTTGCTCCACCCTTGCCAAGACAGTCATCAGCTCCATCCCAACCTACCATATGCAGCATGGCTCTATTCCTCTTTCAGTTTGCAGCGAGATTGAGAAGCTCCAAAGAGCCTTCATTTGGGGAGATTGTGCGGAGAAGAAAAAAGACCACCTTGTTGCTTGGAATGATTTGTGCAAGCCTGTGTGGGCTGGAGGCTAGGCATTCATAGTCTAAAGGCCCATAATGAAGCTTTCTTGTTTAAAGTGGCTTGGCACATTTTGAATAATAGAAATGCTCTTTGGATTCTGGTGTTGCTGGGTAAATATGAAAGAAAACTTGACATTAGACGTTCGACATCATGTGAACCTTATGATTCTATTTTTGGAAAGGCCTTTGCCGTATCTTGGAAGATTTCCTGGGGAGTTTGCAGTGGAAAGTGAACAATGGGAAAGATATCAATTTCTGGACGGATCGGTGGACGCAACTTGAATTCCCCATCAATGAGTGCCACCTATCCAATCTTTCCTCTACGAATTTGGAGGCTAAAGTTGTGAACGTGGTGAACTTGGACACTGGGGGCTGGCATCTGGAATTCCTTCAAAGAGTGCTTCCTAGGGAGGTAGTTAACCACATAAGATCGTTCATTCCTCCAACAGCAGATGGGGAGTCAGATCAATTAGTGTGGAGGAGCAATTCGAAGTCCAAGAGCATTGTTAAACATGCTTACAACACAATCATGGGATTCGAAGCTATTACCAGGGATCATGTATGTGGATATATTTGGAAATGGCAAGGCCCTCAACGTCTTCGCCACTTCATCTGGCTTACCTTTCATGGTTGTATTCTCACCAGAGACGTCACAGCTAACTGGGGAGGGTCCCCTTTCTGCCACACGTGCCTGGATAAAGTAGAAGACATTATGCATGTTTTGCGTGACTGCAAAAAAGCGATCCTTGTTTGGAAGTTCTGGTTCTCGGGTAATATTCCCATCGATTTTTTGTACCTGCCCCAGGAAGAATGGATCCGCAAGAACGTAACTAAGGGGTGGCCCCATGCGCAACCCCTTGATTGGCAAGACATTTTCACTACTACCTCCTGGTTCTTATGGAACTGGAGAAACAAAGAAATTCATGAAGCTCATTTTGTCAGACCTGCCAACCCTCACATTCTCATCATGAATTATATTATGGAAATTAAGAATGATACTGGTAAAAATGACTCTTGCAGAACAGCCCCTTTGGAGAGGCACATGCTGAAGTGGAAGCCTCCCCTGACTGAATGGTGGAAGCTGAATGTTGATGCTGCTACGAAGAAGAATCCCCGCCAAGCTTCGTGTGGGGGTCTCATTAGGGATGATAAAGGAAGATGGATTTCTGGGTTCATCTATAACATTGGCAGCTGTGACCCGTTGACAGCAGAGCTCTGGGGGATTCTCGAGGGGCTTCAATTTGCCTGGGATATAAAAGCCCAGAACCTCATTATAGAGAGTGACTCCCTTCAGGCTATTCAGGCGCTTATTACTAGGAGAGAGGACAATGCTTGCTTTTCCTTGAACAATTCTATCCAGAGCTGGCTAGAGAAGGATTGGCACATTGTGTTGCTGCACGTTCGAAGAGAGGAGAATTCTTGTGCAAACTGAATTTCTAAGTCTGCTTTTTAACTTTCATGATATTTTTGTAGTCCTTCACAGTGTCCCCCTTGGTTTGGGGCCTTTGGTAGAGAAGGAGGCTACTGATTTGTAGCTTTTGTTCTGTTTTCTGGGCTTGAGCCCTTCATCAATACTAAAAAAAAAATCAATTTATATTGACTAATGAATCATATATGATCTATTTTTCTCTGAAGATATGATGAACTGTAGTCATGTCAGATTACTCAAATCTCTCAAAAGAAGATTAATAACGCAGAGGTTCTCAACACAAATTCCTATATAAAGTAAATAAATAAATCACAAATAATTAATACGTGAGATATCATTTTACCGTAATCTTTATCCCTGACTCGCCTCGCACTCCGTATTAGTTTGTCAACTCTAAGAGTCAAAGCTTCTGGGAATACCGGAAGGAGCCTAGTCGCTTCAAAGAAGTAATTAGGATATATTTAGAAAAAAACAAAAAAACATGTTAATAAAAAAATAAAATGAACTGGGTATCCAGGAGCTATCATGGAGTGTTTTCAGACTTTATATTATAATGGTTAATGGATTACGAAAATCTATATATGCATAATGCCTTAATGCGTCACACTTCCTCTTCTTATTCTCGGTCGCTCAGTTCCTGTACTTCGATGATGTTAAGAGTCCCAGGTGTTGCGCGACCTTTGGCGCTGCTGCCAAAGTTGATTTAAACTAAGAGAAAAATAAGTATCATGTTGTAGGAACATAGTATTATTTTCCTACATACACATAAAAGTACATGTGTCTCATTTTTTTATTTTCTCTCATCACTCTTTTCTCTCTCCTCTTTATTTTTGTGTGTGTAGGAAAGGGGTATTGTTTTCCTACAACACGAGGAAAACAAACCCCTTAAACAAATTAGTCCATAGTTGTTGGCTTTTTTACCATTCAGAAGCAAAAACCAAAAATATATGTCTCATATGTGGTAGTCGCGCAGTGACACCAAACTGGAGTAACATCCCTTTTTTCTCACTTTTCTCACTCTAACACGTGCAATTCTTTCTCTTCAAAAAGGACATGAAACTCCATGAAGAGCCTCAGACCATCATTTTTTGTGACAGTAACATGATACTACAAGTTTCCTACAACATGATATATATAAAACTATATATATATATATATATATATATATATATATATATTTGTCATAATTTGGAGTGACGTGGATATCCCTATAAGATTTTGTGGCAAAATAATTGACGTTGTCATGTCAAATAAAGCAGTGAAGTTACACAGACCGAATAGTGGCAAGACCATATTTGAAGGTAAAATTGGTGTTGGTTTTATGGCATAATATTGTCCAAAGTGATAATGTTCTTAATGATAATTGAGGTTATTATGGTGGTGAATCGGAGGCATGTATAACATGGAGAGACATATGACAACGAGGATTGATAAAGTGGGAGATGTCATAAAATGTCATTTAACATAATATATATATATATATATATATATATATATATATGTGTGTGTGTGTGTGTGTGTGTGTATATGTATATATAAAATATATGTTGTTATAAAATTGACAGGAAAAATAAGAAAAAGGAATAGAACTCCAGAGAGAAAGAAAATATGTTCCATTTTTTCATTCCCGAGAACACTAGAGGAAGCTCCTATTTATAGTATACGAACAGTAACCATGAATAGTAAACTTGTGAATGATTAGTACTAAACATTTACCTTATGTATGAATAACAACCATAACTTTAGGCCTACTGGTTCAAAAGCATTGCCTGAATAGCACAAAAATCATGATTTTTTAGCAATAATTCATTGGTTTGCTCAGCAATCAAAAACACATAAGTCAACTCAGAATATGTGACAAATTGGCATTGTCGTATTGCTGTTGCAATACTATATTAGAAGCATGAAAGGTGGGGAAAGTTTTATCTAGTAGTTCTACATCATTGAGCATTATACCGCATAACTTAAGTCGAGAAACAATTTCAAATAAAGCAGGATTATAATCATACACTGATTTAAAGTCTTGCAGTCTGAGATACTGCCAATCATACTGTGCTTGAGGAAGAATGACAGTCTTGGTATGATCATACCTATCCTTCAAACTCTTCCAGAGGATCTGAGGGTCTGGAACGGATAAATACTGAGTTTGCAGACTCTCATGCAAATGACGACGGATAAAAATCAGTGCATTTGTTTTATCCTTCTCATCAGAGCTTCCAACATTTGTAATAACATTAGAGAGACCTTGTCCTTGAAGATGCATTTCTATATCAAGGCACTAAGACAAATAATTATTTTCACTCACTTCAAGGATGTGAAATTTGGGATTTTCAATAGTTGCCATAATACTGCCAGGATTATACCCCTGCTACTTCAGGAGCAGGAATAATAAAAATAAAATAAAGAATGAGTAGGAGAATATGAATTAGAAATCGGTAAAGAATACCAACCTTGGAGATGAAAATTTTCTCTTTCCTTTGTGGATCTAATAACCTTAGTTTGATATGGTAAAGGCTATCGTGCTGATAACGTGTTATAAAATTGATAAGAAAGATAAGAGAAAGGAAAAGGATTCCAGAGAAAAAGTAAATGTGCTCTGTTTTTCAATTATATGAAAATAATGGAGGAAGCTCTTATTTATAGAAACAAAATTTCATTATTTGCACAGTACCTATGAACAATAAACCTGTGCATGAATAGTAAACTCGTGAATGAAAAGTAACGTCGTGTATGAACAGTACCCGCGTATAAAACGTGTATGAATAGCAACTACGATATAAGTGGTTACACTACTCATAATAAATGAGGTGTAGAGGTAGGGTGTTGAAACATCCACAAATATATTTCATAACACTCCCCTTGGATGTTCACATATTATTATATGCTAATTAGACTGCCTCATTAAAAACCTTTTCAAGAAAAACCCAATGAGATAAAAACTTAGTAAAGGAAAAAAGAGTACAATGCATACTACTCCCCCTCAATTAAGCCATATAGCTACTGCTGGAGTTAAGGAAATGGAGCAATACTTACAATTTTCCAATGTCATGACTGTTAAATTTTTCAATGTCATGACTGTTCAAGTTCACACTTGTCTTTTCTTTTTGTCCTTTCGCATTTTAAACAGATTTTGAATAACATCCTCGTGCTCTTTAATATCAGCTCTAGGTGGTTTCATTTTCAACGAAGCCATTTATTTCTATTATCTTGTATTAAACACATTTCCAACAAAACATAATGTCAGGAAAGGGAAGGAGGTTGTTGTAGGATCCTCAACCCAGAATTATAAAGTTATATGTGTTTTTGTTGGAACCAAATTAGGAAATAAGAGAGTGTGTAATGATGTTGCCAAAGAACTTGGACAAGAGATGGCAGCTAAGGCTATAAATCTTGTCTATAGGGGAGGAATATAAGGTTTAAGTGGAAATGTTGCACTGACTGCAAACATGAGACGAAGCCATGTTTTAGGTAGCAAATTACATCAGCCAAGTGATTCTAACCAATTTCTTACACTATAAGTTCAGAATGGAAGGTGTAGAATATGTATGAGCAAATGTGGTACATGTTTCAATATGCCGATGCTTTCATTGCCTTACCCGGAGGATTAGGAACTCTAGAGCCCCTTTTCAATATTGCATCATGGGAAATTTTGAAGATAGATAGAAAACCATTAGGCTTTTTAAATGTTAATGGTTTTTATGATGGTTTACTAACCATTTTCGACCATGTAGTAGAAGCCGAATTCATGACTCAGGAGGCAAGACAGTTGATAATCTCTTCGTCAAATGTCAAGCAATTGATCGACCAGATGATAAACCTGGCACCAGAGCTTGGTCTGCCCATGAGACAAGTGAATCAAAACCCTTAAGGCAGGGGTGGAAGAGATGAGCCAAACACAACTCTTCATTTGTAATTTAATTATCAAAATCCACTTGTATGCAGAAAGGTTTATTTCATTGCTTTGTTTCCACAAAGAGATGCATATCATATAGTCAGCATCAAAATATTCCACAATGTAAAATTTTCATATCATGGGTAGATCCATGAAGATAACCAAAATATGATTAACGTCATTCAAATATCTAGCTAGAACTTTTACTACAAAAGAAATATCAGGCCTGTTGCAATTTGCAAAGTATAATAGTGTTCCTATGACGCTTAAGATTATGAGCTTCATGTCCTACTCCTTTATTGTTAGTTTCTTTTGGTCTAAATGGATTTGTATTCACTTATAGTGAATGGACCATCATTGCGTCACTTGTGTAGTAATATTGGTGTAATAAAATAACTAATTTTGGAAGATGTTCTATCTGCAGGCCAAGATAATAATATATTTGAGACCATTATACAATTATCTTTGTAGCATAATGTTAAACATGCTGCAAGAGCTACTGAGAGGGCATTGAGTCGTCGATGACAGTTAGAAATTTATTATATTTTTATCTCATATCACTGTAGTGTATTGCAATTTTTATATAAACATCAACTAAATCTTTGTCGTTTTCCATGACATTCATATTTGGGCGTTCCATATTCCCGGGATTGTTGCACTTAGCAACTACATTTTTTTTTACCGGGTTTGCTTTCTTCAGGATTAACCTCTTCAAAAGGCGCGATGAGTGACTTACTTTTATTTTCCGTGGATTTATTTCTTTAGACCCTTCAGGTCATTCACGTTCCGGCGTTGACTAGACTCAAATATATCCCATCAAATTCTTCACTACAAGTGGCTCATTCTTTATAGTCCCTCATTTGTGATCAATATATATATATATATATATATATATATATATATATATATATATATATGGCATTTATCTTGCTAAAGTTTGCAAGTTAATGATATTTTTAACTTCAAGTTCAATTATACTTGTATGTGGACTAAAATAATTTGTTTGATTTTTTTATTCAAAATAATTTCTCTGCATTTATGAAGCTTCTGGATTTCTTCCATTAATGTCGGAAAATGTCCCTCATTAAATATTTAATCAATGAATCATGTATTAAACAATTTGTTCATTTGGTCAAAATTTTGCAGTATCTAATGAATCTTTTGCCAATAAATATTTGATTTTAAGATCATCATAGAAACGAGGAAGAAATATTATTTCATTGACATTCTCCTGCAAGGAGATCTTATCTCGTTCCTGTATTGCTTCTCATATTATAAGCTATTCTGGAGCCTTCAATCAAGTCAGAAGAACTTGTTTTAGTCATAATACAAGCTCTAGTAGAGCATTCAATCATGTCTAAAATTATAGTTTGGAACATTTATTTTAGGGTATATAGTTTAACCCATTGGCAAAACTTTACGAGCCTATTTTCTTGATATAACTACTTCTGGAGAAAATTCAAGAGGTATAAAATATAAAGAATATTTTCTTTCAATATTTTCTTTCAAGTTATTCATCAGATCAGTAAGATCTTTTCAATCATGATTTGGAGTTATAGTTCTTCAGGAACTATACCATATATATTCATAAGAATAATGACTACGAAAATCATGAATTTTGTGCAATCTTTTCGAATGTATATAATGTAGGCGTATTTTCAACGACATAAGATTCATCATTCTTGCCTTTATTTTAATTAGCTATATTCATTTTATTAGCCACTTTTGTTTGGCTTCTTTCCATTCATGATTTGACCTAAGGTTGGATTTTCAACCACCTTTAGTTATATCATTGGTTGCGCTCATAGCCCTCAAAATAGCTAGTCTTTCATAAATTTGGCATTTGTTTTAGACAATATTTTTGAACCATTGGGTCTAAAATTATATTATTTTCACTCACTTCAAGGATGTAAAATTTTAATTTTTAATTTTTGTCATAACATAATAAAAATCTTTAAATTAATAATAAAAATTATCAAAACACTTACCACCATTTTAGGAGCACGAGTATATAGAGAATCAAATATCAAATAAGAATATTTTTTAAACACTCAATAGAAAGGAATGTGTACAATAACATTGTTTCTGCATTTATTTGTTATCACGGGTCAATAGAAAGGAAGTTGAACTTCCAACCCATTATGTCTGTTGGAAATCGAGATACAGAACAATAGAAAGAAAATTTATTATAGAAAATTCACACACTTTGGTATATTTTTTCAAATCTCTATTTTTTATTTTTTATTACAATCACGAGGCTTACTATTTTTGTACTTTTTATTTTTTTGGATAAACTAATTATATTCGGGATGAGGATCGAATATTTTTTTGTACTTTTTAAATCTCTCCTAAAAATAATATCGGAGAGGATCGAACATATACTCTCAAGATTAAAATTTTAAACCCCTCCCAAAAATAATGCAAAAAAAAAATCAAATATATACTTTCATCCCAACTATTCACATACGCCAATTGAGCTTCTTCAACTATTTTTGTTTTCTAACTTTCGAACACTAGCTATTAAATATCATAAAAAATTAGGTCTATTCTACATTATTTTGGACTGGGTCCTATCTAACCATATCTCATAAGACTTATACATAATAGGAAACAAAGTGGCCGACAAAAATAAATGCAAATAAATCTCAATAATGCATGATATAAGAATTGATAAGTATTAGATGATAAATATTAAATAAATACGAATAAAGCAAATGGGTTTTGACCTGCTATCAACACCGAAACAAATGAATAGAAAGTTAGACAAATTAAAGCTACAAACACACACCAAAAATGTCGTGCAGTTTCGCCCTCAGAGACAGAAAACACCTAAGCTAGAAGATGAAGGGGGACCACTGGACCAAGTTGATGTGACCAAGAGTAACTGCGATACGAGCACGCCACCGCCACCCACTCCGTCGCCGGCAGCACCGCAATGCCACAAGTCCAAGTTCTAACGACGCCGTACGTAAAGTTTTAAGGTTGATTTGTGGTTTCACTTTGCCTAAAAGTTCTTCTTTAAGAATCTTTAAATTGTAATGGTTGATACGGTAGAGATTGTCGTGATAAGATGTTATAAAATTAATAGGAAAGATAAGAGAAAGAAAATGAGTTCCGTTTTTTCATTCACGAGAACAATGGAAGAAGCTCTTATTTATAGAAATAAGTCCTAATTTCACTATTTGCAAGGTATTCATGAACGATAATCCTGTGCATTAATAGTAATCATGAACAGTAAACTCGTGAATGAACAATATTGTTGAACATTAACCTCGTGTATGAACAATACCCGTATATTGAATAGTATTATTCACATATACAACGCTTATGAACAAAAGAAAAAAGAAAAGAAAAAAGAACCATACTAAAGTTCTCTCCATTTTGATCGAGCAAGAAACAAATGGAAGCCATACCATTAAAAATCTGCATGAGAATTAGTTCAGAGAGTGGCACGTGGAAGTTAAACACTTAAATTACATTCATTTCGAGTAGCTTATCTTTAAGTTGACAGCCGGACAAATCTTAGTTTAAGTCTGAAACTGGGTTTATATGCTTTGAGACACCACTCCAATCGATACAGGGAGAATACTCATGCGCGATGATGAGATGCTATATATTCTACATGGATTATCTTATAATATTATATAGTTTTTCCTTGATCTGGGCAGTTACCTTGTATTACCCGATAGAAAAATGTTACTCTCCCTATATATGTGCCTCATTCATTGGAGACTCTCACTCACTCAATCCAAGTGTCTCTACACTAAACCTGTGCCCCTCCTAGCCCCAAACCCTGTAGCATGATATTGTCCGCTTTGCCCCGCGCACAAGCACCGTCGAGCTCACGGTATTGTTTCTTGAGACACCTCACAAAAGACCTCACACTAAAAGAGGTATCCACACCCTTATAAGGCATGCTTCGTTCCCCTCTCCAACCGATGTAGGACATTACATCCTCCCCCACTGGGAATACAGCGTCCCCGCTGTACACACCGGTCCAGGGTCAGGCTCTGATACCAAATTTCTCTGGAAGTGTGCGAGTGAGGAAAAAGCACACTGAAAAGTCTCGTGTTAGTACGTGGGGATAGTCATTGATTCTTGAAGCGGCCAAACGTTACACTAACTGCCGTGAGTCTGTGACAGTGACCTGCGCTATCGACCTGCCAAAAGCTAGAGTAGCAATGAAACACCGCAAATGGCCACCCACAGCGAGAGCTGGAGCTGACCTGCACCAAGCTGGAGGCCGGAGCTGCCAAAAATTCAAAAGGCTTGCATTTACCTTTTTTGTTTCTATTTCTTTTAGGTGCAACTTAGTCTACGTTCAGTTATTCGTCTCTTATTCTGTGAGCTATTTTTCTAAAAAAAAAAAGAAAAAAAAAAAAGAAAAAGTTCATAAATTTTTTGTGATATCACTTAGATTACTGTATTTCTTTTCTTATCAATTATTCCCTGTGATTTTTTTCATTTAAGTGCATCTTTAACACGGTTAGCAATTGAGTTAAGTTGCCCATTTTGCCCTTATTCTAGAAGTAACTTTTATGATATGTATTACCAAATACATAATAGTGGGATTTTCCATTAATTTCCTTTTTTATACTAGGGATTAATTTATCAGTGACTATTTCTGTATATTCACAATCAAACTCCTGTTAAACATCTCTGTGATTACACCTACATGCTCCTTGTTTTCCTTTTATATTTTTTTAACCATCCCTGCTAGACTCTGGACAATAATGGTACACCTTCAGTTAAGCCTAACAAACAGAAATCAAGAGAGATATTTGATATTGTCTTTTTGTTTGCATGATACTCTGAGCATGATTTGTTTGTACTTCAATTCCAAAATTGTGTATCTCCATTCTTATTTTTTTATTTTTTTATGATATGAAGATTATTGGACCTATGGATTTGAATAGAAACTTTTAGCATGGTATGATTGCCTAGCAGTTGCTGAGGATAGCTGAAGTGTGATGACATTTGCTTAATATTTTCAAAAAGTTTGATGAAAAGAGATATTTGATTTTCAGTTAAATATTGTTTAAAAATCATGATATGAACTCAAGCTGTTGAGCTTCTCACAAATCTGAGTTTGTGAAGGCAAATTCGGGTACATGTATGTATCAGCAGCTTCTTTCTTTTTATTAAACTGTATTTCACTTAATGATGAAACTAATATTACCTTGGTCTAATGATCTTATGGTGCATGTGATGGAATGACTTGTCAAGCTAAAATTGTTTGATAAAATAAATTTCAATTATCAAAATTGTTTTATCCAACAACAAAAATTTGTTAATAGATCTCACTAGTGCCCCCACCTGCAGCAATGGAAGTGCCCCACCTACAGCAATGGAAATTCCTGGCTATGTTCATATATTATAATGTTCAAACTGAATGACCTTTCTAAAGAAATTAAAAGTTGTTTTGATAAAATGATTTATTGTTTGATAAGTCAATTTGTCAAGTTATTCGTCTGGAACTTCATTTTTTTCCTTGCAGAAAACACCAGTATCAAAACGAAGTTAGAAAGGTGTTAATATGTAAAGCTTACAGTGTGGATGTGTATATGCTCTTGGACATTATGAATGTACATAATTTTAGTGAAATCTTTTTACTGCTTTGATACTTTTAACATACTAACACAGAAAGTTACGTAAGGGTAAAATGAGCAAGTTAACTCAATTGCTAACAGTGTAAGGTAAACTTCATGAAAAAAAAAAACATTGGGGGTAATTGATAAGAAAAAAAGTATAGAGGTATAAGTGATAAAAAGAGTAAACCACAAAGGGATTTACGGACTTTTCCCAAATAAAAATAAGAAATCCAACCAAACCAAATCATGAACACCCCTTGCTTGACCCCTACACGAAACTGAAACATGTAGAGGATTATTAGAGGATAGAAGAAATGCCAAGACGAGCGAGAGACCAATGACCTAAAAAAGAAAGGTATAAAGCTGTTCCACATAACAGGTTAATTTGGCAAAACACAAATGCTGCAAGGTAAGTTGGTTTATTCAGGGAAAGACATCACCACTTATCGAATTGCAGGTGACCAAGCTTAAGTGTAATGGTCCACTTAAAAGGGCATCAATCCACAACTGAGATGTGGTCTTCTTTGAAGTTGTTCTCGATATATTTGTTCTAGGGAAATGAGGAGATGAATGGACACATAATTAAGAGGACAAGTAGCATTAGTTGCTTGATATGGGATTCAAATGTTAGCTCAAGCTCTGAGGCCTAGTTTCTATACGATGAAAATCATCCGTAGCAAATTCCCTAAGCCGAAACCAAACCACGGAAAAGAGTAAAGAATTTCTTAAAAGACCAAAAGATAAACAAGCATAAATTTAAACTATGATAGAACGTCTCTGCTGTCCTCATGATAACAAAGAACCCTGCCGTATGCACCTTATTATGACATCTATAGAAAACAATTGTCCCATCAACCTAACAACAAAAATTCAAACAAGAAAAACAAAACAAAACTTAAAATAAATCCGCACGGCATTTTCTTCTTTTTCTCTCTAACTCAAAGTAAAATGTTCATGTCTATAACTTCAATCATTTTCTCTGAAGATGTCTATATAATATAATTTACCTCCTTTAACACTCATTTACGGCCACCAGTCTTTCTCGGAGGAGGAGCAGTATCCTCGTCATCTGACTGAATATCTCCATACTGCCATATTCCACGCCTGCTTGTCCGTGCCTCTCCCTGAAACATCTCCAAATTATCAAGGGCCAGCTGTCTTTCTTTTCTGTCCCACCTATTTCTTTTTTCTATCCTAGCAATTCCTTCCTGGAAATTCCACAAGAAATAAAATGTTCATAGAAGGATGATTTGTAGGTGAATTCCTGTATGTGCATAGGTAATCAAACCATAACAATTTGAAAGCATTTCAAGCAAGAATAAGCAACAATAAAAACCTGTAGCATGGCTGCGTTAACACTGATCTCTGCATCCACAGCAACAAGAGTTACAGCAAGAATTGTGCCAGTTCCCTGTCCCTTCACTTTTCCTCCCGAAGTATCTCTCTCCTCAACCTTGGCCCTAAATTCTTTTCCACTGTTTAAGGTGAGTTCACTCAAATACTCAGCTGCTTCGTGGCCAAAATCCTCTTCCAAATTTGGAATCTTAATGTACGCAAGGCTGCATAATTGAGCAAGCCCAGGTGCAGCAGACACAGATGGATCAAGAGGCCGTAACTGACTGTATGGTACTTCTTCTTGATTTCCATAATCAATGTAGAATACTTCAAATATGTCCTTAGGAGATTCAACTGGTCCTCGAGGTGTATTGACAACCTATACAATTCAATTATCAATAATCAGTATAAAGAAAACAAAGAAATATAGTACTGTACACCAATTCACACAGAAAAGAGAAATTAGTGTGCAAACTGACAAGGTGATACAAGTATTGCACTGACTGTTCAGCATCTCATCAATTTTGAGAGTCGAATTTCAGGAAATTGCAAAGAGTGGTCATAAAGAGAACATGCATAAATGTTGCCCATATAATGAAATATCAAGCTAATTAATCTCAGGTCAACTAAAATCTAGCAGGAAAATTGTACTAGTAGATTGTATACATAAATAATCCGGTTTAATGACATGAAACTACATTACAATAATATTCTGAGCTTAAAACTCTAGCAGCTTGCTTTGATTATGCAAAAAAAATTACAAGTAGGATGGTATAAAAGATGGACCATATTAATGGAATGCCAACCTAAATGGTCGTCGAGAAGCCTCTGAATAAATCATTAACAAAGTAAGGAGAAAAAAGAAGCTCAAGGATCTAAAACAGGAGAAAGATGCAGAAGAAATGGGTCTCTTGTCTCAATCATCAAGTGATATATTTCTCATTAGCACCTATTTTGTTTTTTTGGAAATACATTTGCACCTATTTAATGGCCACATGTCAATGCCTAGTCTTACACTGTAATGGGGGAAGGGAAAAAAATACAAAAACAAAAACAAAAACAAAAATCTCATGTTGGAACTTACCATTGCCCTGTACCAAGACTTATCAGCATGAAAATAACAAAGGACTACGTCACCCTTCTTAGGATTAAAAGCACCAAGCACAGGAGCTTCCTTCAGGTTCAAGGAAGCAAGTTGTTGCTGAATGGATGCTATCTTTTGATCTCCAACTGTCTGGACATAGAATTTACCACCACCTAAGACTTCCGTAACAATTACCTACAAATTTATAACAACGGGATAAGTCATTCATCATTTTTAAACAGAAAATAAAGGTCACTAGTGAAATAGTATCCTAAGCACCTTAAGTACTTCTTGTTGTTTGTTTTCAACAGTTGCACCATTGGGTACTTCTTCCCCTTCAACAAAACTTTCCCAGATCTGCAAAACAATTCACTTTAGAACAGTTAACAGAAAAAGAACAGAGGTAATGTCAAACATTGTTGGGGACCCCATACTTTCAGCTTTTGCCTCTTAGCAGCTTGTTCAGCTTGTTCCAGAAGGTGAAAATCAGGAATTCTGTCGCTGCCAAAGGAAGTTTGAAGTTTTGCAAGACCAGCTTCAAGTAGTGTAACTGCTACATTGGTCCTTGACTCCCATAAGGATCCCAAGAATGTTCCAGTCCGATCAACAGTTTCGACCTCAATCTGCAAACATTAAAAAGTATTTAATAAAAATAAGCAACCAATGCGCATAGAGTTGGCTTAGAATCATGCAAACGTCTTGCGTGCATTGCTTTTTCGCATTTCAAAGTCATTTCCATGGGTTTTTAGGCATTTTTTCAGTGGTATTTTTATAATTTTGTGTCTTTGTTTTAATTGATTTTTTAGGGTTACTTAACAGTTAACACCATACAAAAGGGTTGCTGAATAATTTATATTTTGATTATCATAATTGAGCATATACAGATTCTCTTTTCAGTTCCAATTTCTGTTTAGCCCAATTCTTGTGTTTGGCATTAACAACGTACAGGAATCTTAAGTTCAGAACTTACCTCGACATCTCTCTGCATTATCTTTCGCCTCATCAGTGCAACTGCTTCATTAGAATATGGCTCATCACGACCAGGACATCTGACACCAGAGAATGAGAAAGCAATGCTGCAAGTTTCTTTTGGAATCAACAATTTGAAACGATGGCCACTCAAGACATATTCCACGACAGCAGGAATTCTTCTACTTCGGTGCAAGAAAGGCAAGAAGTCTCTGGCCTTCTTGGCTGATGCCTATTACGGATCAAAAGGAAACAGTTACACATTTAAGTAATATTTTATAAGCTTCAGAGTAAAAAATTTATTATAATAATTTGTTCTCACTGTGGTCAAGTCAGTTATATGCATCACTGGAGAATCCTTGGCAGAATGGATTCCTTTCCTTCCCGAAGAGGCACGTGATTCAGCAGCAAGAAGAGCATCATAGTAGTTAGATCTCTCTTCAAAGTCACGATGTCTAATGACAGTTCCAAAGCCACGGCCAACAACCAACTCGGCAACATTTACACCAGTTTGCTGACTTCCAACAGGCGGAACAGATGAAGGGGCATCATCACTGTCAACCTTCGCAGTGGACAATAGGAAGACTGATCCAAAATCCATTACTCTGGAATCAGCACCTCCTGATGGAACTGCGGATCCATCCATGGGAGCAACCTTTCTAGAATATTCCATTTGAACATTCACCTGAAAAAACATTAGTAATCAATTATAAGTTTATAACTGAACTCGGCTATGATACTAAAAGAAGGAATCATAACACATTATCATACTTGATGACCAATGAGTCGTGTTCTCAAGAACTCCTTTGCTTCACGAGCATAGGGAGCTGGTTTTTCATCTCGACGAGGATTGCCCATTTTTGGACACCTAATACTAGAAAGGTTAACTCGTCTCTCAGCTAGTGGACTTCCATATGGAATGGAATCATCAGCAACAACAATGCAATCTCCACTCACAACCTCAACCACCTGTAAAATTCAAGTTAAAATATTATATGCTTACAGCAATTAAGTTTGACTATTTGGCATAAAAAATGATTGAGGAATATTTCACCTTTCCAGTAAAATTCTGGTCATGAATTGCCTTCGAATTTGAAGGTGGTGGTACATAGTTTGTCCAGATCCTTAACCTGCTTTTCTTGGCCTGGAGCTCTGCAGTCTTCAGTCTCCGTTTTGCCTCTTCTTCCATCATATTTGCACTCCATTCAACATACTTAGCAAAACCCTTTTCAATGGAAAAAATCAAAGTGAGAAGGTTTTCAGAATTTCTGTCTGGTATTTCATCATGTTAAATGACAGAGAGAAACATTCTAAATCTCCCTCTAGCAAACTATCAAGCAAATCACTTTGGCACAATTTTCAAATACCAAATCCATGGGGAAAGAAACCAAGGATATCGGACTCCAACTTAATGTCATGCAATAGATATGGCCTACAAGTACTATTGCTTTAACCTATGATAAAAAATGATAAAACGAATTAAAATTGACGACTGATATAAAATTCATACTTTATTATGTCTACACTTTTATCAACAACAAAAAAAGAATGACAAATATTTGGAGATAAATAGTCCACTCAAGCAAACAGCTAGCAGTGATAGCAAGTACAATGTTTCCTTTTTCAAATTCATTTAGTTGGTACTTGGTAGGTAGTTAATCAAATACCCTGTTGGAACTTCAATACATTTTGTTTCCTACTCATCATATATATAATATACTTCAAGTACTGACAATGCCCCGTCTATGGAACCCCTAAAATTAAGTAAAATACAAGAGGATGTAAAAAAACCAATAAAGTAATGCTACATTGCAAAAAAAAAAGCAGTAAACACATCAGGTCTCGTCTAACAATAATTGATTTAGGCAAAATAAATCATGGTAATATCATTCTTTACAAGTGAATCACATACATTTTCCACGAGTTCCAATGCCAGGTCCTTTGCTGATTCACCATCAGGATAATACACTGACCCAATCAAATTGCTGAACTTATCAACACCTTCCAGGACAATGCGAACCTACATACCCATTTGGAATTTAGAAAATTTTCAGAAATGCAAAAGCAAAATAACCTATAGAAGTATGTTACTTACATCTCGATTCAATACACGCATCTCAGTGAAAAATTTAGCTTCAGTTGCAAAAGGATCAGTTGCAGTTTCCACAGATGCTGAAGCTGCAAGTTTTTGGGCAGATGTAAGTGGGGCTCGAGGTTCCCCAGTAACTTCTCCATTAGTATCATCAGCAGTCACCTCTGATTCAACAACACTTTCAGATGCAGCTCTCCTTCCCATTTGTGGGGCCTGGTGTAAAGAGAAACTTAGTGGCATGCATTAAAAAATGGTAGGAATAGCAACAGCATTTATGACAAATACCTGAATTCCAGCAACGAAAACTTGGACAAACTGAAACTCCGGGAGCAAATAGATACGGATGGTACTTCCATCACGAACCTGCTCAACAATTGCCTCCATGGGTAATCCCTTGTTTGCAGCTAACAAACCCATAGCATCCAAGTTACTAGGGTCACCAATGGCAGAAGGTGGTAGATTTCTGATGGATGCCTCAGCAGCACCAGGAACCTGCAATCACCATAAAAGCATATGGGGTTCATGAGAGATTTCAATAAATTAAACAGAAATAATCACTAGACATCTCCATTTTCCATCACATTCCAGCAGCATCCAGACTTGTCGATTTAAATGGCATTGGAAGATGATAGCTATAAGATATGTTGGATAACAACTAATAGAGCATAACTTCATTCTGTTGTTAAACATTAATTTTAAAAATGAACATGCAAATGTTTATTTCCACAACACACATGTGAATTATTACATGCAACATGTAATTAGGTCCCCTTTGGGATAATGAAAGTAGGAAACACTTACTTGACATCAGCAAAGATGCCTAACAAAATGCACATTGGTTTCAAGTAAACCAAGTTACCAGAACATCAAGGAATGGACATCTAATTTTCAATGTTTGCAGTAAAAAGCACACCTTAATCACAAAGCTTTTTAAATTTTCTTTTATGAGAAAGAGGAAAACCCAAACAGACCTTGCTCCAACGACCAAGGCCTTCTTGTTTAGCTTGTTCTTCTAACCGTAACAATTCTGCCAGGTATGGACTCACTTCTCCTTTCTGTTGCCCCTGCTCTCTGATCTGCATGAACAACATCGCAATAAAAAACGCAATTCAGCAACGGAGAAAACAATCCAAACTTAGCAAAACCAAGATGGAAGCACACGGTAATTCAACCTTAGCCCATCCCTGAGAAACAACCAGCATTGCAACATTTTTGTCACCGAGAAAAACGGTTCCAAAGTCTCTATTTATGGATGGCACATTGTAATCAACTTTGAAGGTCACCTCCTGTTCCAATAACATAATGTCAGACACAGAGCATGCTTCATCAGAACAAGATTAAACCACAGCACTCAATCAGAAAACAGTAGCAACACTATTTACCGCACCTTCCCTATGCAGAGCTTCCTCAGGAACTCTCTACTGTCCCATGCAAATGGCTCGTCCACACCGCCTCTACGTGCCTAGAAAATTTTTCAAAAATTCAAACACAGAACACCACAACAATTAGAACATAGAAAATTTTATTTGAAAAAAAAGAAAAAAAGAAAAAAAATACAATACAACTTAGCACCCAGGTTTAAAATTTTCCTAATGAAGGGAAAAAAGAGAGTCAAAGAAGTAAAATTACCTGTCTAGGAGCCATTAAAGAAGATAAAGTGATGGTTTTCTCAGGCAGAGGACCAGGCTTGGTGCTAGCCATGGCAACAATGACCAAGCAATCCCCTGAAGGAACAGCCTTCACCTTTCCCCTGTACCATCCAGTGGCCACAGTCGCTGTTGATGCCATTTTTCAACAGCTACCGTACGATCTGCAACCAATTCAAAAACAAAAACAGAATCCAACCAGAGAGATTCAGCAATCTTTCAAGGAATTTAAAGCCCCAAAAAAAAAAAAACACTGAACTTTAAGGACATGCCGTCATATCTATTATGCATTCATAAACGCTCACACAACACACATGCAATGGATGCAATCAGCATAAAACAGAATACAAAAAATGCATCCAGCAAGAGATTAATGAATTCTGCATAGAAACTCAGATCCAGAAACAGAAAACGCCAGGGATCAAATAGGATCGGAAAATCAAATAGGAAATGCGATTGATCACAGAGAGAGGAGTGTGGGAGCGCTACCTTGAAATGGTTCTCAGTTCGGATCTACCTTATCTAAAACAGAGTTGAGCCCAACGTGAAAACAGAAAACGCAGAATTATGGCAAAACAAGAGCTTGAGGCGCAGGATCTGTGGTAGAGAGAGAAATGTGAGTTCGGAAGAAACAGGGTTATAAAAACAAGGGAGTTACTGAATTGTGAGCTACTTTTGAATAGTTACCCCTCGTTTTGTCTAATAATTTCGGGAAATGCCCTTAGATTCTGAATTGAATGTAAAGAACCGTCTTCGTCATCCTATCCATCATTACTAGATTTAGCTGAGGATATACTAGATAGAGATAACAGCCTCTATTATCTCAGCTGTCTTTTTTTTAAAAAAAAAAAAAAATATTGTATTTATTAATAAAAAATATCTTTCATTTTCTCACACGGCTAGCATCACTTGTATTGTTGCGTGGGTAACAATACAAGAGCTTTGGTAACTGGTTTGGCAAATTTATAAAAGACTAGAGATGGCAATCACTATGTTGGTAAGGGGAAGATCTACAAGGATATAAGTGGAACTTGACCTGACAAAGCAATTATAAGTGGAGTACAAAATTAAGGGGAGGTCCAAAAGAGTGGAGAATGAAGGAGTGAACTGTTTGCTAGAAGATTTATTTTGGAATTGATGGAAAAATATAGATAATATTGAAAAATATCATGTTTGGTTCAGGTTTTTTTTTTAAATATTAGGCAAATAGGATAGATGAGAAAATGACTTTTGTGTTGATTTTTGAATGAAATTCACTGTTACAAAATATCACTTGAGATGTGGTATTTTGAGATAACTGGGGAAGTGAAAAACAGGTGCGAAGTTTCTCCCGAACATAGATTTTGCAAATTTAAATAAATTTCCCTAATAATATTTCAGTCAACCAAACAACTTTTTTTATATTTTCCTACCAAACTTACTTTCCAACCATTTCTCTAATAATTATGTTTTCCTAGTATTTAAAAATTTTCTCCTCGATCAAAACGCACCCTAGTGTCTTTGGATGTGAAAGTTATGGCCATAATTTGGAAAACTGCCCTATGGATGCTAGAAACTCCAAATCTAGCCAAGCTCGTAGACCTCAAAAGGTGAATCCTAAAAGGGGTGATAGAAATAAGGAAAAGGAAAGAAAAGGCCAACATCAAACTTTCCCCCACTACCCCTCACACTTCAGCACCTTATCTTCCCTGAAAGAGCTAAAGACACCAGAAGCGCAAACCAGTGTAAACAACCTTATTAACTCCATGGACACAATGTCTGCAGTACCAACCCCTGTACAACCCATGAAAAATCATATCAAAGTGGTAGAAAACTCCACTGCCTATAAGGTGGTTTGGGATTCTATTGACAACCTGAGCCTATGACTATGAGGACATGGAAGTGGTCGACAACATGGTAATCCTAAATGCACACAAAGACCATGCGAATTTTCACAAACCACATCAAGCCTACTTGCACAACAACCTTGAGGAAGATTCAACCCTACTAGCGAGGGACACTGTAATAACTAAAATAATAAATTACATTAATTAAAAATTAATATATAATTAGAGGACTAATTAGGTGAAAAACTTAATTTAAAACTAAGTTATTTTTCAAGATAAAAGTGTTGGGTTAAAACACAATTATACAAAATGAGTGAGACATAAAACAAATCAAGTATCTGACACGCCTCCTTAGAACCCAACTCATTAAAATTGAACCTAATGGACAAGGGTGTGGGTAGTTGGGGGTGAAAAGGTCATTTCCCTTGAGGGTGTGTTTGATACAAGTTTTTGTTGAAGATACCTAGGTAAATGAAAATGGTATTTTTATATGTCCATGTTTGGTATCAGATTTTAAAAAAATTTGCTAGGAAAATTATTTGCCCAGTATTTGCTTTTTGTGTGTAAAAAACAATGTTAAATAAAATCACCTACAAGATGGTATTTACTGATAGCTATTAATATTCCAAAAAGGGTTGTTGTGGAAATCCAAGCAAGAAGACCAAAATGACCCTGATGTTGGGGAAAACTATTCAGCAAACTAAAACCATATTTTCCCATTTTATTTTATTCAAGGGTTGTTGTGGTAATTTAACCATATTTTATCACCTATATTTTACCTTCAACCAAACATAGACTTAGCAAACTAAAACTAATCTTTTTGGTAATATTTTGGCCTACCAAACAACTTTTTTTAAACTTTCCTACAAAACTCATTTTTTCACCATATTCCTAGTAATTATATCTCTCTAGTAAAAAAAAATTCTCCTCTACCAAACGCCCCCTGAAGATATTCCCAAAATATCTAAAGCTCTTTCTTTTCCCTCACTCTTTTTCCTCTACCTCTCATTTCATCGATTTCTTTCTCCATCTCTATCAAACTCACGACTTTCTCTCTCTCTCTCTCAAGACACCATATGTATCTCCTTTATTTCTCTTTAATCGACCAAGTGAGAAAGGAGAGGAGAACCCACTATTTCATCTTCTTGGTCCCATCCATGAGTGAGCATTGTAGGAAACATGTATCCCTCTCTTCAAGGAACAAATTCGTACACCACCTAGGCTTGAGAAGGAGGTGTGTTTTCCACCCTTGTAGCTAGAAATCCTACCTCCTACTCTTTATGGGTGTTTCTAAGGTAAGAAGACATTAACTTCTTTGAGTTTTGTTGAGTTTTAATTTAGGGTTCATGGAGAAATTGGGGGGGGGGGAGTTTGGGGTTTAAGGCATAGATATGGAAATTGATGCTTGAACCTTGATTATGATGTGTATGAGTGTTGTTGATTGTGTTGAAAGTGGATTTGAGCAACCATTGGATTAGGGTTGTGTGTTCTTGAAACTTCAAGGAATTTGGGGTAAGCTCCTAAACTTGTGAGTTTGTTGTTGTTAGAGGATGTGGTTTGATTTTGAGATATATGTATGTATTAATTGGAATCACACACTTTGAATATGTTGTGTCGGATTCTATTGGTACTGACTTGCTTGGACTAAGAGGAGTTAAAGAATATAGCCTTGAAAGGTAAACTCTTAAACCTTGGGATTAGTCCTCTTTGGTGTTCCACCATACTCCATTGAGAGTAGGGGTGTTCATCAACCGATCCAAACTGCGGTGACCAAATAGAAAATTCGATAACAGAATTAATCGAAAATCAAAAACCGAAAAAAAGGCAAAATTTAATTAGATTGGATCAATTTTCGGTTTGATTGGTGAAAACTGATTCAATCCAAACTGATCCAATATATTACCTTACCCTCTACCTACTTGAGCCTATTCCCCAATAATAGCCCAAAAACCAGATAGCAAAATTCTAAACCCAAGACTCATTAACTCATCATGTTGGAGAAAGTGGATTGTGTTTGATCTATGTTATGTCTTTTTTTGGGGTAAGATACATCATATATATATATATATATATATATATATATTAGTAGGCTACATTATATATTTTTATTGCACGGATTATTATTGTACAACAGCTCCTCTGAAGGATGAAAATTTGGATTACTCCGTATCTCAAACAACCACATTGTAATTTTTTTGTTGGAGGTAAAAGATATTAATTCAACTTTTTGCTGTACTATATAGAAAATTATATTATCGTTTACTTATGCTTCTTCTAGATTGCACAATAATCATCATACAATCTTTACAAAGCCAATACATACAAAAAATATATTATTTTCACAATAATCATCATACAAATTTTAAGCTTTTCAAAAAATCGAAAATCAATCCAATCCAAACCAAATAAAATTGGATCGTATTGAATCTGATTTGAAAAAAATCCAAACCGAATGGATGATTACATGATCAAATCGAAGGGATTGAATCGGATGATTTTTGCTTCCAAAATCGATTCAATTCAGACCGCGAACACCCCTAATTGAGAGTCATGGTTTATGTGGATTGATATGCATTGTTTATTAGAATAAGTAATAATGCATGCTAATTGCTATAAGATATTATGCTTGTGTATGAATGCATGATTGAGGAGGTTCCCTAGGCAAGAGAATATGGATATATGGACTTCTTTTGGAACCAGATTCGTGGAGAAACTTCTTATGGTTAACACTTAAGCGAAGGAGCCCATAGGGACTTCTCTCGAAAATGTCATATGAGCATTCCGGTGTTTGACAAGTTGGCCAATGGGCTCACTCTAGTGCTATATGTATGTATATATATATGCCTCTTAGGATGAGATATAACATGTTATGCTTGTTTTAATGCATGTATATCATCAAAGTAAACTTAAGGGTGGAGGAGTCTCTAAGGACCCTTAATTTACTTATATTGTTATCTCACCCCGTGCAGGGAATTATGTTTTAGGTACAACAAATGATGCAGTTGAGACTTCCCGTGGCATGAAACCGGTTTAGGGAATAATAGCTTTTCCATTCTGTTTTGCTCCTTTTGACATAGGAACATGCTAAGACCTTATTTTGAATTATACATTTGGACAAGTGTATTATGAGAAATTTGTATATGTTTCGTCACATATGTAATTATGTCAAGAGGGAAGTTGATTATAAGATAGACTTGATTTTTGATGAGGTTAATGTCAAGTGGACAATGTATGTAATTGTATATTATGATTCATTACTTGTGGCTAGCATTCATGTAAGAAGCATATTGTAATGATTTAATGGTGTGATGCCAAGAACATTGGGTTCATGAATGAGTTGTGTATCGTGGTGATGATTTTCATGGAAGAATGTTGAAATGGTATATTAGGTACTTCAAGGAGTGCTTAAGTTCTTGGAAATGAGGTCCAATACCTCAAAAGAACTTATCAATTTCCTGGAGAGCACGCTACAGCGTGCTAAAATGCGTTACAGTTTTAGAGAGCATTATAGCGCGCTAGAACAATAAAAAATTGCTCATTTGAGTGTACTACAGCACGCTCTAGGGCACTAAAACGCGCTCTGAGACAGTAAGCAACTCGTCGAGCGCGCTACAGGGCGCTAATTGAATAGAAAAATATCTTATGTGCGCACTACAACACACTGAGTAAGAGATATTTACCCCATTTGGTTTATGTGAGCCATATGTTATGGGGTTGTAGGCTAGTGTCGGGTATTCCTAACTAAAGTAAGTTCATTAAATAAGGAAGTAGACACGATCAAGCATGGAATGGAATTATCTTTAAAAAGAAAAAGTTTATTCATAATTTCAATATAATTAATTAATATTTTTTCTGCACTTAATGCCATAATTAATGCTAATACGTAGGGTTCACATGCGGTGTTACAGACCCCATACTATTAACATTGACCATCAAGATGCTTTGAACCCTACACCTATGTCCTAGACCCCTGGTGGGGCCCATGTCCCTTTTGACCTTGCGAAACAACTTGCACCAAAGCCCCTTGAACTTTTAGAGCAACAAGATGAGCTTCCTCATCTATTCAACCTACCATCTACACCATTAATTTTTTATGTCAATGACCTTTTGGAATATGAGAGGATTGGCTAAGAAAAGTTTAAGTAGCACCCTTGGATCAATAACTACTAAGCATAAAAGTATCATTTGTGGTCCTTTTAGAGGCTAGAATCAATGCAAGCATCTCGCCTAAGATTATTAAAATACCCAAGTTCGATAACTATGTTGCGGAAGAAGCTTATGGCTTCGCTATTGGCATTTAGATCCTGTGGGACCCCATTGGGCCCATGTGGAGGTTATTATCTAGTATCATCAATTCATTCACTCTAAAATCTTCCTAAAATATGGCAATAATTTATGCATCACTGCCATCTATTCAATGAGATTTTATCTAGGGGGACATGGAAAACCAATGTAGAATGCACCTAATTAGTGAGAATACCATCACTAGCCAAAAGGAGAGGGGAGGAATTCGCCTTAAAAAGATAGGAGTCGTGAATAAGATTTTTCTTGCCAAATTCGTGTGGAAGTTCTATACAAGCCTAGATGGGTTATGGGTGCAAGCCCTGCGAGGTAAATATTGCTTGCATCACATGAAATGGAATTATTTTCGGCAAGGGCTTGCGATTTCAGGTTATGCGTTCAACTTTGCAAAGTCCAGAAAAGCTTGAAACCTAAACTAGTTTGGGAAATTGGCAACGACAATGTGAGTTTCTAAAATGAAAAATGGTTTCGACACTGTGAGTTTCTAAAATGAAAAATGGTTTCACCATCCAATACCAAATTAAGATCCTTCCAAGAAGGTGAATAAGTACACTGATCATCAGTGGCATTCTGACTTTATGAGACTTGGGTGGTGGCTCCCTAACCAAGTAATAAACTAGCTCAGAAGCTACCTTCCTCTTGATCTTTATGATGGCCATGATCATCAAATGGGGTTCATGTTTGGGTTCTTTGGAGTTATAATTAAACCCTGTATATAACCATGACAAACCTAGAGGTCATTACAGTGACTACATCTCATCATTGGACCCGTCTATGGTCATGTCGTGGGCCTCAACGGATGAAGATTCATATGGAGAAAATTCTCCACCATAGACTTCTCACGAAACACATGATCGTAGGAAGAAGCTTAGAGGACCGTATATACCCTATTTGTCATTAACCCTACAAAACTATTCTAACCCCCTTTGGGATTACAACCCTCTTTGGGATTCCAACTATGTGATGGCTATTTGGGAAATCATTTTACCTAGTCAAAGACTAACTTTCTTTTTCCAGGAATATCTTAAGCCAATAGCTCACAAGCCCTCTCCCGCATCTTGGTTGTCCTTCTTTATTGTTATTTGTCGGCAAGTATGGTATTGGAGGACTTCTATTGCACATGGCCAACAAAATGTAAACAACACCTACATCACCGTTGAAATTATATTTCTAGTAAATAGAGTGCAAGGCGCGAACTGTAAAGCCCAAGTATCTATTAGAGTGTGGCATTATGATGAGATGTTGATCAAGTGGCACCCTCCTGATAGGGTTGGCAAAATGGGCCAACCCGTATTCAACCCAAAAAAAAAGAGCCGGGTTAGGGTTAGCTCGCGGGTTGGCTCAAAAATATGGCTCGTGGGTTGGCTTGAAAAAATAACTCCCATGTTGACTCAAAAATTGCTCGCGGGTTGACTCGTTTTCAGCCTATTTAAATGACTCTATAGTATCAATGCACCAGCTATGTGGCTTCCATTAGCTTAAACAAAGGGTTACAAAAATAAGAAATAAAAGAAAAATATTTTAGTTTCGAATTTTCTTCACAACAAATTTGCATCAACATCAAGAAACAATCAGAACCACTTGCTTCCAAGTGGGTAAGATATTTGAACCAAACAGAGCAAGCACAGTCTAATAATATAAAAATGGCAGGGATGTAAGAAGATTAGAGACTTAGGTTTAGAGAAGGAAGAAAAATGATGACAACATGTGTGGGTTTTGTCCATTTTTATATATGGGTTCGTTTTTTCTGCAGTAAGTCAATACGACGTCGTTTTGGGGCGGAAATCATGGTATTTTTGTAATTTTAATTTATTTCAGGGTTATAATAGTCTTTATATTTATAATTTTTTAAGATTTCAATACCAAAACGACGTCGTTTTGGGAATAAATGCAGATAACTTATCTGCATAACTGCAGAAACATTTTTCCCTTTATATATTATATTTTGTGTTTTTTTATTAAAAAAAACCTCAACCCGCGAGCTGGCTTGTTTGACCCGTGGGTTGGTCTCGTTTTTTCACGAGCTGGCTCGGTTCGGGTTGGCTCGGGTTGGCAGCTCATTTTTACCAACCAAATCTGGCTCATTTTTGGCGGGTTGGGTTGGCTCGTTTTTACCAACCCTACCTCTTGATAATAGGTGGGTAAAACTTAATACAAATAGGGTTTTTAGAGGAAATCTGGACCCAAAAACTTATGGTTGGGCTGTCAAGGACTAAAATGCCGTTGGTTGATAGGGTTCTTATATAAAAGTTGATCATTATCCTGCCCTTAAGGATGAGCTCAGAGGGATTCTAAATGGTCTTCAACTAGCCTGGAGCGGTGATTGGAGGCAAGTAGTTGTTGAAAGTGACTAAAGTAATGTAGTTGTTATGCTCACCAAACCTGATGATGAAGCTCATGAGACACACCTTGTTGCTCACAAGTGGGCATAGACTCGAGAGACTGACAAGTTCGTTCTCTTTATACCTACATAAAAGCTAACACCTACGTAGATTGGTTGTTGAACTACCCTATTAACTATCACAAGGAAGATAACTTATACATTTCTAGCTCTCCCCTTTTCAGGAATTAGTTTTGTTGTGTTTTCTTACTTAACTACTACAGGATTTCCTCATAGTGTAATTTTGCAGTTTTTTTGGTTTCTGGGGCCATTGCCTTTTTTGTTTACAAATAAAAAATTAAGGATATCAAATCTTTTTAGCAAGTGATGTTTATATTCTTAATTCGAACATGACATAAATAGATATTTGTGTAAAAACTTTCAACATGAACACAACTTGTTTAGCATGCATGTTGACAAGACACTAATACGACTTGTTTATTATACAAGTTGACACGACACAATACAAATAACTTGTTCTATATGTTTCTTTACCAATTATTGTACAAAACCTCATCATTACCAAATATTTCCATAACTACAATAATATTCACATACAATATAATCCAAACTATCATAAATTATCTAAATACTATAGGAATAAAGTTATTAATTGAAGGTATAGAACAAGTAAGTAACTACTTTGAGAAGGAGCGAAGCCTTTTGTTGATGTTTGAACATAAATATCTTCTTTGATATCTTCAGTTAATTCCTTCAAAACTTTAGTTGAATATTGTACATAAAAAGAGTAAATTAAATGCTCATACTAGCAAATTTAAAAATATCATCCGAACTTAAATATGTTTTGTTTGTAAATAGAATTTGTTATTTATGTATAAAGAGACCACTATTTCCAAGCCAAATCCAAATAATGTTGAGTAAATTAAATTTTATTTTTCCTTTAACATCATGTGCAATAAGTACCAAATTGGATCACTTAATCACCAAGAAGAATCAAACAACTAGGAGCTATATCCCTAGATAGTAGTCTTTAATTATGAATGAAAATTGGAAAATGAAAATGCTATAGGTAAAGACTTCTAAAGCAAGTCAATAAATGGCCATGAAAATATTTATTCAATAACTGCAAGATGCAATTCAAAGGTTTCAATTTGTCAGGGAGAAAAAAATAATTTTTAGGTAGAAATGCAGATTGTATCTCAATCACATGTATAGTTGCAAATAGTATCTCAATCACAATCGATTTTAAATCTTGGTTAACACTATATCCTAAATGTTCGAATAGAATGGCATAGAATGGAATGCTAAATGTCAGGATAAGAACATTCATAATAATTTGAGACCAAAGTCACTATCCAAATGAAAGAAAAAGTTATGTATAGCAAATTATAACTTAAGGTGAGTTACTAAACATAAAAATAAGTAACACAAAATGCAATTTAGACCCAACAAATTGAACCGATAATACAAAATACCTTACTCTCCATATAGCCAATCTCTGTTACAGACTGAAATTTCCAACTTGTCAAGTCTAAGTGAACTTCAATATTGGTTATGCATTCTTTCTCTAACACTAAAAGCACTTTCTGAAGCAATGCTAGAAATAGGTATTCCAAATACATCTGTAACAATTACAGCAACCTCTGGATACCTATAATGTACACCAATGCTATATAAAGCCATTATAAACTAGAATATATATGTATCTTCTACTAATTGTTTAGTCTAATATATTTAACTGATATAGTTGACTTTACTATTTTGATTTAATACCAAAGTTTGTTAGAGAAAAATTATGAACTTGGATTTGGCAGAATTGAAAATCATTTAGTGTTAGAGAACTTAACAAAAAACGTAAATGGTATTATTCTTTCATTACACAATTTTTTGTCATATTCTTTTCTATGAAGGAGATTGAAATGATACCAAATTTTTATGCATCTCAATAAGTTTGTTTGAAAAACTTAAAAATGCTTGGTTTAAACACATTGATTATTGAAGATGCAAAATCAGCTATTAGTATCTACAAATTGGATTCTTAACATGTCTTTTGTGTAAAGTCTCCCTTTTGAAGATTTTAGGAATGAGCGAGAAATGGAAAGACATATTAATACTAATACATGGTTGTGATTGTATATACTTAACATTTGCATCATTAGCGACATTGAGATTAAAAAACATGAATAGATATGTTAAAAGAGGAAAATGTTTACCGAGATGGAAGCTAGTAAGGCTGAATAATAAGGCTAAAACTGAAGGAAAGTGATCCTTTGAAATGCCAGCTTCAAATCCTTCAACAAGAAATTGCCACTGCACGAATCATTATCAGATTGTGTATAGGAGAGAGAATTCGAAACCCTAGCATGGTGGGAAAAAAACCCAAACCTTATGGAAGGGCAACGAAAAGATGCAAGGGTTAACAATAGGAAGAGTGAGAGTGAAAGCTCGCCATAGATCCAAAAGAGATGACGAACCCTAGATCAAAAAACCAAAAGTGAGACGAACGGCTACACAACAAGAAGTTGCGATATTAAGTAAAAACCCTAACCCAAAAGATTTTCCTTTTCCTTTTTTCTTTTGCACAATAATCAATTTTCCATTATTTTGAGAAAAAAATAAATAGAGAATGCCACACTTAAGTCCCACTAGTATGATCACATTTTACTCCCTATTAACATAGGAAATGAGACTCCTTCCTGCTAGCACATGTAAAAATGTGGGATCATCCCTCTTTTATTTGAGCTATTGATTAGAAATAAAATCACTAATGTTATAGAAAATTTTTAATCGTCGACACTGAAAGTAGCCTTTTGTAGGCCATGAGCATAAAGTAGGGAAAAATTAAAAAATTTGTGTGGAAAAAGCAACCTTTGCCCACCCTCAATCATGTTCAGCCCATGAATCATGCAATACACATGTTAGGGGTTTAAAGTTAATACCTTTATTCAGATAATTATCCCTGATCAGATGCGTTCTTGATCAATTCTTCAAACTTGAAGAACACAAGTCCTGTGATAGAAATTCACATCACCTTGTTGTCTTGTAAGTTCTTCGAATGCCCAATGTCCTTCAATGGAGGTTGCTAGACTTAAGAGAAGAACAAAGAATAGATGGTGCCTTTGGTTATAAGAGAAAGAGAGATAGTTGTCACATTGATGTGTGTGTTGGCTAGGGTTTCAATGGAGAAAATTAGAGAATAAGAGTTCAAAACTAAGGAAGAAAAGGGGCTATATATGTGGCGCCACATTAACCTAAGACTAGGACAAATCAGCACCCTCATCAAATCTCAATTTCATTGGGTAATTTTCTTAATTTTATCCAATAAATCCAATTGATTGGTTTCCCAAATTTCAGCCAATTAATATAATAATTGGTTTCCTTAATTTTATCCAATCAATCCAATTGATTGGTTTTTCCAATTTCAGCCAATTAATTTAATTTATTGATTTCCTTAATTTTGGTCAATCAATCTAATTGATTGGGTTCCTTTATTTTCTCCATCTTCATTAAACTAATTTATTGACTATATTTAAATTCAAAATTCAAAATTAGAATTTAAATTAATTTTATTTAAATTCAAATTTCAAATTCAAAATTCAAAATTAGAATTCAAATTTTACTAATTTAACATTTAAATTAATTAGGTTATATCATGGATCAAGTCCAACTTGGCTCATGATGCCACTTACCCTCAATTAGCCCAATATGTGGGCTTTTCCAATTTAGGCTCATTATCCTTTATTGAGCCCAAACCACATATGCTAGAATTCAAGACAACTTAAGGTGTTTGTATGCGACCCATCAAGCCCAACATAGCCACTAACATAAATGGGCTTGAGCCCTTTAGGACCAATCTATCTAATAACAACACAGAGCACTATGAATGTTTTGTTGTCCCATAGCTAGTTGAGTTCATCGAATGATTAACCTGTTATACTTATTTGGTTACCATGTGAATTGTGCTTTCGTCTCGGTTATCCATCCCATTGACCTAGGTCAAGGAAAATGTATCAACCCCTGCGGTCTAGGGTTAGCTTTTGCCGAAATAGAGAATCTTCTTTTACGAACTCTAAAGTGTTGGGTATGGCTCATACTTCGCATGCTGATGATGGCCTTAGTTGTCGGGGTCAGCAGAAAGGCAACTGGGGTCCCGCTCGTACAGACAAGTTGGACGTAGCCTAAATTGGGTGAACCAGGGTAAATCATTGTGTCTATTCTCTCTCTCTTTTTTATTTTTCATTTTCGATTTGTGTTTTGTTGATTTCCAACATTTGGTATCAAAGCTTTGGTTATGAAACCAGGGTTCCTGTGACAGATTGGGGTTTCGCGATTTGGGTTTTTTCTGTGCATAGAGAAAACAACGAAATTGATCTGGAGAGGATGTCGACTGGCTAATCACGAGTTGAGGTTGAAAAGTTTGGAGGAAAAGGGTTCGAGTTATGGAAGCTGAAGATGGAGGCTCTGCTCGTTGACAGGGACGTGTGGCACGTGATCGAAGATGATAAGCCATCGGTACCAACGAAACCTGTCGGTGATGAAACGTTAGGTGAAGGCGAGTCGAATGAGTTGAAGGCGTGGACCAGAGACGATCGAAAGGCGCGAAGCCTGATCTGGTTATGCCTGACAGATAATGTTCTGGTGAATGTAACTTCTGAGAAGACCGCGAAGGATCTCTGGACGAAGTTGGGAGATCTCTATCAGAGCAAGTCACTCGTGAACAAGCTGTTCCTGCGAAGGAGGCTGTACAATATGCGGATGAGCGAAGGTGATTCTTTCTCTGCTCATTTAAATGAATTTAATACTATTTGTGCACAACTTTCGTCTATAGAGATTAACCTGGATGAGGAAGACAAAGCTTGCACCTTGTTGTGTTCACTGCCCAACTCTTGGAAGCACATCATTGTGTCAATTGGTACTAGTGTTAATAAATTGTCGTTTGAGACGGTTGTTGCTGCCTTATTGTCTGAGGAGATGAGAAGGGTAGGTTCTGAAGGTACCAGCAATGAAGCTCTGGTTGCTAGAGGGAGGAGTGGTGACAGATCAAAGTCTGGTCACAGAGGAAGATCGAGGGGACGGTCAAAGTCCCGTGATAAATCTGAAATGAGGTGCTGGAGGTGCAAACAAGTTGGACATCTGAGAAGGAATTGCAGAAGTAAAAGCGTAGGTCCTGAGAAGCGGGATGATTCACAACCTTCTACTTCGGGTACAAAGAAGGATGATGATGATGATAGTATAGGGGACCTGTACATGGCGTTTGACAGTCATAGTGACTGTAATGACTGGATTATTGACACTGGAGCATCGTTTCATATGACACCTCATAGGGAATGGTTTTGCACCTATGAATCATATTCTGGCGGTACAGTTAGAATGAGAGATGACACAACTCATGCAATTGTGGGGCGTGGAAAGGTAAAGCTGAAGATGAGTGACGGGACAGTCAAGAATCTGTCGGGTGTGATGCATATTCTGGGGCTTACCAAACGAGTTTCAAGTCCAAATAATGAGAACTGGTGCTACAAACCGGTACTGACTTTGAAAAGCGCGTACCGGAAAGGTGCTCAAAAAATTATAAGAAAAATATGATAATTCTTGTAAAATTGAGTAAGTTAAGAATCCAGAGTTTGGGATTAAAATACTAAGCGTAGCAATTAAAGTTAATATTGTGTGTTAATTGGGTAAGTGGCTATAAATACCCTTATTAAGGGCACAAAACCCTAGAAAACATTTTCTCTACGTGGGTGAGGGGCTGGTCAGCTGCTGGTTCCACTGTTACATTGCTTCACCACCATTTTGTGAGCCTTGTGACCTCTCTTCTTCATTTTCTCTTCACTTTGTACCTTAGGTGAGTGGGAGAGATCATTGTGAGTGTTAAAAGAGCTCTTTTCCTGAGTGTGGTGGCTGTGTGAAGGCTGTTTGGGATCTGAACTGTCTTGTGGGAGTGTGTGAGCTTCTTCCTTGGGTTGTTGGAGCTCCAATGAGCAACCTTTGTGAAGAAAAGACCCTTCTTGGTGTGCATTTTCGTGCAAAGTGTTGAGGCAGACTTGAGAGTTGTTGTGTGAACTCCATAGAGCATCTCCATCCTCTGTTTTAGTTTGTGGTATGTTCATCACCTTTGATCATGAGTCTTTGAGCTTAAAAATGGAACCTTGATGCATGTAAAGGTTAAAAGATGATAACTTAATGTTGGGGTTGGTCAAACACACCTAGAAATGCATGTTTAGGTGTTTAAAATCGGTAAAAACCCAATCTTGGAAGGATATCTTCACGAAATGCAGTTTCTGCATTCTGTCGTGAAATATCCGGATATCTGCCCGAGAAATATGCGGATATGTGATATCCGGATATGGGATTTGGACATCCGGATATTGGATATCCGGATATAGGAATCTGGATATCCGGATATTGTATATCCGGATATGGTCAGTGAGATATCCGGATATTGCATATCCGGATATGCCCCGTGGAATATCCGGATATTCTGGGATTTCGTAGAACAGTAGCTGTGCTGTGTGTACAGTAGGCTATTGGGGGTTTGTGGACCCTAGATTGATGAAGTAGAACTTCTGTAATTAATGGACTAAGTCAGAATCATAGTGATTAAGGGCTTATGGCTTGGTATGAAGCCTTAAGACGTAAAACGTAAGGAAAGACGTTGTCTTTAAGTTATATGCTTGTGTTGCATTATTATTGATATAGTATTGGTCCATAACAGATTGTGAATATGCTGTGTTTGGACTTTGAGCTGTGGACTCTTGGCTTTGGGTGTTAGCTTGCAAGGAAAGCTTTCGTGTCCTCGGTTTAGCCATGTTGTGGTTCCACCATGTCCCATGGGGGTGTGGTTGTATGCATGCTGTGTTACATGCTTTGAATTTTGAAATGTTGTTGAGCTTTATGTGTAATGGCTTTTACTATGCATGTGTTGTTTCATCTTGACGGTAAGCCTGAGTATGTAGCGTCATACAATATGGTGATCCGGGGTGAATGCAAGTAGTGTCTTGCACTAGTGTGGGTATTTGGCGTATGTAAATCCTGCATTTGTCTGGCCAGTAGAATAGTATTGACACACATGACATGATTATCTGCTGCATTACACTGTTTTAGAAATGATATTGATGAACTGCTTTTAAACTTATATTGCACATGTAAGTGAGCTTGTGGTGGAAGATCCTTGAGGACCCCTTGTCTTACTGAGATTTCTTGTTTAGAGATCTCACCCCACGTTTGAGGAATGCTTATTTCAGGTTCTGGTAGTTTGGTGACTGATGCCTCTGGCGGCAGGAGGCCAGAGCTTAGTTGATGATATTATGTTGTATTGCTGCCATGACTGGATATGGATGTTGTTTATGTTTTCCGCTATTTATGATTATGTTGTTGTTGAGACTGATGTTGGGCGTGTTGCCTTATTTGAGTGAGCATGGGGATTGTCCATGACACGTTATGTTAGTACCTTAGATTGGAGTTGTATAAACTGTTAGATGGTCCGGTCTATGTTGTTGTAGTTCTGTGACTAGAGCCACACTTCTATTATATATGTTATGAGGTATTTTCAGTTAGCTATTTTATTTGAATTACATTCAGGCGATGTTTTATTAATTGATTAATAAGCAAGTTGGTAATGATAATGACATCATAATTGAAAAGAAAAAGATATTCCACATTTTTAATTAAGCGCTGCTTAATACGATAGTATGATAATATTACCGGATATATACGGGGTGTTACATTTATGGTATCAGAGCAATGGTTCGAGGGAAAAGTCTGTATGTATTGCAATAGCTAGGATGTTTGGTTGTGTCTGTCTTGTGTGTTTACTCCGTCGAATTTTGTTATGATAATGCATATGTAATCACACTGCGTGGGCCTGATCAACTCATAATTTGTGTAACTTGTGCAGAGTCATGGTAAGGTCCGGGAGAACACGAGAGATTTCTGAGGATCAACCCGATCCTATCCTGACTGCATTGGCTGAGATGCAGGCGGCTAGGTTAGCCGATCAGGAGGCCACTAGATTGGCCAACGCGGCAATGATAAATGTTGTTCGCGAGGCGAACCGGATAGCCGCAGAAGAGGTTCGTGAAGCGAACCGGAGGACCACTGAGGATGTCCTCGAGGCGAACAGGATGGCGAACATGACGATGATGAGAGTCATGTTAGAGGAGATGAGGGCTGGTCCTGCTGTAGGCCAGGCACCACCGCCACCACCGCCACCGCCGCCGCCGCCTCCACCTAGTGTTCAGGATGAGAGCCTGAGTCACATTGGCAGTGCTGCTCATGTCGCTGAGACGAGGGAGACTCTTGTAGAGCCTGCTGAGGATCGTGATGTGATAGACCGCCGGCCGAATGCTATCAGGAAGCATAAGCCACCTGTGTTTGAGGGGTCTTTGGATCCTATTGCTGCTGCTAGATGGCTGGATTCCCTGGATAAGATATTTCAGGTCATGCAGTGTACAGATCCGTAGAAGCTGATGTTCTCGACTTACATGCTGGAGGGCGATGCCCATGAGTGGTGGACGAACACCTCTCGTGCTTATGAGATGCAAGGTCGTGTTTTGACATGGCCATTCTTCGAGGAGTGTTTCTTGGGCAGATACTTTCCCTATGAAGCGCAGGAGAGGAAGCAGGGGGAGTTTGATAGATTGGTTCAGGGCTCGATGACTGTTGACGAGTACTTGGCCAAGTTTAATGTGCTGGTGAAGTTTGCACACTTCAGGATGGTTCCTCCTACTCCGATGTTTCTGGCTGCTAAGTTCCGTAGAGGACTTAGTGAGGTGATTGTTGAGCATATTGCTGGAGCTGCTTCGAGGGATTTTGGTACACTGGTTCGGCAGTGTAAGGACATTGAGGATGTCTGCATAGCGAGTAAGGCCAAGAGGGCCAAGGTCGACGAGACCAAGGGGACTGTTGGTTCTACTCCTGTTTCTACGTCCTGGAAGGACAAGAGGTTTGCTGGGAAGGGCAAGGGTAAACAGTTGGCGACTAGGCAAGCGCCTGGTCAGTTCAAGAGGACTGCTTCACAGCAGGGGAGTTTTGTTAGGCCTCCTTCCACTCCGAGATGTGTGAGGTGCGGAAAAAAGCATGTGGGACGTTGTGCTTCGGGGAAGTTGGTTTGTTTCCAGTGTGGCAAGGAGGGCCACTTCTCTAGAGACTGTCCGTCGTCGACGGCGAGAGCTGCAGCTGTTCAGGCAGTTCCTTTGCAGATGGTTCCGATGGCTTATACTTCAGCACCTGCAGTGCCACCTTCTGTTGGGCGTGTGTACACCTTGGATAGGCAGCAGTCGGACCGCACTCCGAACCTTGTTAGAGGTACTGTGTCTATTGGTGGTATTGCTGTTGATGCATTGTTTGACTCCGGGGCTACACATTCGTTTGTTGCTACCCCGATTGCTTTGGGGTTTGAGTTGCTCATGTCTGTGCTTTCTCTACCGTTGCGAGTGACTACCGCCACCGGAGAAGTTTGTGATTCTACCACTGTTCATCGCGATGTAGCGTTTCAGTGGGACGACCGTGAGTTCTCGGTAGATCTGATAGGATTGCCGATGGCCAACCTTGAGATTATTCTGGGCATGGATCGGTTGTCTAGAAACTGTGCACTGATTGATTGCTGTGCAAAGCGCGTGGTGATGTCTCCGTGTGATTCCACAGCTAGTTCCTCGCCATATATTTCATTGCTGTAGGCTAGGAAGGCCTTGAGAGTAGGGGCATTTGGTTATGTCATGTTGGGAGGTTTGGTGAGTGGGACACAGGAGGATATCACTGGCATTCCTGTGCTGGGGTAGTTCCTTGAGGTGTTTCCTGAGGAGATTCCTGAGTTTCCGCCACAGCGGGAGATAGAGTTCTCCATTGACTTGTTGCCTGGTGTGGGGCCGATTTCTTTAGCTCTATATCGGATGTCGCCACCGGAGTTGGCTGAGCTTAAGAAGCATATTGAGGATCTTTCGGCGAAAGATTTCATTAGACCGAGTGTGTCTCCTTGGGGAGCACCGGTCATCTTTGTGAAGAAGAAGGACGTGACAATGCGATTGTGCACCGACTACAGGTAGTTGAACAAGGTGACAATCAAGAACAAGTATCCCCTTCCTCGGATTGATGATCTGTTGGATCAGCTCAGGGGTGCTTGTGTGTATTCCAAGATTGATCTCCGGTCCGGATACCATCAGATTCGGGTGAAGCCGGAGGATGTCCCTAAGACCGCGTTTCGTTCGAGATACGGTCACTTTGAGTATTTGTTGATCCCGTTCGGACTCACCAATGCGCCGGCAATGTTCATGGATTACATGAATAGGATTTTCCATACGTATCTGGATCAGTTTGTGATTGTCTTCATTGATGATATTCTGATCTACTCCAAGACTGAGGAGGAGCATGCGGAGCATCTGCGGATAGTTCTGCAAGTGCTGAAGGAGAAAAAGCTTTATGCTAAGCCTTCTAAGTGTGAGTTTTGGCTCAAATCGGTCAAGTTTCTGGGGCATGTGATTTCAGCAGATAGAGTTGCAGTGGATCCCAACAAGATTGAGGCCGTACTGGATTGGGAGAGGCCCAAGACAGTCATGGAGGTGAGGAGCTTCTTAGGTTTGGAAGGTTACTATCGGAGGTTCATCAAGGGTTTCTCCATGATGGTTCTCCCTTTGACTCGCCTTACCCGAAAGGAAACTCCATTTGTGTGGACTCACGAGTGTGAGGCGTGCTTTCAGGAGTTGAAGGAGATATTGACTTCTTCACCTGTATTGATCCTTCCTGATCCTGAGGAGCAGTTTGATCTTTACTGTGATGCTTCTGGAAAGGGGTTGGGTTGTGTGTTGATGCACTCTGGTAGAGCTGTTGCTTTTGCTTCGAGGCAGTTGAAGCCTCATGAAGAGAACTACCCTACTCATGATTTGGAGTTGGCTGCGATTGTGTTTGCTTTCAAGATTTGGAGGCACTACCTGTTTGGCATGTAGTTTGCGGTGTTCAGTGATCACAAGATCTTGAAGTATCTATTTGATCAGAAAGAGCTGAACATAAGGCAGAGGAGATGGATGGGGTTTCTGAAGGACTACGACTTTGAGTTGAAGTACCATCCTGGCAAGGCCAATGTGGTAGATGATGCTTTGAGTCAGAAATCTGTGAGTCTATCCAGTTTGACGATGGGTGACTTCGACCTCATAGAGAAGTTTCGAGATCTGAAGGTGACCACCTTGTTTGGGGGTTCACTTCTCAAGATGGAGACTGTGAGAGTCAGGAATGAGCTTATGGAGAAGATCCAAAGGCGCAAGTGCAGAGAGTGTGTCTCGACTACGTGAAGAACCAAGACGGCTGTCTTGGAATGAGGATGGATTTCTGTGGTTTCAGAAGCGTATTGTGATTCCTCGAGGTCCCTTGACCGAAGAGGTTATGGCAGAGGCCCATAAATGGCAGTTTACTGTTCATCCTGGTGCTACAAAGATGTACCAAGACCTGAAGAGAAATTTCTGGTGGCCAAGAATGAAGAAGGACATAGTTGTGTATGTGTCCAAGTGTCTGATCTTCCAGAAGTGAAGATTGAACACCAGAAGCCGTCTGATAAGCTTCAACCTCTTGAGATTCCAGAGTGGAAATGGGAGAGCATTTCCATGGACTTCATTATGGGTTTGCCGAAGACTCAGGTTGGCTGTGACTCGATATGGGTCATTGTAGACAGATTGACAAAGTCTGCCCATTTTCTTCCAGTGAAGGTGAGCTTCACTACAGAGCAGTTGGCCAAGCTTTATGTTCGCGAGATTGTGAGGCTTCACGGGGTGCCCGAGAGTATCATTAGTGATAGGGACCCGCAGTTCACATCTCGGTTCTGGGAGGCGCTGCAGGGAGCTTTTGGTACGCAGTGAGACTGAGTACAGCCTATCACCCTCAGACTGATGGACAGACTGAGCGGACTATCCAGACCTTGGAGGACATGTTGCGGGCTTGCACGTTGGAGCAGGGCTCGGCATGGGATAGGTACCTTCCATTGGTGGAGTTTTCGTATAACAACAGTTTCCATGCTAGCCTGGGCAT
Source organism: Gastrolobium bilobum (assembly GCF_033153095.1). Classification (NCBI taxonomy): domain Eukaryota; kingdom Viridiplantae; phylum Streptophyta; class Magnoliopsida; order Fabales; family Fabaceae; genus Gastrolobium; species Gastrolobium bilobum. The sequence continues at coordinate 179,137 of NW_026898670.1, forward strand.
GGCACCCTACGAGGCGCTCTACGGTAGGAGGTGTCGTACACCTACCTGCTGGTCTGAGGTTGGGGATCGTGAGTTGTTTGGCTTGGACTTTGTCCAAGATACCACCCTGCAGATCCAGATGATCCGAGAAAAGCTGAAGCATACGCAGAATCGTCAGAAGAGCTACTACGATGTCAAGCATCGTCCACTGGAGTTCAATGAGGGTGAGCACGTGTTTGTGAGACTTTCACCTGTCACCGGTGTTGGACGGGCACTCGGAGTGAGGAAGCTGAGCCCACGGTTTATTGGGCCATACCAGATTCTTGGTAAAGTAGGACCTGTTGCCTACCGGCTTGCCTTGCCTCAGAACCTGGCTAACATCCACGATGTGTTTCACGTGTCTCAGCTTCAGAGGTACATAGCATATCCGTCGCACGTGGTGCAGCCGGATGATGTGGAGGTTCGGGAGAACCTAAAGACTCCTGTCGGACCACTAAAGATTCTCGATCGTGGCGAGAAGCAGCTGAGGAGCAAGATCATTCCGATGGTCAAAGTGCAGTGGACCGGAAGAACTCCTGAGGAGTGTACTTGGGAGCGTGAGGACGAGCTTCTCCGGCAGTACCCCGAGTTTCGACCAGGTATGTTTCTGATTTTGAGGTCAAAATCCTAAAAAGGTGGGGTGAATGTAAGAACCCGCACCGTTAATTAAGGAATTTAATTATTAAATTATGAGAAAATAGGAAATGATTCCATAATTGACCCTAATAATTATTATGAGGCTTTAATAATTATAGTAAGTGAGTGATAATGTTGAAAGTCGTTTTGCGGAAGAAAAATGCAGATACCGATTCTGCTAGTCGGTATAAATGCGTACCGAAAAAGTATCCCGGAAAATTATAATAAGTGCATGATAATTACTAGAATGATATATAAGACTTGTAAAACGAGTTTCAAGTCCAAATAATGAGAAATGGTGCTAGAAACCGGTACTGGCTTTGAAAAGCGCGTACCGCAAAGGTGCTCAGAAAATTATAAGAAAAATATGATAATTCTTGTAAAGTTGAGTAGGTTAAGAATCCAGAGTTTGGGATTAAAATGCTAAGCGTAGCAATTAAAGTTAATACTGTGTGTTAATTGGGTAAGTGGCTATAAATACCCTTATTAAGGGCACAAAACCCTAGAAAACAGTTTCTCTACGTGGGTGAGGGGTTGTTCAGCTGCTGGTTCCACTGTTACATTGCTTCACCACCATTTTGTGAGCCTTGTGACCTCTCTTCTTCATTTTCTCTTCACTTTGTACCTTGGGTGAGTGGGAGAGATCATTGTGAGTGTTAAAAAAGCTCTTTTCCTGAGTGTGGTGGCTGTGTGGAGACTGTTTGGGGTCTGAACTGTCTTGTGGGAGTGTGTGAGCTTCTTCCTTGGGTTGTTGGAGCTCCAAGGAGCAACCTTTGTGAAGAAAAGACCCTTCTTGGTGTGCATTTTCGTGCATAGTGTTAAGGCAGACTTGGGAGTTGTTGTGTGAACTCCATAGAGCATCTCCATCCTCTGTTTTGGTTTGTGGTATGGTCATCACCTTTGATCATGAGTCTTTGAGCTTAAAAAAGGAACCTTGATGCATGTAAAGGTTAAAAGATGATAACTTAATGTTGGGGTTGGTCAAACACACCTAGAAATTCATGTTTAGGTGTTTAAAATCGGTAAAAACCTAACCTTGTAAGGATATCTTCACGAAATGCAGTTTCTGCATTCTGTCGTGAAATATCCGGATATCTTCCCGAGAAATATCCGGATATGTGATATCCGGATATTGGATTTGGACATCCGGATATTGGATATCCGGATATGGGAATCTGGATATCCGGACATTTTATATCCGGATATGGTCAGTGAGATATCCGGATATTGCATATCCGGATATGCCCCGTGGAATATCCGGATATTCTGGGATTTCGTAGAACAGTAGCTGTGTTGTGTGTACAGTAGGCTATTGGGGGTTTGTGGACCCTAGATTGATGAAGTTGAACTTCTGTAATTAATGGACGAAGTCAGAATCATAGTGATTAAGGGCTTATGGCTTGGTATGAAGCCTTAAGACGTAAAACATAAGGAAAGGCGTTGTCTTTAACTTATATGCTTGTATTGCATTATTATTGATATAGTATTGGTCCATAACAGATTATGAATCTGCTGTGTTTGGACTTTGAGCTGTGGACTCTTGGCTTTGGGTGTTAGCTTGCAAGGAAAGCTTTTGTGTCCTCGGTTTAGCCATGTTGTGGTTCCACCATGTCCCATGGGGGTGTGGTTGTATGCATGCTGTGTTACATGCTTTGAATATTTGAAATGCTGTTGAGCTTTATGTGTAATGACTTTTAATATGCATGTGTTCTTTCATCTTGACGGTAAGCCTGAGTATGTAGCGTCATACGATATGGTGATCCGGGGTGAATGCAAGTAGCGTCTTGCACTAGTGTGGGTATTTGGCGTATGTAAATCCTGCATTTGTCTGGCCAGTAGAATAGTATTGACACACATGACACGATTATCTGTTGCATTACACTGTTTTAGAAATGATATTGATGAACTGCTTTTAAACTTATATTGCACATGTAAGTGAGCTTGGGGTGGAAGATCCTTGAGAACCCCTTGTCTTACTGAGATTTCTTGTTTAGAGATCTCACCCCACGTTTGGGGAATGCTTATTTCAGGTTCCGGTAGTTTGGTGACTGATGCCTCTGGCGGCAGGAGGCCAGAGCTTAGTTGATGATATTATGTTGTATTGCTGCCATGACTGGATATGGATGCTGTTTATGTTTTCCGCTATTTATGATTATGTTGTTGTTGAGACTGATGTTGGGCGTGTTGCCTTATTTGAGTGAGCATAGGGATTGTCCATGACACATTATGTTAGTACCTTAGATTGGAGTTGTATAAACTGTTAGATGGTCCGGTCTACGTTGTTGTAGTTCCGTGACTAGAGCCACACTTCTATTATATATGTTATAAGGTATTTTCAGTTAGCTGTTTTATTGCAATTACATACAGGAGATGTTTTATTAATTGATTAATAAGCAAGTTGGTAATGATAATGACATCATAATTGAAAAGAAAAAGATATTCCGCATTTTTAATTAAGCGCTGCTTAATACGATAGTATGATAACATTACCGGATATATACGGGATGTTACAAAAGCTATGTTTCAGAACAGGCGGAGGAGGACACTGCTATTTTATGGCATAGGAGGCTGGGGCATATTGGAGGAAAATGTCTAGAGACTCTAACATCAAAGAAGCTGGTGGATGGAATTCCGAGCTGCTCTATGGGGTTTGGATTTTGCGAGCATTGCCTGCAAGGGAAGCAAAATCGGGTATCTTTTGATATTTCTTGCGCAGCAAGGATGATGTGTTCGATAAATTTCGCGAGTTCAAGGCTTTGGTGGAAAATCAGTTTGATCGAAAAATTAAGGTGCTGAGAAATGACAATGGAGGGGAGTTTTGTTCAACAAAATTTGACCAGTTTTGTGCGAGCAATGGGATTGTAAGACAGAAGACTACGCCCTACTCACCTCAACAGAATAGGGTGGCAGAAAGGTTGAATCGATCTCTTATGGAGAAAGTACAGAGTATGCTGAGCGGTACAGGCTTGGCAGCTGAGTTTTGGGCGGAGGCAGTGGCTACTGCTTGTTATCTGAAGAACAAATCTCCTACATCGGCCTTGAAGGAGAAGACTCCATATGAAGCACTGTTTGGAAAAAGGCCAGACGTATCTCATGTCAGAGTGTTTGGCTGTGAAACATATATGCATGTACCTAAGGAGAAAAGAAGCAAGCTTGAAAGTAAATATGAAAAGTGTATCTTTATTGGGTACAAGGATGGCATAAAAGGTTATAAGTTGTGGAATCCGGATACTAGAAGTGTAACTTACAGCAGAGATGTTGTATTCAGGGAATGTAAGTTGAATCAAATTTTTCCTGAAGCTCCTGAAAAGTCACAGACAGTGGAGTTGGATGTGGGTTTGAAAGAGGATACATCAAACTCACCGGTTGAATTGGAAAATTTGAATTCTGAAGCTGCTGAATATAACGATGTAGAGGATGAATTTTCTGAAACCGAGGCTGAGGTTGAAGCACCGGTGCTGAGGAGATCCACGAGGGAAAGAAGACCATCTAAAAAGTATACACCTGAAAATTATATCTTGTGTGCTAGTGATGATGTTTGTGCATTTAGTATTACAAGTGATGATCCAAGCACCGAAAGAAAAGCTAGGAGCTCGGAGGATGCCAAACAGTGGGAGGAAGCTATGAAAGAAGAGATAAAATCTCTAATGAAAAATCAAACTTGGAGTTTGGTGAATCTACCTGCAGACCGAAAAGCAATTGGTTGTAAGTGGGTGTTCAAGAAGAAAGTTGGTGCCAATGGGGAGATTGAGCGCTACAAGGCTCGATTGGTTGCAAAGGGATATTCACAGAAAGAAGGGGTTGATTATGGTGAGGTATTTTCACCTGTTGCAAAGTTAAATTCCAAAAGACTGGTTTTGTTTGTAGCAGCTGCATATGACCTAGAGGTGGAGCAGCTGGATGTGAAGACGGCTTTCCTTCATGGTGATTTGGAGGAGGTTATTTTCATGAAGCAACCAGAGGGGTTCATTGCAAGAGGCAAAGATGACCTAGTCTGCAAGCTGAATAAATCTCTGTATGGCCTGAAGCAGTCCCCGAGGATGTGGTACATGAAGTTCGACACTTATGCGGTGAGGCTTGGCTTTGACCGTTGTGATGCTGATCACTGTGTTTATGTGAAAAGGTTAGAAGGTGACTTTGTTATTCTAACTTTGTATGTTGACGACATGTTACTCGTTGGAAACAGTTTGAAGACGATCAGCACTATTACAGGACCGCTAGCAAAGCAGTTTGAAATGAAAGATCTAGGCGCTGCAAATGTGATCTTGGGTATACAGATTAAGAGGGAGCGTGAAAAAGGGAGATTATGGTTAAGTCAGCGAAAGTATATAGAGGACGTTTTGAAGAAATTCAAGATGACTGGCTGCAAGTCTGTGTTGACTCCCATGTCTACTGGTTCTAAGTTATCGGCTGACCAGTGTCCCAAGACTGAAGAAGAAAAAGAGGAGATGGCGTCAGTTCCTTATGCTAGTGCTGTAGGGAGTCTGATGTATGCCATGATTTGTACTCGACCTGATATTGCTCAAGCAGTGGGAGTATTGAGCAGGTATATGTCCAAGCCAGGAAAGGAGCATTGGATGGTTGTGAACCGTGTGTTCCGCTATCTTCGTGGTACGTCTGACCTTGGTTTATGCTATGAAGGCATGAAGGGCTCAAAGGGACAGACATTATTAGAGCTAAGATGCTTTGTGGATGGTGATTGGGGAGGTGACATTGATAGTAGAAGGTCTACAAGTGGATATGTTGTTTCATCCTTCGGCGGAGCTATCAGTTGGATGAGTAAGAGGCAGAGCACTGTTGCTTTATCTACTACAGAGGCTGAGTACATGGCCTTGACACATGCTGTTAAGGAAGCTATTTGTTTACGGAGGTTGTGCAAAGAGCTTGGCTTTGAACAAGGAGATATGATCGTTGGGTGTGACAGTCAGAGCGCCATTTTCTTGGCTAAGAACCCAGGTTTCCATGCGAGGACTAAGCATATCGGCATACAGTACCACTTCATCAGAGAGAAGATTGAAGACAAAGTTGTATTGCTGGAGAAGGTTGACACAAAGGTCAACAATGCTGATTTTCTGACCAAGGCAGTGACTTCAAAGAAGTTTGAATGGTGTACAACTGCATTGGGATTGAAGAAACATGCGAAGCATTCACCAAGTGGGAGAATGTTGGGTATGGCTCATACTTCGCATGCTGATGATGGCCCTAGCTGTCGGGGTCAGTAGAAAGGCAAATGGGGTCCCGCTCTCAAGTGAGGCTAGGTACTGTTGTGGGCCTCTGTTTTATTGTAATTTTCTTAGCAGTTTGGGCTTGGGCCCATGAATAGCTGTTGTTAGGGTTTTGTAATTCTATTTATATTTTCCTTGTAAACCGAGAGACTTGTAACGAGTGGCGGTGATGTGAATATAGTACAGACAAGTTGGACGTAGCCTAAATTGGGTGAATCAGGGTAAATCGTTGTGTCTATTCTCTCTCTCTCTCTCTTTTCTTTTCTGTTTTCGATTTGTGTGTTGTTGATTTCCAACATAAAGAGCGGGCCATCTCATGACTCCTTTACTATGCATAGATTCCCGAGTCCCGTAAATGTCATCCCAGTTTTACCGGTCTACAGATAACCTAATCTCTCACAGAGATTGGCGAATTCTTTTAGCTTGTCACACTACCCCTGAGTCCTTAGGGCATGCCCAAGAATATACCTACGAGTCTCCATGTTTCAAGCAAACAAGGTATACAATCAAAGCAATCTTTCCAGAGCATAGGTCTATATGATAACGTCAGGTCTAAGAAAAGACACACCCAAATAATAAGAGACATTACCTATTGATACTATCTGTGAGATTTTCTTGTAGTGTCTCTTTGTGAGTCAATTCAGTGCGAGCTATTCTCCAATAGGTCCACCCACGAGTCAGCTAAGTCATTTCCATGTTTGTACCTCACGAAGACTGTACCTTGCATCTCCATGCAAGTAGTTGAATCGTGCTAGTCTTACTCAAGATCACCAATGCCCATTATCGGTATCTCTAGACTAGGAACATATTTATGGTAATAGACGTGCGGTGTCATTGAGCCATCATGATCGTGATCCCTATCAAAGATCCTCAATGTGACACTCATTCCATTCTAAGGGCTTTATCCAGTTACTCATATTCAATATTTGAGACATGCAATATGAAACAAGACAAAGAATGTTTTTATTCATAACAATAAAGAAGTATATGGATCCATCTGACTCTCAAATTGTCTCTAGGACACCTATGTACTAACAGACACAACAACGATATGAAGTTGCTGGGGAAATTCTTATTGTATGTTGTTTTTTCATTTCAGACATCATCAAATATAGATTGATTTTCTACTCATTATTATAGTTCTTAGAATTTTTTATAAGACTCACACGTGATGTGCGTGAGTACAATAATTTAATTGAAAAAAGCTTTGTGATAGTACTTTTATTAATATTAGAAAGTCTTAACAGTTGAGAATTAATGTGACAATATGTATACGTTTCTATATCATAAATATTCTCACCTAGAATAGAGGGGCCTTTATCACATATTGGGTACAACCTATAAAGCACCGACACTTCAAAAATCCTGACGTGTCGTGTCTGACACTTCCCGACACTCTCCGACACTCTGACACTCCCCGACACTCTAACACGCATTATAGAAATTCAAAAAAAGGTTCAAAGATTGCGTTGCGTTGAATTTTTAGTTCCAACTATTAGATTCGTTGGATTACGATTACCATTTTATTGAGTTTAATATAAATATTTGGGATACCTTATGTTTCTTTGCAAAATTGATGAATATTACAAGTTTAGTTTCATTTTTTTGTTAAATTATTGAATATTAAATATAATATACACTACATAAATTAAAAATATTATTTAATATCAAAATGTGTCCTAACGTGTCAAAATCTAACATTTTTTAAAATTAACGTGTTGGAGTGTCGTGTCGTATCGTGTCACATGTCTCGTGTCAGTATCGGTGTTACACAGGGTACAACATCTTACTTTTATCACTTTTCAGTTAGTCTTATTTGATCCCATTTTTTACATGTGGCAGCATAAGGGAATCCTACTATGTGTGTCAGCAGGACTCTCTCTTGCTACAATGTGTAAAAAACGGTCTCATTGCTCCCACTAACAAGATTTAAGTGTGGTATTTGGGAAAAATTTCTCACTCCATGCCATATCAGTAAAAAAAATTGAGGATGATGAAAGATAGGTTATTGTGCCTTTTAGTTTTGCAATGGAAATTGTGTAAATAACCTTAAAGTTATTAATAAAAGTGAGGCTAAATATATAATTACGTAATTGCGGGTCAATTTTGGATTTATAGGTTGACACGAGACATGACATAATATTTTTATATCATTTTAATTTTGTCAACTTGAACACAACTCAAAAACAAATACAGGTTGACCCAAACAAAAAAGTTCTATCCTTTTTTATAAGGGAAAAGTGTTTATTATTTTAAATGACACAACTTATATCCTTTCACTCTCACAAAGAGGTGAGACCCACACCGTTATTTTTTTTATCAACTCTCTCTTCCTTTATCTATTTCTTTCTCTCTCATAAAATGTCACAATTTTACATCCTTTAAAATAACACACACTTTTCTCTTTTATAATAACATGTTATAAATTGATAAAATGACAAGAGAAAGTAAGAGAGAATAGACAGAAAATAAGATAGAATAGTGATTCTCATATTCCTATAGGAGTTATGTTCGTATATAACTCTATAAATCAACGAGGGAGTAATTACATTTCAATACATCATTAGTGTAGTGGTTACAAAATATATCAAAAGTTATTAGAAAGTCAAATGTCATCCACATATTTTACAACAATCAGCAATTTATTGTCAATAATTAATTTACTCATTTACATTGAATTAGAATATTTTTAGAAAACAATTTAATCTCTTAAAACAAAAAAATTGTCAATCCCAAATTTTTTTCAGTTTATTATAATGAATATCAAAATGCTTTTTATGGAAGTCGTTTTAATGATTTTATACATAAAAAAAATATTTTTTTATTTTAATATCCAAATAATTCGTTTATTTAAAGGAGCGATCTTCAGAAATTACATCCAATGCAAAGTATCTATAGCTTTTAAAAAAACTCTTCTAAAAAAATTATAGATAATTTTTTTCAGAAGTTCATTCAAACAGCGATTAGTAAGAATCAGTTTAATTTGAACAAACTGATTTGTATGGTTATACAGCATGTGTGCAGTAAAAAATATACAATTTTTTTTTTTTTTAAAAAAAAAACTACCCTTATATAACTTGTATTGTCGAAGACTTGAAGTTTAGTTCGGTTCAAATTAATTTGTTTAGGAAATTATTAACATGTTGTATCAAAAAAAAAAAAATTATTAACATTTCAACTTCATACCAATTGTAAAATTTAATGAGGGTTTTTGCCAAAAAAAAATAAAAATAAAAATTAATGAGGGTCATTGTAGTCTCTCCACACAGTACGAAGTAGGTGAATGTTTAAAGTGATATGTTTTTCTCATGTTACATGAGATAACATTGTCTCATGTAGAGACATAATTAGGTGGGTCCCACAACTAAAAAAAAAAGAAAAAAAAGAAAAATGTTGGCTCGGATTTCGATGGGTGTATAACATGAGATAAACTTTTTTATGTAACATGAGAAAAATATTTCTCATATTTAAATTATAATTACTTTATATTTATGAATTGGAAATCGAACTCGATTCAAAGTATACCACTCCTTGTATTAGAAAAAAGCAAAATACATGATATCAAAAAAAAAAAAACAAAAAAAAAAAAAATACAAAAGACAAGTTCTTGAAATTAAGGTTACATATTACAAATGTTAGATGGAGGGGGCACACGTCTTGTTCGGAATTGTCTTCTAAACAATACCTTTAACTTTAAGTAACAGAAAGTTAAACTTTAAACTATCAATATGATTTTCTAAATATTTATTTGATATTAATTTAATCTTCTCTAGATTTAAACATTAAATAAGTATTCTTAAAATTAAAAATATATCAAAATTCTCCTTTAAACAAGTTATTATATATTAAAATAAAGATAATTTTTATATCACATTTTCTTAAAAAAAAATATTACGTCAAAATATTTAAAAAATTAAATTTATTACAAGTAGATTTTTAGAAAACTAAATTATGGGGAAGGATCCGTTTACAATTTTTTTTATACAAATTATACTAAGTATGACTGGTCATACACTCTTGATTGAAGTATGACCAGTCATACTTAGTGTAGTTTGTAAACAAAAATTTTGTAAATATAACATTTCTCCTATATTATCATTTTAGTACGGATTCTACATTTTCGCTAAAAAATATTTTATAATTTTAAATATTAACTTTTTACTTAATATTTTTGAATTATTTGGCATGCAAAACGCGCATGTTTCATTTATTGTAAACCACACATCGTTTTTATTTTTTACGGAAAAGGAACAAATCATGTGAAATACGTATAATTTAAATATCGAAGTATTATTATATAATTTACATGAAAATATGTAAGTAATGTATATGAATATCATTACTTTTTTGAAAAAGGAACCCGCATCATATGCTAATAAAAAGATACTGCCATAAACTATACGCATTTAATTCAAGAATTAATACAATAAGTTTATAATATTATCTAATGAATAAAATATTAAAAAATTTAAAAAATTATTTGTAAAAATAAATTTTTACAAATAATTTTTTTTTTATGCCTCAGTCTACCAAAAAAAATAAAATCGAGCCACGTCACAGTCATTAGTCATTACTCATTACCCATGAATTGGGGATTGTGCTATCATGCTACAATGCCAATTTTGGTGTAATGTACTTGAAGTTATACCTATTTTCACTTTTAACACACTTATTTTTGTAACATGTACGCCCTTTTGAGATTCGGATCGAAGTATAATATAAACTATAAAGTAATAAAACCTCTTCTAGCTGTTTATGACAATGAATCCGTCCCACGACTTCTTCCTTGTTTTTTCCAGTGTCGTCTAATATAGGAAGATGGAATCAATGGCACTTCTTTATCTTCTCATGACGCATGATGTCGTTCCACAAATGATAAAAAGGTACTCTTCTGAAGTCAGATTTCGGTAAATTTTGCAAGTCACACTGTCACTAACTCATTATGCTGTTACGACATAATAGGATCCTCCAACTCGTCTTGGGTTTTCCTTTTATACGGGTGATTCAAGCTTTTAGAGTTTTATTATTAGAAATATAATATAAAATATTAAAAATACATTAATTTGCCTAATTGATTCTATAATTTAAGGGTATGAAATTCGATTCATGATGCCCCAACTCCAAAGAAAAAAAATCTCATATTTCACATTCAGATGCTAAGTAAGCGACAACCTCAACAACTGAATCCTGTTTATATGCATTAGTCACGTGATGCTATCATCTTACGAAGATTCTTACGTGATGTTGCAACAAGAAAATATTATTATTCCGCATCATATAATTATGAACATCAGATTAATTATAAAAGTCATTATTATCTCAATATCTCTTATTTTATGTTAAAACTAAAATAACATACGTTACATGACACAAAGTAAAAAACTTATCTATAAAAGTACTTAAAAATAGGAAATGTTATATTCACAAATTTTTTATTTACAAACTACACTATGTATTGTAAATTTTTTATTTACAAACTACACTATGTATTTAGGGAAATACATAGTGTAGTTTGTAAATAAAAAATTTGTAAATATAACCTACTATCTTAAAATTTTATTTGTTATCTTGTAAAACTGCACTAGATTAAATTGGTCCCGTTGAACCTGTCGCAACATGTCGACAAGATTAGCAAAATCCACTACTTATATAGGAAAATTGACCGTACTGTCCTTTTTTCAAAAAAAATTATGTCATCCCAATCGAAAAATTTATTAGAATGCCACATCTCCAAACTCTTTACAACTACCAACGAGTTTGGTCTGTAAGGTTCAAACTCGCTGCCAGTTGCAACGAGTATGATGGTCAAAGTAGTCAGTCTTTTTTCTGCAACAGGGACACGTGGCAAACAAATATAAACTCGCTGTCAGTCGTAGCGAGTAGAGCGGCCTATCGTTTCGTGACACGTGGCATTTGAGTTCTGGAAAATTTAATGTAAAACTTTGGAATGCCATAACTTTTGGCTCAGGTGTCCAAATCAAGTTTTTTTTTATTATTCTACATAACTTTTCAAGTAAAAATTCTCGAAGGACTATTTGTTATTGTTGAAAAGTAAAGATAAGAATAAGAATTAAATAACATCATTCACAAATATAAAATATGTCAAACGGGGCACAAGGAAGTATTTTTTGAAAAAAAATGACCTTTGGGGATTTGCCAACGTGTAGATCTCCAAAAGTGTTGTGGAATAAAAAACAAACACTTGATTTGGATACCCGAATCAAAAGTTATAGCTTTTCAATGTTTTAAGATAGATTTTCCAAAATTCAAATGCCATGTGTCATCATCGTATGATGCTATACACTTAAACTCATTGTTACTTTCAATGAGTTTCAAACTAGCTGATTATAGTCTGATTGGTTTGACCTCCAAATTTGTTGTCAGTGGCAATGAGTTTGGTAGCCTCAGACAACATGACGCGCGTCAAACCACACTCTTTGACAATTGTAGTGATTTGTGAGAGATCACATTCTGGCAAAATTTTTGGCTTGGGTAGCATCCTGTCAAAATTTTTTTAAAAAAAAAAGGGTAGTAGGTCAATGGCTTAGTTCCTATTCATTGAAGTGAAGAACCAACACCTCAATAAAGCAAAAAAGTTGTACCTAACCTCACCATCAAAAGAGTGCATCAATGGAAGAAATTATCCTAGTGCAAAACTCACGGCCTTTCAGCTTTTCACTTGTCAATCAGACCCCTGAAATGATCAATTTTCCTATGTAAAATTTAAAATCTGTCTTTCATTATCCCCAGACCGCAATTAACATTTTCCTCTTATGGATCTTCCATCCTCATCATAATCACAAAGCTTTGGCATAATTATCCTGAACAACTATCATTAAGCACACAAAGATACTAAAGTCAGATTTCATTCACAAGTGTACATTGTGATCATCAAAGGACCATAAATGCCTGTGGTGACAGTGGTCACTATCTGCTGTAGAGCTGTCAAAATGGGCCAGGGCCAAAAAGCCCGCATATTAAACAGCCCGCACGGGCTAAAAAATTATATAAATCCACAGATTAGGGCCGGCTCGCGAGCTAAAAATCAATTATAGCCTATGTAACATGAAATAAACTTAGACATATTAAAAATTGATTTAATTCTGTTGATGCTGACCTTCTTGACATATAATCTACACTTTGATCTTTGCTTTTGATGAGATCAACTGAAGTTCATTTTTAAAGAAGCCCACGAGATTTCAAAAATCAAAACAAGAGTAAGTTCAGAAACTATCAAACCAAACACCCTTTTAATGTTATCCTATCTTTTTATTTTGGGTTTCAAAACTGCAAGAGAAGTTCCATAACTACAAATCTTCAACTTAGATGCATTAACATAACCACTAAACTTCACATTGCATACATGATGCTAGTCTATCAAGTTGTTGAAATTATGAGAGTTAGCTAAAACTGCAAAATGTGCTCTCGGTTGCTGATTTATTGGAGTTCCATTTTCTTTATGGGATCTATCTCCAAAGTTGATTTTTTCCGAACCACCAGGGATATGCGATCTCCTATATTGCAATAGGATGACAAGTTAACACTCTTCTAAATCGAATTTATGCATTTTAATATCTTAGTTTACCGTACCTCATCTTCTTAATAGCTACTGTAGGTGCCGATGTCACATCTGTATTATACTCGTGTTCAAAAATAATCCTTTTGTTATTTGAATTGATGTATGAAGTGTTGTTCTCTTTTTCTAAGGCTTCATATTTTGCTCTCTTTTCGCACATTGTGGAGAAACGATTTTTCACAGCATTATCCATTCTGCACAATGCAATAAAGCATTGCAATAAGAATGATTGTTGAAGAAAAATGACTATTTAAAATTTCATGAAAAAATAATGAATTTTTAGTTACCTGCCTGAAACCACCTTTGCTATTTCTGTCCACATAGCAATCAATTAGCTCAAAAATCACATTTAGTCAGAAAAGATACAATTTTAAGGGAATCACTATTGATATCATCTGCAGAACTATACAAATAGAAGATCTTGGTTAGTTTGGCTGTAAACTATTCTCACAAAATTCAAAATGACTTCCACACAGACATTACAATGCATGTTTAAGTTTTTGGTAACAGCAAAGTACATGAACATTCAAATCAAAATAGCAAGTTATTAAATTCCTAAATTTAAAATAATTAGTAGGATATAAAAAATAAGGAAACGACAAAGTTCTGCTAGGGTTCAGCCGTAATATCTCATGACCTCATCGGAAGAGAAGCTGCCATCAGTGGAGGAAATTGATAACCTCCAATGCTTGACCAGGAAGAAAAAGTGACAGGAAGGTACCTTCAACGATGATCAGCGGCTGATTGCTAGAGATGAAGAATGGATGCATGATAGAGTGTCCTGTAAAGAAATGATAATGAGGCATAATGGAGAGTGGCCACCCATTGGAGACGAGAAGGTGATACAGGAAGACGAGGAGCAGGAGGATCAAGGGATGAAGTTAGCACAACCTGGACCAGAGGTCACATTTGAAGTTGGTGGAGACGGAAAAACCAATTTCCTACTCTCAGACGCTTCTAAAAAAGGGCTTGGCGTCCGTGGCATCATGCGATTTATGTTAAATTACTAGGGAAAAAGTTATCACTAGCTTTTATGAAGAAAAGGCTGGAGAACATGTGGGTGCGAGAAGGAAAACTGATGATTACGGATGTGGAGAATGGTTTTTTCCTGGTACGTTTTTCAATGAAGAAAGATATGAAATATGCTTTGATTGTTGGTCTGTGGGTAATCTTAGATCATTATTTGGTGATTCGTTCTTGGGAACCTGATTTCCAACCATTTAATGTTGCGATCAATAGAGTATTGGAATTGGTAAGGCTTCCGCAATTTCCTATTGAATATGTAAATATAGAGCTTGTGAAAAGTATTGGAAATTGGATTGGAAGATTCATTAAGCTTGATGCTACAACTACATCACTGGCAAGGGGTAGATTTGCAAGGATATGTGTGGAGTTGGACCTGAGTAGACCATTGTATGCTGAATATAAAATAGAAAGAAGACTAAAGAAGATCGAGTATGAAGGATTGCATATTGTGTGCTACTCTTGCAGTCAATATGGTCATAGGGCTGAAAAATGTTCTAAAGGCATAAATGTAAATGGAAGTGAAGGAAAGGAAGAAGAAATACGAAATGGAGATATGGGAAATGACGAGGAAAGGGATGCAAGTCAGAATCAGAATATGGATGGAGATTATGGTCCTTGGATGCTAGTTAATAAACATAAAGGAGCAAGGAAAATGTCTAATAACAAGGCGGCAGAGAGCAAAGGCAAGGATATCAATCTTCATGCTGGAAGACGTGATATCAGAGCAACTTTCAATGTTTTGAGGAGGATGGAGCCTGAAAGTGAGGATTTGGGGAATGTGGAGATTGTTAAGGAGACCCAATTTGATTTGGAGAAAGGACAAGTGAAAAGACAAAAGATAGAGAAAAGAAGGCCCTAAAAGAGAAACCCAAACTAATTGAAACATCTAAAGCCTATCAATTAGTATGGGACAATATTCAG
Source organism: Gastrolobium bilobum (assembly GCF_033153095.1). Taxonomy (NCBI): domain Eukaryota; kingdom Viridiplantae; phylum Streptophyta; class Magnoliopsida; order Fabales; family Fabaceae; genus Gastrolobium; species Gastrolobium bilobum. The sequence continues at coordinate 194,539 of NW_026898670.1, forward strand.
AGTACAGATGCTTATAATAAAGAGGAGAGGATCGATAATGTGGCAATTCTGGCTGCTAAAACCAAATATAAGTAGGTGGAGGTTTTTCATGAAAAATAGAAAAATCAGGATGGTAAAGTAGTGGATCAGCCTGGGCAATTATCTCAAAATAAAAATGTGCAGAGTTCAAAGGAGCTAACTTCAATCCAAAGGAACAAGGTGCAAGTTGAATCCTCTATGAATCAACCAAAGGATTCTCAAATGATGGAGACAGAAGAAGTCCCTGAACCAAAACCTCCAGATCAAAGTAATGGGGAGCAACGAAAACATAATCTGAACAAAGGACGTCAGGCTCAGCCTTCTGTTAATATTACTTTAGAGGGATACTCGACAGAGGTAAGTACATGTATGGCTATTGATACAACTAATAATATGACTAGGGATAATTTGTCACAGGTTCAAGACCAACCTGTAACATCCCCTATGGTTTCTTAATGTCTGTTCTATTCTGGAATTGTAGGGGTGCGGCCAACCACAAAATTGGCCGTACTCTAAAGATGATGGTGGAGAAGCATGCAATTGATGTTGTGATTTTATTGGAAACACGAGCAAAGAGTGATAAATGTAAATTAATTATGAAGAAGCTGAAGTTTGATAAAGCTATAATTGAGGAAGTTGTTGGTTTCTCAGGTGGTTTATGGGTGATTTGGAACTCAAATAAAGTGAAGATAGAAAGCATCTCTCAATCTAATCAATTTATCCATATGTGGATTGATTTAGGTGGTGACAGTAGATTTTTCTGTAATGCTATATATGCTAGTCCTAGGGAGGATCCGAGATATATGATGTGGGATGATGTGAAGCTGCTACAACAACATATAAATGGACCTTGGTTATTAGCTGGAGATTTCAATGATATAAGAAATAATAATGAGAAGACAGGAGGTTCGAGAGTGGATGAAGCAAAATGTCAAAGATTTGATGCATTTTTAAATGAATGTGGGGTGGAAGATGTTAAGTGATCTAGGCCAAGATTTACATGGCAAGGACCAAAATGGAATCATTTGGATAGGATTTTCAAAAAGCTGGATAGAGCATGTGTAAATGTAAACTGGAGATTGCAATTTGAAAATTCAGAGATACATGTTCTTCCTAGAATTAATTCAGATCATACCCCTCTGCTTGTCAAGCTAGATTCTCAGGGGAAGAATTGGCATCCTAGACCATTCAAATTTCTTGCAGGATGGATAGATCATCCTAACTTTGTTGATTTCATGGATGAGAAGTGGAACAGAGGAAATGATCTGAATCAAATGATTGATGAATTTACTCCAATGCTTCAGGTATGGAATAAGTCAGTGTATGGGGATATAAATAAAAAGAAGACAATTTTATCTCGGAAACTTGATAAGATCCAAGGTAAAAAAACAAGGGCGGATTGTCAAAGGCTAACTGAAATTGAAGAGCAAGTGCAAAATGAGCTTAATTATACACTGGAGCAAGAAGAAATGATGTGGTTTTAGAAATCAAGACACAAGTGGATTGTTGATGGTGATAAAAATACCAGGTTCTATCATTTAAAAGTTGTTATTCATAGAAGTTCTAATAAAATTTGCAGACTCAGAAATGAGACAAAACAATGGATTGTGGATTCTAATGAGCCAAAAATCCATGTGTGCAATTTTTATAAGAATTTATTTGAGGAAGAAAATAGAGAGAGGAGATGGCTATCTTCAGCTAATAATTGGCCTGCTATTTCTACATAAGTTTGTAATGAGTTGATTAAGAGTCCAAGGTTTCAGGAAGTTTCAAATTTGATGTTTCGCATGGGGGCTTATAAAGCTCTTGGGATTGGTGGGTATCCTGCAGTTTTCTTTCAGAGACAATGGAATAAAGTTTGTCTTCAAATGTATGAAGCTATTAAAAAGCTTTGGGCAGATCCAGAATTGTAGAAGATGTTAACTCTACTTTATTGGTCCTTATTCCTAAATTAAACAATCCAGAGTTCATCTCTCATTTTAGGCCTATTTCTTTGTGTACAGTTACTTATAAATTGCTGTCAAAGGTAATTGTTCATAGATTGAAGCCTATTATGGAAAAGTTTATTTCACCTTGGCAAGTCAGCTTTGTTCCTAATTGGCAGATTCAAGACAACGTTATTATTGTGCAAGAACTGATTCATTCTATGCATAAAATAAAAGGAAAGAAGGATTTCATGGTAGTGAAGATTGATCTTGTGAAAGCTTATGATAGAATTAGCTGGAGCTTTTTGAGAAGCATTTTGGAGGAAATTTCTTTTCCAGATCAGTTTATCAAACTGATCATGAGTTGTGTAAGCTCATCAAAGATAAATGTTCTTTGGAATGGGGGTAAAACTGTGGATTTTAAGCCATCAAGAGGAATTCGTCAAGGTGATCCATTATCACCGTATTTGTTTGTGCTTGCAATGGAGAAGTTGGCATATATAATTTCAACAGCAATGGATGGAGGTCTATGGGAAGGGATGCGTGTTGGGAAATGAGGACCCAGAATTTCTCACTTAGCTTTTGCAGACGATCTCATGACTTTCATGGAGGCTTCAGAGGATCAGCTTAATGTTCTCATGAAGTGTCTTAATTTATTTGAGGAAGTGTAAGTTCAAAAGCTAAGTGTGGAGAAAACTTCAATTTTCTTTTCAAAGAATACAGATGAAGAGCTGATTGGTAGAATTATCCAGAAAAGTAGGTTCAGAAGGGTTAAAAATGTTGGGTGTTATCTTGGTTCGATGATGTAACATGAGAGAGTTAGCAAGGAGCTGTATGCAATATTGTGGGGAAGGTAAAAGAAAAATTGACCAACTGGAATATGCAGTGTTTGTCTCAAGCTGGTCGCATCACTTTGGCCCAATCTGTTTTGGCAGCTGCTCCTTTCTTTCAAATGCAGAGTTGCAAACTACCTACTTCTGTTTGTAAGGATCTTGAAAGAATTCAAAGAAACTTTATTTGGGGGAATAAGGATGGAGTCAGAAGACATCATCTTATTAATTGGAACACAATGACATTACCAAAGAAGATTGGTGGGCTGGGTTTGAAGAGGCTAGATGTAATGAATGATGCTTTTATAGCTAAAAGGGCATGGAAATTTTTTCTGATCATGACCAGCTTTGGATTCGAGTTCTCAAAACTAAGTATATGGCTAATAATAGAAGGGGTATGCTTTTTATGGAGAGAAATGGAGATTCTAACCTCTGGAAAAATATATGTAGAATTTGGAAGAAGTTAGAGGATTTTCTTGTTTGGGAACTTGGAGATGGAAAAGAAATCATATTCTGGTGTGATAATTGGTTAGCACATGACATCTTCCCGCAAGATATGTTGTTTCCAGGTATGAGTAATATTAATATTAATGCAAAAGTTGAGGAATTCATTTTAAACTCATGGGAATGGGACGTGCCTGCATTACAGCAGCGGATTAGTCCAAATGCTATTGAGTTACTGCATGCAACTTTGCCTCCTTGCTATTCGGATGGGCCAGTAAAAGATGGTGGTCTATAGGAAGCAGCACAACAGTAGCGGTTAAAGATGTGTATACCTGGTTGATCAATTATGGAGCTGTAGCCGTGGGAGGTAATTCTTTGTGGCAGCTGTTATGGAATTGGTCTGGGCCTCAAAAAGCAAAAGTTTTGATGTGGAAAATATTACATCATAGATTGCTTATTATGGAAAAAATTGCTCGTTTGGGAGGAGGATCTGATTTGTGTCCAATTTGCAAATCTGAGAGTGAAACAATCCTACATGCTTTAAGGGATTGTGTTGAGATGAAAAATCTTTGGGTCAAGTTGATTCCCATTTCTTTTACATCTAATTTTTTTGAGGCTGAGTTGGAGCATTGGATAGATATTAATATAAAAGGTATTGTGGGATTTAATTTACCTGGTAATTGGGTCTCAATTTTTTCCTATCAGTGTGGAAGATTTTGGAGTTGGAGTAATGAGGTTCGGCATGGAGCTAATATTCTGGACCTTAATATAAGGGAGAGTACTATTAGAAATCTTGTGAGGGAGGTAGATCAAGCCTTTATTTCACCTAATAGTCATCAGTTGGGTAAAAGGACTGTGGTTGTTAACATTGCGTGGCAGTTTTCGGAGGTTGGTTTTGTAAAAATTAATACTGATGGTGCTGCTAGAGGTAATCCGGGTCCAGCTGCGTGTGGGGGTATTATTCGGGATTCTTCTAGCAAGTGGTTAAAAGGTTTTGCATTCAAACTTTGTGTTTGTTCAGCTTTCAAAGCTGAACTGTGGGGAATCCTTTGTGGTTAGGAGCTGGCGTGGAGTGAAGGTTTTCGACAGATCAAGATTGAAAGTGATTCAAAGAGTGTTATCTTTGTGCTCACCAAAGAGGGTGGAGCAGTCCGTGAGGGACATCTGATTACTCAAATACGGACATTTCCTTTAGCTAGGGGAATCTGGGCCAGGGTTAGATATAATTTTCCTTTAGCATTTTTTAAATTGTGAAAGTCTTTTTTTTTTCCAGGAAAGTAGCGAAAATTTCTAGGCTGGGATTTTAATTTTTAAATGGGTGTATGAGGATTGTTCATCTGATTTATAAATATATGGTTTTAATAGTGGTGAATTGATAGGAAGAAGGTCTCTATGTGGTGGATTGGAACTCAATTCAGAAATGAACTAGTGAAAAAGGGTTAAGAGACACTTCCAATGTGTTTTAAGAGCCACATCGGATAAGAGGAGATGAAATGATGAATCGGAGATTTATTAAGGTTTGATCAAATATTCACCTGTACTCATTTCGCGCAAACAAAGCATATGTAATTATTTGTTATATTTGTGCCTTTTTGACCCCAAACAACAGATGAATAATATTTTTTCATATTGAATAGATAGTTTAAGCAGCACAGATGTTACATACGATGATGTTGTTAGGATAAATCTGTAATTGTTCCTATTTGTTCGATTTTCCTCTACTTATATAAGATAATAGATGAACATTTATTTTGAGAAGATAATGATGGTTTTGATGAAGGGGTTTAACGTTATCCTGGGAATAGCACTGGAAAGAACTAGAGCCTGCTATACCTAAAAGGAAAAACTCAGGAAAATGAACAAAAGAACGAAAATGTCCTCATAATTGGGTGAAACTGATGTATCAATATATTTCGTATGTGAAATCTAAAAGAAAAATTGTTTATTTTGGAAAGATGTTGTGACTTGTGACTCAAACCAGTGTTAAAAGATTTTCCTTTGTTTATGTTAGTTCGAAACTGGTATCTTTAAGTTATCTGCTTCTATATTTTGTGGAAGGTATTTGATATTCACTGCTTCTGGCAGTGTTTTTTTGTGTAGCTACACATAAAGAATTTGATCCACGGTTCTCATATTTCATAGATTGCTTTATCTTTGTTCAAATGATCTTCTTTTTTCATATGTTTTATCTATCTATTGATAACCATGTAGGTACGCTTGATTGGATATTGCATTGATGGTTCCCTTTTCCTTGTCTATGAATACATTGAAAATGGAAACCTAAGCCAACATCTACATAATTCAGGTGATAAAAGCACATAGCAAACTGTTTCCAGATGTAGGATCTTTGCCATGGTCTACACGAGTTCAAATTGCTCTGGATTCAGCCAGAGGTCTTGAATACATTCACGAACATACAGTGCCTGTATATATCCATCGTGACATAAATTCGGAAAATATTTTATTAGACAGAAACTTCCGTGGAAAGGTATGATCTATTTAATTATTCATGGGATTGGTACGATATTTGACAAAAATCCCCATTATGATATTTGACATGTATTTGAAATAATTTAATTTCACTGAGTGAGAAATTTTTAATTTATTGCCTCCACTGTTGCAGGTGATGTATTAAAGCATGAAATCCTTGATGACTATGTGAAAGCATTCCAAGTTTGAGTCACTTATATGTTGTTCTCATGTCTCAATTTGCACAACTACACTACTTACGTATAAGGCATACAATGAGGATCAAGTCAATGATGAAGATTGCGATGCCCTTTTACATAAGCATAGTTGATAGGAATTTGTTTTTATTTTTTTATACACTTTGTGAACAATATTTTTAGTTGGTACTTCTATTTAATGTTTGTAATTTTTGTTTTTTCAATACTTTTAATCATTCAGACTTTTTCCAAGCTTATATGGTTATGACTACAATGCTATATATGATTATAATTAATATCATTTTCAGATTTCTTATTTTGGTTATGTGACTTTGATGGTTCATATTCGATGATGATTATCAATTGTATTTTTAAAAAAAAATAAAAAAATATTTAAAATGAATAATTTTGGATAAAATTGAAATTAGGGATGAAATTAGAGACAAATAAATTCCATTCTTATTAGGGACAAACAAATTATGTCCCTAATAGGAACTAACAAGTTTTGTCCTTAATAGAATAGGGACAGAATCTGTCCGTCTCTATTAGGGACGGAATTCGTCTGCCTCTATTAGGAACGGAAAAAATCCTTCTCTGATTCTGTCTCTATTAGGGACGGATTTTAGCTTTTTACAAATCAAAGTTGTTGACAATGTTAGGGACGAAAAATACATATCAGAGACAAATTTTATTCTGTCCCTAATAGGGACGGAACTAAGGTTCCGTCCCAGAATATTAGCGAGGGGCTATTTAGGGACAAATTTTTTTCTGTCTCAAATTCCGTATCTAATTTGTTTAAGGACAGATTTATGCCTGGTAGGGACGGAATTTGTCCGTCCCTAATACCTATTTTTTAAAAAAAAAATTAGTATTCCAAGCCTGCATGAGAGGTTCTAAGCAGTGTTTTAAAACCCCGCCCCACCCCTGGGTTGACCCGGGTCAATCCTGACCCCTCCCCTCTGAGGGTTGGGGTCACAAGTTGGACCCTATATGCATATCAACCCCTCCGACCCCCAAAACCCAGCCGGGTTTCAGTGACTCCCAGGTCAGAGGGGTCAAAGGGGATCATTGCATGTTTTTTTTTTTTAAAAAAATTCCATGAAACAACATTGTTTTATTAAAAAAATAAATAAAAATGCTTGCAAACCTAAATCTAATTGTTCTCTTCTCTCCTAGTGACCTAAATGTTTTCAATCTTCACCTCACTGCCGTGAATCTTCTAGAAAAGGTAAGAATTTTACCCTTTCAAATGAAATCCTTACGGGTTGTCGATGGAAAACAAAAACTCATTCTTACTTCCTTTAAATTTTCCTTTGTCAGAGACCTTCTCAAAAGAGGCAGAACTGGGTCAGTGTAGTGACCCCATTAGAATATGAGTTTTGTACTTTGGTATCTTAATACTTTAATTAGTTTGTATAATATTGACTTGTGGTTATAATTAGTGGATTATGTTAAGTATATTTTGAATCTTTGATGATTGGTGATTTGTTTTTTAGTATTTTCATATAGGATATATCTATTTATATTTTTTAATATATAAAACTGGGTCAGCATAGTGACCCCCTGACCTCCCAGTTGAACCCGTGACCCCTGACCTCAGCCGGGTCGATGGCCGAGCCGGGTTTTTAAACACTGGCTCTAAGGCCGAGCTTTTTAATTGGAGTCTAAGGCCTTTTTATTAAACGAGCTTTTATACAAGTTCAAGCCAGATTCAAATAATCAATTTTAAACATGTAAGCCCAAGTCTTCACGAGCCGAGTCAAAGGCTCCTGAAATGCCCCTGGTTTGAAAGACAAATTTGAATTAAAAAATACAATAATTTGAAAGACACATTTAAAAGTAAAATAAAATTGAACATGAAATAAAAATAATATATTTTAATTATACTAAAAAATACTAAATCTAAAAATAGATAATTATTTTAAAAAAAAATTATCAGGATCCGACGTCATATCCTGATAATTTTGTGTCTGTGACAGATTAAGTATTTTTGTTATAACTACAGAAATACTTTTAACACACACAATCTTTTAAAAGTCTTCGCCGTAAAGTTATTCTATAGACAATTTTATATTTAATGGGAATTTAATATAATTCAAAATTATAAATATTCATGAATATTAAAAGTGACAATTATCCTTTTTAATCACGATGATAAATAAAGACATTTTTTATTTAAAAGAAAAGAAGCAAACTCAAAATAATAAATTTGAAAATTATCACATTTACTTACAACAATCATTATGATATCAATACATAGCTGACATAATTGTATTTAATTGTGAAAATCGCAAAACCACAAATCTAAATAATCATTATTAATTTTCCTTTTCAATTATGATGAATACATACATTTTTTTATTCAAAAGAAAAACAGTAATTCAAAAAAGATAAATTTAAAAATTATCACATTTAGTTATAATAATCATTATGGTATGATTCTTGCATTCAATTCTCAAAATCACAATCACAATGGTAAAATAATTGTTATTATTTGGTTATAATAATTATTATGATATATAAGATTCTTGCATTCAATTATGAAAATCACAACCACAATAGTAAATTATTATTATTATATCATTTAATACATATGCATCTCATGTATCAATGCATTAATAAATCATCAATGCAAATCATTAATACTAGTCTTAAGAAATTGCACAAATTAAAATACAAAACATATATCAATGTGGGATTTAGACACATGTTTCATTTGTTTTAGGATTATAGGTTTTCTTATGTTTAGTATGAAAATATTCCTTAGCTTAATATTTTATTCTCATATTTTTCGTCCACTTCTACTAACGATTAGAGTACCTAATGGGTGCAGCTCAGTTGGTAATTTGGCGCTGAGTTAGTGAGGTTGGACATGTGTTCGATTCCTGCTGAATGCATTCTTGGGGAGGGGGCTGAACCTTTAGCCATCACTGCTCCCCCGCACTCCGGATTAGTCTCATAGCCGGCTCAAAGAGTCGAAGCTCGTGGGAATACCGGAGGGAGCCAACTCGCCTCAAAGAGGTAATTAGGGTTGGGTAACTCCAAAAAAGAAAATCTTTATGTGATAATAAAATTATATATTCTTTGCCAAGGTAATAATAATAATAATATCAGTTTCTTCAACTATCATACTCCATTGAAACCATTTGCTTCAACTACTGATGACTTGGGTTGAGTGACATTTTATCTCCACAGTAGGGGTGTTCATCAACCGATCCAAACCGATTCAAATCGCGAAAACCGAACCGAAAAACCGATAACCGAATAAACCGAAAATCGAAAAATCGGAAACCGAAAGAAAATCGCAAATTTTAATTGGATTGGATCGGTTTTCGGATGGGTTGATGAAAGCCGATCCAATCCAAACCGATCCAATATATTAATTATCCTCTACCTACTTGTCCTTTCTCCAATCATAGCCCAAAAATTTCTAAACTCAAGACCAATTAACTCATCAACTAAATCCAAAAAAAAACTTAGTCATGTCTCATCAACTATAGTATTATTTACTGATATTTTTGTATTTCAATTTTTTTTTACAAATCCAATATATACAAAAGATGTTATTTGCACAATAATCATGAAACTAATTTTAGGATATTCAAAAAACCGAAAACCGATCCAATCCAAACCGAAAAAAATTGGATTGGATCGGATCGGATTTGAAAAAAAATCTAAACTGAATGGATGATTACATGATCAAACCGAAGGGATTGGATCGGATGAGTTTTGCTTCCAAAACCGATCCAATCCAGACCGCGAACACCCCCTACTCCACAGCCCTTAACCACAAAGATTACCACACGGATTAAGAAAGGAAAATTAGAAAAAGGCGAGGTCCTCAACCATTACCAAAAATCCAGATTTAACTGGGAATAAGAAGGAAAAGCCCAACTAATAGCCCAATCCACACGATACAGTGCACTTGCTTGTAAAATATGATTTCTTTAGGGGGCGTTTAGTAGAGGAGAAATTTTTTTGTATCCAGAAATCTCGATTTTCATAAATATGATTTTTACATTCAATTTACGATAATATCCGAAAATTAAAAATTTAAAAAAATTCAATTTTTCAAAAATTAAAAAAAAAAAAAACTTATGCCAAACGCCCCTTAGAAATTGTATCAATCAGGTCATTGGCCCCTTTTGTCCCTTTGTGAATGTTATTATTTAATAACGTTAATGTCATCAACCTTGAACCTTGCCGCCCCTAGGTTTTTGGTGTTATTGCTTAGTTATCTGTCCTCATCTTGAAGTTGTCATTTCCAAATGGAGTGCAAAGAAGTCAAAATAGCTTTAACAGCTTCCTCTTGGATGAGTATTTGTGTGGGGTCATGCTCAGATACCCGCAAATAAACAATTGTTTAACTTCAATTACAGTCACAATCAGCACAGACTGCATATTAGTTGGTCCTTAATAAATATTTAGTTAGTGTTTCATGCCAAATTGCCAACCTCATTGAGATATGCCATTTAACATCTTCCATGCTTATCATGGTTTTGAATAATCAAAGTCATGTAGCTGAAAAGAAAATATGAGATTAGCTACTAAAATGACATGTGTATAAAACTATTTATAAAGATATATATAAATTTCTTTTGTGGTGATTTCTTACAATATCATATATATATATATATATATATATATATATATATATATATATATATATATATATATATATATATATATAAAATTTTAGTCATGCAAAGGTTGGGTCCACAATCCACATCGCTTTACTCCCTGAAAAATAAATGACATTTATTCGGAGTCTTTTAATAATCATTATTCTGCACACAAATGAGATTAAGAAATTAAATTGGTGCCACTTTCTATTATTCAAGGACTAAATTATTTAAGAAGGATTCGCTTTTTGTGCAGTTACGACAGATAAGTTATCTTCTATAAGTCTAATACGATGTCGTTTTGTGACAAAAATTATGGTATTTTTATAATTTTAATTTATTTCAGGATTATTATAGTCTTTATAATTATAATTTTTTAATGTTTCAATCTCAAAATAACATCGTTTTGAAAGTAAGTCTAGATAACTTATCTGTACTAATGCAGAAATATTTTTGAATTAAGAATCTAAATTGATGTCAGTTTGAGAAAATTAAATTAATGTCACTCTTATTTGAAAAACTCAAATTAATAATCAAATTACCTACAAAAAAATGAATATCATTCTAATATTTTGAGAACTAAATAATAGTTTATTAATTACAACAAGTTTGCAGAAGTCCAATAGTGATTAGTGTAGACGGGTTTAACTAAAAAAAATTGTAAAAAAAAAAAGATTAAATTAAAAACTCGCTGATGGGGTAAACAAGTTTTTTAGGTAGCTTATCGATGTTTGGGAATGCTTAATTTTTTCCCCATAACAATACTTTGTATTGAATAAAATCGTTGGAAAAAATTACTCTCCTATTATATACGAGAATTTTTCTCTCATATATTCATAATTTAGAGGAGAAAGAAGAAAAAATAGAGGAGAGAAAGAAAAATATAGAGTGTACGTATCATACTTTTAATTTGTGAGTAATGTGAGAATAATATCCCCCAAAGTCGTTTTATGTGAATTTGTTAATGTACGTTTAGGATAAGTGGGCAGAATTGATTATGATATCAGATCATGCTCTTCACTGAGAAGGACCTGTTTTGAAAAGTCTTTGTTTTGAGCGTTACAATTATTAATTTCAAGTTATGCTCTTCACTGAGAAGGACCTGAATTTGTGATTTTTTTATTTTTTTTGGAAACAATTATATTGATTAATTTCAAGTTGTAATATTTTAATCCATTTCACCCACGAGCCTTTGAACATCTTGAATAATCTTCGTTCACTTTTCAGCGAAGAGCATCTTGACTAATCAAACAAACAAGGGAAGGATACTGTGACAATCAAATTGTGTTATTACCAAGTTATCAAGTGACTATTAATCAATCTTACCGTTAGATTGATTATATTGATCCAACGATTATATTTATTTTCATCTTTGTATGGTCATGATTGCTCAAATTTAATACTTTATATTTATTTTCACCTTTGTATGGTTATGATTTTTCATATTTAATGCTTTCACTTTAAATATGGGGAATCATGACCATACAAAGATGGAAATAAATATAACCGTTTGATCAATATAATCGATTTAACGGTAAAACTAATTGGTAGTCACTTGGTAATAACACAACTTGATTGTCAGAATATCCTTCCCCCACAAATAATTTGATTTCCTTAATAATTACTATATAAATATTTTTCATACAATTTAAATAAAGTTTAAAATTAAAATTTCCATAAATAATTATGAAAAAAACAAATTTTTTTTTACGTCTAATTAATTATCAAATAATTTTGTCACAACAAATTCAATTACAGGCTGCCACCTCCTGTTTGGGTGGCTAAAATGCACTTCTTTGTTTTTCTTACACGTCAAAGTCAAACCCCATGTTGACCCGTTGCACTGTTTTAGTCCATAAAACAAAAAAAAAATAACAAAAAAAAAAAAAATAGAAAAGAAGAGGAAACTCACCTAACCCAGCTACTTGGTTGTTTCTAAAACCCTCCATTTTACTATTATTTCCTTTAACATTTTCTCTATATTTCTGTTTTCTTTTATTATCTTCCTCATAAGAGGTGAAGAAGAAAGAAAGAAAAGAAAAGAAAGAAAAAGAAGGGTAATAAGCGTTCAAGAGGTAATAGCTATAATGGAGGGTCTTCTGCCTCTGGTTTACAAAGCAATAAAGAAAAACAAAACAAGAAGGCAATACGAGTGTCTTTCATCAGGAACAGCTCTAAGCTACAACATAAGCATGGCCGAGATCTACCCTCAAACTCAAGGATATGCCCTTCAGAATGAGACACCTATTCCAACCCAGAAAGTGCCTCATCATCATCATGATGCAGAGAAAGTTGGTCACCGGCGATATAAATCTGTTGGAGATTTCGGTAATGGTTTCCAATCACCTGAGATCTTTGATTCTACCTCTTCAAAGCAACTCGTGAGGATTAGGAGTCAAAGAATGTTTTCATGTATCACTGGGGCTTAATTATATAAGGTGCATATTTATATATTTATATTTATATTTATATTCTGTGAGTAGTTTTTTTTTTTTTTTGAATCGTACGTTTCAAAGAAAATGTTGTGATTCTTAATTTGTTCCCTCATCCCTGTCTTAGTTAGTTATATCAATTGAAAGGTAGTATTATACTGTTTTGGGCGTCAATGATTCTTTGGTTCATCTTGAGTCTTTAAGGCCTGTTTGGTACGCGGAATTCTTCAAAAAATTTAAGAAACTGATTTTTTTTAAATTTTTAATTTTTAAATATTATCGTATACTGAATATAAAAATTATATTTTTAATTTTTTGATTCCTTCTTTGCTGGAATTACAGGCATGAATATTGTGCTATAGTAGAGCCTAATTTTTAGAGAAAATAACAATTTTGTTTAAAGTTTTGTAAGTAAAATTTTAATTATTAATAAATGTTTCTTAACTTTGTTTGGAAAAAATAATTATTTTCTTTTTTACAAGAATTTTCATCAAATTCAAATACACCTCTTTTCTACGCGAAAGATCTGGGTTTCTCATTTTTGTTTAGCTCCGCTAGTAGGTTCCTGGCAATCACTATCCTCTGAAAAGTGAAAAATAGCTTAAATTTGTCGTTTTAGGGAGGAAATAAGATCAGAAATAATGATCAAACCATCGCTATAATATGTGTCAGGTGCTCCAAGGGGAGGTCACGATGGAAGATCATCGTCAATGAACTAAATTACAACAATTGTAGTAAGCGGGTTTGATATCATGACTCAATTCAAAATAATTTTTTCATTGATGTGTACTTTACTTAATTCATTATCAATCAATATAAGACTCATCATACTATCATACTTGAATAATCAAACAATTTTTATTTTAAGTGTAATACCTATCATTAGTATATTTTTTCTCAATCGAGTACGTAGGCTTAAAGTACTCAACTCTCCTTTTAGCCGAACATCTATTGAGCCCAATTCAACTCTGATATCATTGTGGTGAGTTCAGGCTACATCAACCATAACAAATGTATCCGATATCATGTTTCAACCCAAAACTTTAAAACATTAATTTCATAACTCCTCTCATTTATATGTACTTTTGTTAGTTTATTACTGGTTAATATGTAACTCTCACACTTGAATAATCCAACAATAAAGTAGGAGTAGACTGAGATGAAAAAATAAAATAGAATGAAGTAAGTACCTGTAGACGATGTATTTTGTGAATGTTTTATATTGCAGGTGTAGATTGAGATGATAAAAAAAAATGTACAGTGTATTTAGTGATTGTTTGATAATAGTTTTTGCCTTTTAAAATAACAATAATAAAAGATATGTTAGGCGGTTTTATAAAGCTTTTCTTAGAAGGTATTATATTAAAATAATCATATCTAATCATGCACTTACAAATAGAGTCAAGCTAAATTCTGATACATTACATATTTTATTTCTTTTAATTTTCTTCTTAACATAAAGATGTTGATAAATTACAATTTTTTTATAGGTTTGTTTTTTCTGCGGTGAATGCAGATAAGTTATCTGCATTGAGCTTAAAACGATATTATTTTGGAGCAGAAATCAAAAATTTTGTAATTATAATTTATTCCAAGGTTATAATAGTCTTCATAAATGTAATTTATTCTGACATCGTTTTGAGATTAAATATGGATAATTTATTTGCATTCACATTAAAAACATTAAATCTTTTTTTTATAAAGAAAAACACTTATGTTTTTTTTTTTTTTGGTAAGCAAAAAACACTTATTATTACTACATAAGTGTTCTCCTTATGCGACATACTTAGCCAAAATTTTAGTTTTTTTTTTAAAAGACATGGTGAGCCCTACCATATATTTATCTCAATGGGAGAAGACAAAGCTCTATAGCAACTACAGAGATACAACCTTTTTATATATAATATTTCTTACAAGCATATCTTGAGTTTCATGGAGTAAATATTCTGATGTATTTCTTACAAGCATATTTTTATTTGATGTATTTATATTTTATAGTAATATTTAAATATAATTTTTTAATGAAAAAATATCATATTTATTTTTAAATGTTAATTGAATTATTTTTGAGGCATAAAAATTATTCGCAATTTTTATTATTCATAAAATAAATATCTAACTCCATCTTAATTGGCCTTTTGACCTTGGTAGTGTTGTTTTTGTAATGTATGACCGGAATAATTTGTGGGTCAAAAGTTTTGTCAATATAATGCATAACAACGCGGTTGGAGAACTGACGTTTAAGGACGTGATAGAAAGCATACCGCCTCCTGTACAATTTTTTTGGCACGGTCATCAGCGCTCCTAAGACGTGATACCTTACCTACCACGTCCATTACAAACCTGTCATTGCTTTTAAGACATGATACCTTACCTGCCGCGTCCTGTGCAAAATCATATGTATAAGTTTAGGGTTTACCGTATTTCTGAAGAATCAAAATTTATAAGTTTTTATCTGATTCACGACAAAAAGAGAGGTTAACATTTATTACTTTTTCTTTTGTTTAATATTCTCCTTCAAAAAATATTTGTCTTTCTAAAGTATAAAATATGTGTTATTTTAAGTAAAATAGTAGTATTTTATTTAATATTTAAATTTAAAAAAATCTATCAATAACCTTTCACTCTCACACACCATGGTTTTTTATTGTGTAATTATTTCTCTCACTACATATAAAATATAATAATTTTAGTTAAAATAACTCAATATTATATTTTTTTAAAATAATAAATATTTTTCCCATTCTGTTCAGCCTTCAAGATATTTATAGGTAAGTATTGGATAGTTAACAATTTTGTATTTATTTTGACGTATTAAAATGAAATTTAATTTGTAAAAAGTAATTAAATTTTTCAAAGGATAATATATATTTCTTAATTTATTTTTTGAATTTATTGTTAATTAATTATGCATATATTGTTTACAATTTTAATTTTTTTAATTTATATTTTCTAAAAATTTTCTTAAATTAATTATTCATATTCCATTATAATTTTAAAATTTTCAAAAAATATTTTAATTTATATTTTACCTAAATTATATAAGCGTCTATTTTTATTTAATTATAAAATAGGCAAATAACACCCCTTTAATCATATTCTGTTTTTGGTACAATTAGACTACAAGAAATATAAATATTCAATAGTAATATTAATTTGATATACAGGATGCAAGACTTTTTCTTCTTATTATTTTATATGAGATTTGTTTTCTCATTTAACATGAGATAAACTCATTTTTCTACACTCACATATTGAGTGGTGGGACCTATTTATATTTTTTCTCTCTTCTATTCTCTCTCCTATTTCCCATATATGTAACTGTAGGTAAAAAAGTTTATCTCATGTTAAATGAGATAAACAATTCTCGTTGTATATATCTTAAAAGCGAAGAAGGAACGATTCAATGTATCATGTTTTGCACATGACGTGGCATGTAAGGTATCATGTCTTAAAAGCACTGACAGGACTGTACTGGACGTGGTAGGTAAGGTATCACATCTTAGGAGCTCTGATGACCGTGCCAAAAAAATTGTACAGGACGCGGTATGCTTTCTATCACGTCCTTAAACATGAGTTCTCCAACCGCGTTGTTATGCATTATATTGGCAAAACTTGACCCATAAATTATTCCGGTCATATATTACAAAAACAACAAGGTCAAAAGGCCATCTTAATTACCTTTGGATAAGCTTTCCCTAATTATATATATATATACTATGTTATTTCATATTTATAAAAAATTTAATATACTTTATACTAATATTGTAAGTATAAATAAAATAAAAAAGTATATAGATTAAATAAATTACAATATTATTCAAAAAAAATTATTTGGTTTAAGAGACTCATTACATAGGTGGACCGTAGGGGAACTTTGGGAGCTCACGGAAACGGAAAAATTATATGAAAAAAGAGACTAGTGAATTGTTGTCGTCATATTTTCACAATGCTAAACATAAAGTTAGGCTTATATTACTTTTTATAGCCCAGTCCCAACTATATTAAGTTCAAGTTAGGCCTGGTCGAGATTAAGTCTTTTTTTTTTTTTGATACATAGATTAAGTCATTTTAGTTCACATATGAAAAATACATTTTAGGTAATATTTTGATTATTTTTCTTTTACTTGTATCCATCTCCTTGTATATACTATATATTACTTTTTGTCCATTCCAAATCTCAATCTAGTTGACAATTGCGTAATAACTAATAAGTGAATAACGTGATAACTAAAACAATGAAATAAGGGTATAGGAGAAAATTTTATAAAGCACACTTGTTTATATAATAGTAGGTCTTGTCGGGGTCCAGATGACTCGAACATCAACTTCTTCCGGCCCAATAAAAAAACCCAATGTTATTCCGAAATACTACTAGGTTAGGCCAACTCTGTCCACCCCTGAATTCTTAATGACCTTTTTTATTTTTACGAACAATCACCTTTTTCAAATGATTATAAAATTGGAATCGGAGTAATTAAAGTAACATCCTAAGAATTGGAGTAATTAACAGTCTTAAATGTTACGAGAAAAAAAGTATAAGAAGTAACTGTTGGAGGAGAATAAACTACATGAATAAAATTCGAAGGTAGATGAATGTGTTAATATTAACTCTTGAATAAATGAATAGTCTTCAGTCTTCACCTCTTTTTTTTAATACAAAGTCTTCACCTCTTTAACCTAACAAGTAATCGTCCTTGAATCTTTTAATAAAATTTTGTGAAAATGTTCACTATACGTTCATTATTTAATATCCTGTAATTTTAAATTTCCACGTAGACTTATTATGGTTTTAATACATATCCTTTAATTGTCCAATACTAAAAATGTATTTATTGTATAAAATATAAAAAAAATTCCTAATAAGAACAAAACATTAAAATATTATATAAAGCCAAATATATAAAGCAATTATTCAATTAATTCATATTATTTATTGAGAGAAAATACAAGTAGAAAATGAGCACATGAACCTCTATATGGAGGATCTCTCACTCCCTTGTACAGCTCTCCCATCGTACAAATGGTAGAGCAATTCCTCCATTCACAATAGAGAGGCAGTGGACAAAATAGTCATAGCTCTTCTCTCTCATATCATTAGGGAATATTTTTCGCCTATATATATATATAGGGTTAGGATCATTTTACACCAGTGTAAGTTACACTCTTAATCTTGTCCGCTGATTCCACTTATATCTAATGGTTCAAATTTTTTAGTAATGTGAGCCATTCGATACAAGTGGATCAATGGTCAAGATTGAGTGTAAGACTTCTAACTCTTACACTGGTGTAAGAATATCCTGCCTCATATATATATATATATATATATATATATATATATATATATATTCTTTCACTCACTGAAGAGGCATCTTGCATTCATACATATCATGAACTTTTACTTTGATGAAATCTAGAGCTACTATGGCCTTACTCGTTTCCCCATCTCAGGCATACCTGAGATAGCACCTATGATTTCTTTCCAAGGGTTTTAGTTCATATAACTGCTTATCAGAGCACCCATATAGTGAGATACTTCATCTCTTGAGGGATAGAGACCTACCTTTACCCTAAAAGAGCTTTCTCCCTCTCTTCTCTCTTTGTGTGTGTGTGTCTATGTCTGTGTGTGTGCGCGTGTGCTTTATCTATGTATTGTTTATCCGAATTTTTGTTAAATAGGATTAACTTGATTTTTTATATTTTAAAATTTAGTTGAAAATTTATTTTATATAATCATTGGAAAACTCATAAATTTTGAAAAGACTATTCAATGACCATAATTTTCTTATTATGGACTCTATGCTTTATTTGTGAGTGAATAGCTTAGAAAACCGTCTTCATTCAATTTGCCAATGTTTTTATTTCTGTTGTTCAAAACAAAACACATGCAACCAATAATGGTGGAATACTGATTAGGAGTAGTTGAAGGCATAATAAATGAGTATATACATGATTTAAACAAAACAGAGAAATATTTTTCATGAAGTATTCAAATACTTTTCTTTTGGGAAAGAAGTGATCAAATACTAGACAAAAAGTAATTGAATATTTTTTGCTTCAATAACCAGTTTATATGATTGTTCTTGACTTTAATAAAATATTTTGAAATTCTAAAGCATGTCAAGAACCTTTTTATGGAATTTTCAATTTGCTTTCAAGTATTTCATGTCATGATTTATGCATTTTGAAAATCTAGTTAATTTGAGCTCATTCATACAATTTTGAAAATATACTCATTTTCTTCCTAAAATATCATTGTCAGGTGTGTTTGATAGGAATTTTTTTTGAGATTCGCGAAAAAATAATAGTGGTAACTGTATTTATCTACATTTGATATAAGGTTTCTGCAATTTTTTTCGAAAATCTGATTTTTTTGAAATTTTATTTTGTGTATAATTTTTATTCCAAAATGCCATCCAAGAATACCATAAAAATGTGGTATTCTTGGAATCCTAGATATTGGAAAAAATTTACAATTTTTTTTGAATAAAATTCCAATAATATTATGACCTACTAAACAGCTCTTTAATAACATCTCTAGAAAAGTAACTTTCCCATCACATTCTTGGGAATCATGATTCTCGGACATAAAAAAATTATCCTCTACCAAATGCTCTTCACGTTCTTTAAAAACAAACAAATTTTTTTTTCTACTAAATGCCAAGAAAACAAATGGATCTTGACCGGGAATATGCTCATAAATTTATAATTCAATGCTACGTCATGAATATGATCTCAGAAAAAAAATTGTTTAAACTCTTTATGTACCAAAGCAAAATGCTAAAAAGTAAAAACCGATCAAATAGCTTACTAAATCCCCAGATTGAGAATATTCCTTAAAATACAAGAATAACATTTGCAAATAACATTACCCTCAGGTATTTCTAACAGAAAACATATTCATCATTCATTTCTCTCTTCCTCTTTCTCACATTTTTTTAAAATATCAAATTCTTATGTGGAATGTGTAACCACTTTTTCATTTGCAAGTATAATAATCCAAATCAGAAACTGAGTACATTCTGGTTGGACAAATTATTTCCCCTCCATTGCTACATTTTGTGAATCCAAATCAGAGGGCATGCTATCCCGTGATTCACTACACGCTGAAGCATTGATGCCATTACCATCCAATCACACCTTTGGTATTCGATGGCCAAACAAAACCTTACCTTTATAACCTATATATATCAACCTTCGTCCTAATAGAAAGCTGTAATATTATTATACACGTTATAAAGCATGAATATATTATTATTATTAACGAGGATATGGTATATAATCTTCATGAAGGGATAAAGGTGGAAGACCATCTTGTTCCCATAGCTTCTTCTTTCCTTTTTAATAACCTCCATCTTATTAGAAATTCTCCTTGTGGAAGTCATATTTGGTGGTTGTATTGTGAGAGAAGTCCGAAGCTAACTGACCAAGCTCTTGGGTAAGCGCTGGTGGCCCACAGTAAAATACCCCTGCGTTATAAATATAAAGCATGCTCTTATTATGAGGCACACATCAACCATAAAGATAATAATTTCTGAATCCATTTTCGGAGTCTAGAAATAAATTGATAGAAAAAAAAAAATTCAACCCTTTTATTTCCTGAAAAAAAGAATAATTTTTCTAACGTCAGATAATGAAATGGTTGTCACTCTTAAACATTCAAATTTTTGGAACACAAACAAAATATTTTTCTCTTTTATGAAAGCGCCTTAACGGTGACAAAATTTAAAGTTAAAACCACACTAGCACCCAAAAGGCATCTCCCAATAAAGGTAGTATTATTAAAGTATATTCTAGAATATACTCTCTAGTTTATTATCATTTTATTATATTTTTTTTAGGGAAGTTATATTTGTAATTTCTTTTGTCCGACAACCTTTTACTTACGATCACTTATATCAAAATCAAATCAACGGCTTTCACTTAATGTCATTTTATAACAATTGATTTGATTTTAATACAATAATAAAACATTATAAGGGAAAAAGCATTATAAGTATACCATACACTACTTTTATATGTTAATTTTAATCAAGCAATTTTAGAACATATATCCTATTTAAAGAGTGAAATTTAAGAAGAGAAACTTACCAACGCGGGCTTGTGGATGATTAAGCGCAATGCGCTTGTAAACACTACGCCAATTGGGTTTGGCAAAGTGAGACTTGACGCGCGTGCCAGAGACAATATCCACGCCATTCTTAGCATGGTTTAGAGATTGCAACATAGCAATAAGAGCAGAGCGAGCATCACCCTCTTCATAGACACTGGTGCAGTAATTGTGTAGCTCAATTACTCCCCTATGGTCCTCTTCAGCTACCTCATTCATAACCCCTTTAAACCAGTCAAAGGAACCTTGCTCTCTAGTCACCCAATAGAAGTAGGCCCTTCTAGTCTTAAAGTTGCTCAACTTGTGTTGAGATGGTCTTGGTGATTTACCACCAAACCCACTTGCTCCTTCCTCCATGGTGGTGGTTCCTTCCTCCTTTTCCATGGCCTTAAAATTATTCACTATATCCTTCAATATACTGATCATTGGGGTAGCCCCAATTCCTAGCCCAACCAGCAAAACCACCTCATATTGCTTGTAGTCTTGTGCAGGTGCTCCATATGGACCATCAATTAGAACTCTAGGGAGAGCACTGCATAAATAAAACCAAAATTCACTTGTTTGTTTGTCACTAATCAATAAAACTTATATAATAAACTACCATTTATTTTTCACTCAACAATTAAAGATAAGTCATAAAAAAAATTCCTTTCCAAGCTTGTACGGCGACTATCGAAGAATTTACACCTTCCAATTTTTTATTTTTTCTAGTATGCAAATAAATTGCAAATATGGGAGAATTGAGAAGAAGAAAATGAAATAGCTTTTGGGTTACGTGTTTCTTCAACACTTTCATAACGTGTCCGCGTCATTATCGCATTGTCTATTTTTCGAAGTCCAAAATCCAAATTACAACAACTCTTTTGAACTTTTCCCTCCGTTAACATCAACCATTTGATGACAACATTGCAAGCGAGTGAGAAGGTGGCATTGGGAACCTCCGTAACAATTATTCTTTATTTGCACCCAAAGAAAAAAACAAACGACAAACAAATAAGTTCATTTAGTTTAGTTGGGTACCACCAATTGAATATTAAAAGGGAAAAATTCAAAAAATTCCTATTGTATTGCTTTAAATCATTTACATTCCTATATATATATTTAATCACTTAATCTTCTATGATTTTTTTTCATCCACACCACTCCTTAATACTGTTAAAAAATTAATTAAGTATATCTATTCTTCTCTTCTTAGAAGAAGAAAATAAAATGATAAAGAAAAAAGAAAATAAGACCAAATATTATCAAAACTTATAACACTTAATAAAAGACTAAAATAAAAAAATAGCAAAAAAATTAAATGCGTCGTGTCTAAATAAAAAAAATTGTATAAAAAAATAGAATAAGAACAAACAAAAAATAGAAGAAAAAATATATTAAAAATCACAACAGTGGTAGAAAAGGCTAAAATTAAAAAAAATGAGAATAGTCCAAATGAAAAATATATATACCGAAGACAAAAAATTAGAAGAAAAAATTAAGATAAAAAATAAAATAAAAAAGAAATAGAATAAAAAGAAATCACTTATGAGTTTTCAATATATTTAGTTTTATTTTTTATTTTATTTTTTGTCCTTTGTCTATTTTATTCTTTTTGATTTAGAGAAGTTTGATCTTTTTTTATTTATTTTTTGTCTATTTTATTCTGATTTTCTCATTGATTTTTTTTTTAAGCCTTATGCCACCTCATTCATCTACTAAAGATTTTCATAAAAAAAAAAGTAGAAAAGAAAAGAGAGAATAAAATAGAGATATAAAAAAGACCAAATATATCTAAATAAAAAGAATAAATAGACCAAGGACAAAAAAAATATAAAAGACAAGAATTCGTTAATTCAATTAATAAATCATTTAATTTTAATTTATTACTAATTATGTAACCATTTCTTAATTAAACTGACAAGCAAGTTAAAGTAGACTAATTTGTGAATTGCTTTTTATAACTAGGATAACTCACCCAATTATATGCTAGTGTCGGCCATTGTGATTTGCCAAAAAAGTTCTGTGCCATTCCATTATCTGTTTGTTCTTTGCTTTTTCATTTCGGATGTGACATTTATTTTAATTTTCCCATTTTAAATGTGGCTTACCTTGGGCTGCTATCTCCTTGCATATACTCCGCTCTTAGAAGTCCACTTTTCCCATTGTTGGGTGGCTGGCACCCCTGAATGACACACCAAAGCAATAAAACCAAGTTAATCACAAAAACAGACCACGAATGTGCTAGCAAATTAAGAAGAAAAAAAAAATGTAAATAAAAACTGCACCCATATAGAAGTAAATGTAACAGTGTAAGGATGTGTTAGTTTTGCTAATGTGAAATGCTGTACAAATAGCATTACCAAACAAAAGTTAACCTGAATTCACCTCTGAGAACTTGACTCTGAGACTTCGGGTCCAATCACCTAGTGTTCTGATGTGAACGCTAAGATAGTCATCACCAGGAGCCGAGGTTATAGAAAATGGATGCCTGTGAAAGTATAAACAATATTTGACGGTGTATATGAAAGTATTTAGATGCAACATTTCATATATAAGACAAGAGTTAACTCATGTTTCTTCAAATTCATACCATTCAAATGGAGACACAGCAGCACAATTGATAAACATGTATTGTCCACTCTTGTATCTAAACCCTTGAGGTTTTGACATATGAAGAGCCAAAACATTTCCAGGATAAACAGCCACCTTTAAATTGGACAGTGAAAATGTGGTGAGACATACATTTCAAGGACTTTTTTATTTTTATGTACCATAGTTTCTAAGATTAGCCAAAAATGATTATATTGGTATCATATGTTTCTTCACATAAAGAGTAATTATGAATATTATTCGATTCTCACCTTTAATATCTTCACAGGCTTGATGCTTGATCTGAGTGCTCTAGTTATTCTTTCCAGTGCATAAATGGTGATGGGAATAGCCAAATACATCCAGGTCTACAAAACACAGATAATAAATTCCAGCAATATCAATTAGCACAAAGAAAAAGATGAAAAAGGAAAAGGGTTAACTGAAGGAAGGTGCTAACCGTTTTCTTGTACCATTCCTTGCTCAAGTAAAGTTTGATTCCATGCACAATCAACAGGGCATAGACAATGACAAAAAGATGATGGGAGTACCAAAAGGCGTTGAAACCAGTGAGATTGTTGAGGGGTTTGGGTAGCTTGACACGGCCTCTTCTAAACCAAGGGGTGGCCAGAGTGAAGGCTATTGCCATTAGAACAACCATTATAATCCCTGTTACTCCTTCCCATGATTTGACAAAAAACCAATAATTTGATGGTTGATCTCCAAAATAAGGTTTCATGAGCTTGTACTTTTCACTATTTGCATGTAGAAGGCGAGGAAAGTCACAAGTAAGATGATAAATAGCATGTATCCCAACTCCAATTGCTATTGCCACAGCTATCACCTGCAAAAAATTACTCTTTATTTGCTTACTACTATAAATTTTTATATCCTATTGACTTGTGAAAGTAGATATGTTTTCTCTTCTTGTCACTCTCAAATGAACAATTAGCAGAAAAAAAATTACCTTGTGGAAGTTGAGGTTGTCATCAAAAGGAACCATAATGCCTAGTTTGGTCTTGTTCCTGATCCAGGTAATGGTGTTTCGGCAAACCGGTAACAAGATAATAGCCATGTTCAATTTAAGTGTCTCAGCTGCACCTTTGGCCATGCATACACAATGGCCCATCACCTCATATGCAGCTCTTCTCCTATACTGCACGAATTTATAAGCAAATAGGCCTAACATCACACAAATCCACAGTACCAATATCCAAGTTCTCTGCCAATTGTCCTGCAGGAAGTACATGGTATCTCTATACCACCTCCTAATAGGATTGTCTTCATATGTAGGCTTAAGCTTTATGCTTAGCATTTCGCTAAGGTACTTACTATCTCCTCTTGTAGAATGGCTTGGTCCGTGCAACAAGAGCATCTCCAGGTCATCTACCTGTTTTCCAAATAACAATCACCAATTGGCAAAAGAAATGTGCCTAAGATGAGGAATTTTTTTCCCCCCTATCTTGAGATTATGGAATAGGCTTATGTCAATTACCTTGATAAATCCTGTGTCATGAGGGTCTAGTTCTTCCATGATCAAAGCCGCATATTCCTCTGCTTGCTTCTGTATGTTTGAGAGTTTGTTGGTAGTGGCGCTAAGGCAGATAATCTGAAAACAAAATTTTGATCATATATGATTAAGGAAA
Organism: Gastrolobium bilobum; assembly: GCF_033153095.1. Classification (NCBI taxonomy): domain Eukaryota; kingdom Viridiplantae; phylum Streptophyta; class Magnoliopsida; order Fabales; family Fabaceae; genus Gastrolobium; species Gastrolobium bilobum. The sequence goes on from NW_026898670.1 coordinate 219,803, forward strand.
ATCCTATTCTGAAGGGAACAAAATGCAAACTGGAAAAAATTGCCCATAAAACTACTTTACTAATTTCGTCACTTGAAAAAACTAAAAAAGTAACCCTTTGGGAAGCTCATATTTGGATTCCATAGTGGAGAATTTATGATGCCATACCTCTTTAATTTCATCCTCAGTGATTCTACCATCCGCATCTTTATCAACCCTGCATTTTAAATTAAGCTTGGAAATATACTTCAGGTCATTCAACACATACTTTATTGTTTATATATATATATCAGAAAAAACAAAGAATTACATGTCAAAGAATGTTCTAAGCCTAGAATCAAAACTCTGGTCATTCAACACATACTTTATTGTTTATATATATATCAGAAAAAACAAAGAATTACATGTCAAAGAATGTTCTGAGCCTAGAATCAAAACTCTGGTCAGAAATCTGGTCCCAAAAGTCCTTCAATTGGACCTTATTAATAGAATCCCCATGAATATCCCTCTTCCGAGCAAGAGCATCAAAAAGCTCCACTGCAAAGGCCTCAGATTCCTTGTTCATCCCTACAATTAAATACAAACATAACTTCAGAAACTACTCCATAAACCATACTTTAAACTTCAACAAACATTTGAACTAAGATGGGGTTTGATTTCTATAATACCAATGCATTTTCCAAAGAGAGAACGATGAAGATAGCCATCAGTGGAAGCAGTAAGAACTTCAAATTGTTTCTCAACCTCAACCCATCCTGCACCACCATCAGTTTTGGTGATAAACTTGAGTCCCTTCAGAGCATGACACGCTGCAGACTTTGTCCTATCATAGTGCACTCTTGCAGGTGCTGCTTGTTTTGAAAAGGAAGCGAAACGCTTCAGCTCCTGAGAAACCTGTTTCATGCGAATGGAAGCATTTCTCACAACCGTGGCACCAAAGGACCTTTTCTTCTCCATGCCTTTACCAAGCAAAACCAGTTTCTCATCTTCCCCAAGATTATTTCCTGCAACAGCTTTAACGCTATGTAAAGCAACAGTTTCACCTTGAATATCCATTGTGACTTCAACAAAGTCTTCTCCATCTTGTTCCTGGGACTTGTTACGATTGCTATGGTTAAGATCTAAGCTGGAATTGGACTCAGAAGCTTTCAACTTTACACTTCTTTTGCCAACCCTTTTGTTCAAAGGTCCACTCAGAGTTGCTCTTTCACCACCAATGAGTTCTATATCAGACTCACGATGATGGTGATCTTCTGAAACTCCTCCAACTTCGTCTGCTCCCATTATCTGCCTGCGTTTGAGTTTTCCAGACACAGATTCGGATGCAAATTGTTGTCTTGAGACACAGAAGATCCTTGTTCAGGTCTCTCTTTACAAAGCCATTACACGATAAGGTCTATGTTTTATTTATTTTTTATGTTGCATTTTGTCTTGAATAGATGAAAGGTTGTGCTCTTATGTTATTGTTGTTTTGATAATTGTTAATTGTTTTCTTATTTTAAGTTGTGGTGTGGTGCCATAGAATAGCATGTGTTTTATTTTTTCTTTCCAAATAAAAAATAACAGAATCTTTATTTTTTATTTTTTTTGGTAAGTAAATCTTTATTTAATAAGAATGAAAGCTGTTTCTTAGTAAGCAAATTTTCGTGAACTATATATATATATATATGATTCATTTTTTCTGCGATAAATGTAGATAATTTATCTATATTGAATTTAAAATAATATCATTTTAAAGCAAATCAAAATATTTTTATAATTATAACTTAAATCAAGTTATAATTCAAAACACCGTCGTTTAGAAAGTGAACACAAATAATTTATCTGTAAAAATATTAAAGCATATATATATATATATATTGGAGATTATTTGAGTTATTATGTTATACATGATTTGTAAACAAGATGTAGAATATATAAGAGAGGTAAGCAACACCAAGGTGAGATTATGAGATAGAAAGAAAAAATCGTAGATACATTACCTTTTAATGTTATTTAATAATGAATTTGATATCTTCTAGATAAAAGCTCTGAAGTGAAGAAATACAGCCAGTTAAGACCAGAGAGTCAGATACAGATGGAAAAAATGCCAAAAAAAGTTGTTAATTAATGATTTGTTGCAGGCAATTAAGAGTCAAACGCGTTATATGTAGAAAAAACCAACACGTGATGGGAGGCACTTATCATGGTGACACGAAGTCACAAGCACTCTCATTCATTTAGACCTGAAACGCAAGCTAACGTTGAATTCTGGATAAGCCAATTTTTTTTTTTTTTTTTGGTAAATACTGTAAACCATTTTGGACCGATGTGTCGCTTCGCAACCAAAACTAGAAATACTTTGGGATCTTTCGTCATTACCGACAACTTTTTATTTATTTATTAAGGAAACCAAGTAAGAATATTACAACTGTATTACTTTTTTCAAGGATTAAAGGGATATACTTTGCATATTCATTTGCTAAGTAATTTTTATCACTGCATATATTTTATTTCTTTTACTATATGATCTTGCTCTCACACAAAATATGTTGTATTTATGAAAAGTTATAATTAACATGGAGTTTGTATTTATCATTTAACATGACACACACAACATTTTGTGGGGCCCACACTTTTTCAAGAAAAAAAAGTACAACACGCAAAATGAATCTCTATAACATTACACAATCACTTTTCCTACAACATAACTCTTATAAAACCCAATTAACATTGTTAGGTCTATCACATATTAATATTGGATATTTCAGATATTTAATAATCAATCTACCCTTATTTAATGGTGATGTTAATGCATACAAAATAACACATTTAAGTTTAAATTTTAATAAAACTAAAATAAATGTGACATTTCAAACTTTTTAATATATAATGTTAAACAAAAGTGAAAATGTCATTTAATCATATTTTGTGGAGTTGATAGTTAAAAAAAAAAAAAAGACATTTGTTCAGGCTTAATAATATTTTAGATTTTATGATAAGAAAAATCGATAACATGTCGAATAACAACTAACTCTGAAATTATTTATGCTTGTTAGACATAATATGAGAAATGTTATGTTGTGTTAAGACTTAGGAGTTAGGACTGAATCTTTGGCACCAGTTAAGGGAAATGACCGTAATTATTTGGGTTAACGTGTTCAATGAGCCTTTGCAATTTGTAATTGTCTTTTGTTTAGCATTTTATAGCTGACCGCACATAAACTTTGTGTGGGAGAATAAACAATTAAACAAAAGAAGACTTCAGTTGCACCATAATTGATATTCCAACATGGTAATGGTGGGGTAATCTACAACACTACTAACCACCCAATCATACATTGTTTGATAAGAAGAAAAGGGACACAAAGGGAGTGAATGATGTTCTAGTTATTCCTCAAAATCTTAAATTCTTCTCGCTTTAGGTTATGGTAATGAAGGAGTACAAGTTCATTTAAAATTAAAAAAAGAAAAAAAGAAATAACTTATATTTCACCTACCCTACGTCTAGCTCACAATTAAAGAAAATAGTTCACCAAAAAAAATTCTCTTCTTGTTATTGCTTAAACATTTAAATATAATTACCCTTTCATTTTTTTCCCTTTTCCTTTTTTTTTTTTTCATTCACAAACTTTTAAATATATTATATAATAGGGTAGAATCATTTTATATCACACTCTTAATCTTAACCACTGAGTTTATTTATATCTAATGGTTCTAATTTATTGAATATGTGAGTCGTTAGATATAAGCGTATCAATAATTAAAATTAAGTATAAGACTTATTATTCTTACATTAATGTAAAAATAACCGGCCTATATATAATATTTTCCTTTAAACTGGTTTCCATACATGATCCAAGAGAGTATGCGTGTTTTTAAATTTTATATTTATTCCTTGCGTTGTATTTTAATTAGTATCTTTATAAAAATATTAAATAATTTAATTTTTTTAATTTGATTTAAAAAAAATCTATATATGAAGCTTATTTTTATTTTATTTAATAGGTTATTTAATAAGGATGAAATAGTTAATTTATATATTAAAATTAAATTAAATAAATTTCCGATAACACCCACCAAATTTGATAAAATTTACAAAACAAAGGCAATGCAATTCATAAAATTTTGAAAATAAATTATTCTTTTTTAACATTCCAAACATAATATTTCATTTACAAATCAAATTAAATCTCATAATTTTGCATTTTAAGCATACTCTTTCAATTTATTCAATTTTATTATTTTATTTATGATAGATGTAATTCAGTAATTTCTACAAAATCAGTTCTTTTATACATCTTATATTATGTCTATTCCTACTTTGACCTATACTTTTTTTTTGGTATATAATATTTTTATTTTTACTTGATTGGTAAAAGGTTATAAAAAACACAGATTTTTATACGAATAACGCAGTCTTATATTAATAAGGAGAGAAATTAAAAAATACAGTATTAATAACAAGAGATATTTTAATTATTGACTCTAACAATTACTTTAAAAATTATTGTTGAATTTTTAATTTTAAATATATCCTATAATTATTAAATTTTAAAAACAAATTGAAATGTTCTTAAAAGAATAATAAGATATAGGGAAAAGTCCAAAAATTCCCTTGTGATTTACTTCAGAACCATCTAACTCTATGTACTTTTTTTATGTCACTTACTTCCCTTGTGATTTTTTCCGTCCAAGACTCTTAATATTGTTAAATATTGGGTTAATTTGTACATTTTACCCATGCTAATACTAAAGAAATACATAGGAGATAAGTGATTAAAAAAGAGAAATACAATGGGATAAATGATAAAATATTTAACCGTACAGGGTTTAAACTTTTCCATTCCAATAATTTAAAAATAAAAAAGAAAAAAAATTTGATGTGAAGAATAATATAGAACTGAACAAGCTAATGAGGTATATATGATTATTGCAAATGAAGGGTGTTCTTTGCAAATATCATCTACATGTGTCTTTTATATTTGTCGGTTGCTGTATTTGAGTACATCATTGTTATAAATGTAAATAGTTGCTAAAGAAAAAATTATTATTATCCTAATAGTTTATTTTATTTTATTTATTTATTTATTTTTAATAAATAAAAAAATATTATTTTCAAAAATTAGAGATTAAAATAGTGCACCGACATTAAATCTGTTTATATTTTATAAAAAAAGTAAAACGTTTACACTCCAATTCTAATTTATGTAAATTGCAAGAGTGCCCATAAACATAATGATGATTATTTCCATTTCTATTTTATTTTTTCACAGCAAGACATTCAATTTTTTTCTTGGGAAACAAATTATAATGGATGTTGAACAAGACACGCCATTTATTTACATTAGTCATATATTTCATCAGCTTATTGGGCTCCATATTTTTCCTCACTTCGAATTTTTTCTTTTTTTTCTTTTAAAATTGTTGCATATTGTCTTTTATGTTTGTCATTTATATATATCTTTTAGTTTGTTGATCGTTGTATTTGAGTGCATCAGTGTTATACATGTAGATGGTTGCTAAAGAAAAAATTATTATTATTTTAATAGTTTATTTTATTTTATTCTAATTTGTTTGTTTGTTTTTTAATAAAAAAATACAAAATTGAAAAATTGAAGATTAAAATAATAGAAATAGAGCACCAACAACAAATCTGTTTATATTTCATAAGAAGAGTAAGAACTTTACACTATCTAATCCCAATTTACGTAAATTGCAAGAGTGCTCAAAAACATAATGATGATTATTTCAATTCTAATTTTTTTTATAGCAAGACATTCAATTTTTTTTTCTTGGGCAACAAATTATAGTGCGTGATGACCAAGACATTATTTATTTACATTAGTCATATATCTCAATAGCTTATTGGACTTCATATTTTTCCTCACTTCGAGTTTTTTTTTTTTTTTTCAATTGTTACAAGGGAAACGTTAAAAACTCTCGTATAGTTTAAAATTTTATCACTTACCCCATTGTATTTCGTTTTTTTAATCACTTACCCCCTCTTGCTTTTTTACTTATTCATTTGCACAAAATGGATAAATTAATTTAATATTTAAACGCATTAAAGATGGATTTCATTGGAAAAATGATAAAGGAGGGAAGTCTTAGAAAAAAAAAAGTACAGGGAGTTAAATGATTTGGGAGCAAACCTTAAAGTTAATTATACTTTTAAAGCCAATTTCATTCCAATCTTCGGACTAAATAAAAATAGGTTTATCATTTTTTTACAATATTAATATTTCTCTTATAATATGAGATAAAATTATCTCATACAATTTCAAAATAGCATAATTTTGAGGTATGGAAAAAATAATATTAGATATTTTAGTAAAATTTATAATATAAGAGGAAAGTAAAATTTCTAAAATAATTTATTTTAAAATTGCATAAGATAACTTTTTGGAAGAAACACTTTTCATATTCATTAGCAGTTTCGCTTTTGCATTTGCCCTCGCGCGGATTGCGTCCACCAAACACATTAACGATACTTTGACTATTAATTAAACAACAGGTTATATTTATAAATTTTTTTATTTACAAACTCTTACAAATTATACTATTTTTTTTCAGAAGAACACTCATTATATTATGTTCTCCCGAGAGAACATAGTGTAATTTGTAAAAATTTTCAAAAAAAAATTATAAACGGATCATTCCCCGTTAATTAAGATACATGTTGGTACCGGAAGGAAGAAGCCAAAACAATGCAACCAATGGGCCCTTGTAGTGTTGCTTTCTTCGTTAAATTATTGAAAATGATTTATTTTTTTTCGGGGGGTTCCCACAAGATTCTAAAGCAATTTGGAATGGTCTTCGATTTTATAAAATTTATATAAAAAAGAAATACAAATTGCAGTTATGTCTTTACAGTTGATACAGTTGGACGTGTAAAAAATACTAATATCTAACGCAAAATGTTTAAGATAACTAGAGAAAGAGCAACTCAGTTATTAAACATTGGTTGTCTCACTTCAATTCTCACTTCAAAAGCTTCCTAGTTTGAAATTGAGGATGGTTTACTAGTTACAATGGCGATGGGCAACAAAAGGATAGAGTTATTGTGCTAGTACGAGCTGATGGCGAGAAGATATCGTTATTAATGAGTTAAGTGGCAAACAGTATTAATCAGTATTAAGTGATTAAAATTATTATAATGAAACTTAAAATCTTAATGCATTAGATATATGAGTCTTTTTACTTATATGTTGTCAACTCAGTCCATTCTTAATCAATATAAGACTTTATCACTTACATTTAAATTTCTTAATTTTCCCAACAAAACTAATTTTTTTTTTCCTTGCATAAGTTAATTTAATTTGGTTTGAGTACTCTTAGACTCATTTTAAGAACAATTTGCCCAATATAATACTTTTTTCATTCACAAAATTCAAACTCGAGATCTCTAATTAAATGATAACAAACTTATTGTGATTTGAACCAATAATTAATATCATAAGGGAGATTTGATCATGGTGTCTCGACTTATTAATAAGTCAAATTGCTGCATGAATTATGAACTAAATCAGAACATGAGGTATGGATCTATTTCTCGAATGGGTGGACTATGTTGATCTAAAGGAGATGCAAGAGGCAGTGGTATGAACCAAGGCTCCGAAGTATCTCTGATTAACCTCAGGTATACTGAGGGTGCTAAGAGGGGATGGTGTGTACAGGCTACGATTATGGCTATGGTGAGAATTCAACATATTAACAAGTATGGAAGATGAATGAAAAAGATGAATAGTAAATGAGCTGAGATCCCTTTATATAGGAAGTTTGATATTTTCTCTTTGTGCGCAAGGTGTGATGTCATAATTGTTTTTAGCCCTTGTGGACCCCAGTAGGTGTGAGACAGCATGACTCATGACATGTAAAGGGTCATGTATATGTGGGGAGTGTGAGGGGACAGTGTGCAAGGGAGCTATGTACTCCACATTCTGCATAATGGTGGATCTGCTGAGCCAATGAAGATCATATAGCTTTTAGAAATGCTGCCTCCTGGTTTGGAATTGAAGTCACTTCCCCAACATTTGAAGTATTCATATTTAGGGAACGCCAACACCCTTCCTGTTATCATCTCCTCGCTCCTTACCAAGGAACAAGAAGAACTGCTGATCAGCAAATTGAAAAAGTATCAAGGGGCTATTGGTTGGACCATAGCGGATCTTAAAGATATCAGTCCCACTTTTTGCATGCATAAAATATTATTGACTGACCCTGACAGCTTTTCAGTAGAACATCAAAGGATATTGAACCATATTATGAAAGAGGTGGTAAGAAAGGAAGTCATCAAGTGGTTAGATGCAGGAATCATATATCCTATTTCAGATAGTAATTGGGTAAGTCCTGTCCAATGTGTTCCCAAAAAAAGGGGGCATAATTGTGGAGCTAAATACAAAAAATGAGCTGATCGCTCTAAGAAAAGTCACAAGTTGAAGAATCTGCCAGGACTACAGAAAACTCAATGCTGCCACAAGGAAAAACCACTTCCCACTTCCTTTCACAGATCAGATGCTAGATCACCTAGCAGGTAAGGAATATTCCTGTTTTCTTGATGGTTATTCTGGATATAACCAAATTCATCTAGCAACAGAAGATCAACACAAAACCATTTTCACCTGCCCCGATGGAACATTTTCTTTCAGAAGAATGCCTTTTGAATTATGCAATGCACCAGCAACGTTTCAAAGATGTATGTTTTCTATTTTTTCTGACTTAATAGGTGAGTGGAAGTTTTTATGGATGATCAGTCTTAGGAACGTCATATGATCACTCTTTGGTTAATTTGGAAGAAGTCTTGCAAAGATGCCTCTATTCTAATCTAGTTCTTAACTGGGAGAAATGCCACTTTATGGTAAAAGAAGGAATTATCTTAGGACACAAAATCTCCAAGAACGGACTAGAAGTAAACCAAGCCAAGGTAGAAGCTATAGCCAAGATGCCACCCCATGTCAATGTTAAAACTCTCAGATCATTTCTTGGGCATGCTGGCTTCTACAGAAGGTTTATTAAAGATTTTTCCAAAATAACTAGACCCTTTTGTCATCTATTGGAAAAAGATGCTAAATTTGAATTCAGTTCTGAATGTTTGAAAGCTTTTGAAGCTTTAAAGAGTAAGTTAATCACTACTCATGTTATTCAACCCCCAGATTGGAACTTACCCTTTGAGTTAATGTGTGATGCGAGTGATCAAGTTATTGGGGGTAGTTCTGGGTCAGAGGAAGGACAAACTCTTTCGTAGCATATACTATGCCAGAAAAACTTTAAATGAAGCTAAAGTGAATTACATAGTCACTGAAAAGGAGCTATTGGCTATAGTATATGCCTGCGAAAAGTTCAGGCCATACATTCTAGGATCCAAAGTCACTATTCATATTGAGTATGCAGCTCTCAGATACCTGTTTGCCAAGAAAGAGGCAAAACCTCATTTGATAAGATGGATTCTACTGCTACAAGACTTCAATTTGTAAATCAAAGAAAGAAAAGGATGCGAAAATCAAATTGCCGATCACTTATCCAGATTGGAACACACCAAAGTTGGACTGCCTATCAAGGAGACGTTCCCTGATGAACAACCGTTTGTTATTCATGACAAAAATGTTCCTTGGTTTGCTGATATAACTAACTTTCTTGCAGCAGGAATAGAACCCTATGAAGCAAACAAGATGCAAAAAAAGAAATTCTTTCATGATTGCAGGAGCTATTTATGGGGATGAACCTCTACTATTCAAAAGATGTGCAGACCAAATGATAAGGAGGTGTGTTCCAGAAGAAGAGTAACCTAAAACCCTATGTTGAGAGGAATGACAGTAGAAGAGGATTTGAGGTTACTCTTCTTCCGGAACGCACCTCCTTATCATTTAGTCTGCACATCTTTTGAATAGTAGAGGTTCATCCTCATAAATAGCTCTTGTAATCTGAAAGAATTTCTTCTTTTGCATCTTGTTTGCTTCATAGGGTTATATTCATGCTGCGAGAAAGTTAGCTATATCAGCAAACCAATGAATGTTTTTGTCATGAATAACAAACGGTTATTCATCAGGGAACGTCTCCTTGAGAGGCAATCCAACTTTGGTGTGTTTCAATCTGGATAAGTGATCTGCAATTCGATTTTCACATCCTTTTCTTTCTTTGATTTCCAAATTGAACTCTTGTAGCAGTAGAATCCATCTTATCAAACGAGGTTTTGGCTTTTTCTTGGCAAATAGGTATCTGAGAGCTGCATGGTCAGTATGAATAGTGACTTTGAATCCTAGAATGTATGGCCTGAACTTTTTGCAGGCATATACTATAGCTCGTAGCTCCTTTTCAGTGACTGTGTAATTACTTGAGCTTCATTTAAAGTTTTGCTGGCATAGTATATGCTACGAAAGAGTTTGTCCTTCCTCTGACCCAGAACTACCTCAATAACTTGATCACTCGCATCACACATTAACTCAAGGGAAAGTTCCAGTCTGGGGGTTGAATAACATGAGTAGTGATTAATTTACTCTTTAAAGCTTCAAAAGCTTTCAAACATTCAGAACTGAATTCAAATTTAACATCTTTTTTCAATAGATGACAAAGGGGTCTAGCTATTTTGGAGAAATCTTTAATAAACCTTCTGTAGAAGTCAGCATGCCCAAGAAATTATCTGAGAGTTTTAACATTGACAGTGGGAGGCATCCTGGCTATAGCTTCTACCTTGGCTTGGTCTACTTCTAGTTCGTTCTTGGAGATTTTGTGTCCTAAGACAATTCCTTCTTTTACCATGAAATGACATTTCTCTCAGTTAAGAACTAGATTAGAAGAAAGGCATCTTTGCAAGACTTCTTCCAAATTAACCAAAGAGTGATCATATGACGTTCCTAAGACTGGTCATCCATAAAAACTTCCACTCACCTATTAAGTCAGAAAAAATAGAAAACATACACCTTTGGAACGTTGCTGGTGCATTGCATAATCCAAAAGGCATTCTTCTGAAAACAAACGTCCCATAGAGGCAGGTGAAAATGATTTTGTGTTGATCTTCTGGTGCTAGATGAATTTGGTTATATCCAGAATAACTATTAAGAAAATAGAAATATTCCTTACCTGCTAGGTGATCTAGCATCTGATCTGTGAAAGGAAGTGGAAATTGGTCTTTCCTTGTGGCAGCATTGAGTTTTCTATAGTCCTGGCAGATTCTTTAACTTGTGACTTTTCTGACAGGGATTAGCTCATTTTTTGTATTTAGCTCCACAGTTATGCCCTTTTTTTTGGGAACACATTGGACAGGACTTACCCAATTACTATCTGAAATAGGATATATGATTCTTGCATCTAACCGCTTGATGACTTCTTTTCTTACCACCTCTTTCATAATATGGTTCAATATCCTTTGATGTTCTACTGAAAAGATGTCAGGGTCAGTCAATAATATTTTATGCATGCAAAAAGTGGGACTGATATCTTTAAGATCCGCTATGGTCCAACCAATAGCCCCTTGATACTTTTTCAATTTGCTGATCAGCAGTTCTTCTTGTTCCTTGGTAAAGAACGAGGAGATGATAACAGGAAGGGTGTTGGCGTTCCCTAAATATGCATACTTCAAATGTTGGGGAAGTGACTTCAATTCCAAACCAGGAGGCTGCTCTGCAGATGGTCTTTTGACTTGTTTTTCTTTTTCAGTCCTGTTCAGAGGCTCAGGTTTTCTTTCTTGTAGATAAGGAATTTATTCCTCCTCTTGTAAACTATTTTCTTTTTCTGATTCTTCATCATGTTTTTCTGATTTTTCATCATCTGAATTCAAGTTGACATGGGTATCTAACACACATATCACAGAGCATTCTTCCAAATCTTCTATATCATCATGGAACTTCATGGCTTTAAGGACATTGAACTTAATCTCATCATCATGCACATGGTGAGTTCCATTTTCTGTACATTGATGATTGCTCCTCCAGTTGCAAGGAAAGGTCTTCCCAAAATGATGGGAACGTCAACATCAGCTTCATAGTCTAGGATGATGAAATCAACAGGAAAAATGAACCTGCCTACTTTGACCAACAAATCCTCCACTTTTCCTTCAGGCTTGACAATGAATCTAGTAGCCATCTGCAGTGTTACAGTTGTGGGTTTTACTAGTCCAGTAGCTAGTTGTTTGAAGACTGAGGAGGGCATCAGATTGATGCTTGCTCCCAAGTCACACAAGGCTTTGCCTTGGTAAGTGTTTTCTATAACACAGGGAATGGTAAAACTCCCAGGATCCTGTAGTTTTGGTGAAATTTACCCAAATATTTGCAGCTTTCTTGCTTCAGTGTCAAGGTTTCATATTCTTTCATTCTTTTTTTTGTGTGGAAAGAACGTCTTTTATGAACTTGACGTACTTCATCAGATTGATGCTTGCTCCCAAGTCACACAAGGCTTTGCCTTGGTAAGTGTTTTCTATAACACAGGGAATGGTAAAACTCCCAGGATCCTGTAGTTTTGGTGAAAGTTTACCCAAATATTTGCAGCTTTCTTGCTTCAGTGTCAAGGTTTCATATTCTTTCATTCTTTTTTTTGTGTGGAAAGAACGTCTTTTATGAACTTGACGTACTTGGGCATCTATTCCAGAGATTCCACCAAAGGTATGTTGATATAAAGTTGCTTCAGGATGCTCAAATTTTTTCCAAATTATTTGTCATCCAGCTGCTTCTTCGTTCTTTGAGGGAATGATACTGCAACTGGTAGTGGTTTCTTCTGTGGTGGCCTAGCTGCTTGACTGCTTTCAACTCGGGTTTGCTCACCAGCTAGAGTTATCTCCTCAAGTCCTTGGTTTTTGGCACTAGCTACTTACATTTGTTGTTGATGTGCAATACTTGGATATACCTCAACTAGTTCAACACATTCCTCCTCAGTATTCATGGTTGTGGTCTTGGGAGTGTTTGAGGTTTATGTAGCAACTCTCTCACTCCTCAAGGTGATTGCTTTGATCTGCTCTGGGGAGGATGTTGAGGGAACTTCAGTGTCTCCTGGCAGTTATCCAAGCACTCTGGTGTTAAGGCTAGCAGCTATTTACCCCAAGTGGGACTCAAAGTTTCGAACAAACTGCATCATTTCTGGTAACACACTCCTTCACATAATTTTCCAATGCAAGGAGTTTCGGTAATAAGAAAGAAAAGGGAAAAATTATAATGGAAAAATGTAAGCAGATAAAAAAAAGACGTGTTCCCCTCCTATCCAACATCTTCATCTCTATTCTCCTTCTTTATCTTGCACAAGAACCTAAGTTAGACTCTTCACCACAATATCCATAAAATCAACTCCAGCCACCGACTAGCTTCCTCATCGTCTGTCTGTGGCGGCTAACCACCACTGCCGCTTCTGTCAGGGCTGCATGACGTCGCCGCCGCACAACCGTCACCACCGCTTCCCCACCGCACACGTCATTGTGCCCACCTATCTGTCTGCGCTGAACCACCTCTGTGAGTCTAAAGTTTTTGGAAATGGATCCTCTTACGTGAAAAAATATATGATATGGTAATGTGAGAAGATAACAACCAGATAAAGGTAAATCAACGGTTATGATTTCGTTACTTGTTTTAACATTTTTTTCTCTCCTCCATTATTACTATTGATATCTACCCTTGTATGGTTATGATTCTCCACATGATATGATCATATGAATTTTCATATGAGAGGATCCAGATCCAAAGTTTTCTTTCTTTTCATTTGAAGAGGGTTTCCCACCTCTTGAAATCTGACGCCAATTTAACCCACTTTATCCCATTGGTCTTCACATTGCAAAATATTCAAAACAAAGTAGGCCCAAGTCACATTTTAGTATAAAACCAAAGTTACTTTTGGGCCTATGCAAGTTAGACTAGTTTGTGTTTTGATAGATGAGTAAATGAGAGTAACAGTTATTAAAAATGGACATATCTTAATCGGTTCATCGTTTCGTGACTAGTCCGATTCAAGGCGAGTTCCAGGATTAAACTTTTAAATCCCTCTTACAGAGGGTACTGAGGAGGATCAAACGCATATTCTCACCTCCAACTGTTCAGTTTTCTGACGCCAACAGAATTACCATCATTATATGAAAGTTAGAGTTATTAAAAATATAATTTAAATTGTCGAAGAATATTATTAACAGTTTAAAATTAAATATTAATAAATGTAAAATCATATCGAAGTAATTAAAATCGGGAATAAAGATTAGCTTGTGTAACGTACCCTTTAATATTATTAGCTTTATTATTGTCTTATGTAATATATCATTTTGTATTTTGTGATTGATTATTAAAAAAATTTAAAATTTGTTGCATTCCTCTTTTATTTCAGGTTAATAAATGAGTTAATTTAACTGTGGCAGTTCATTGACTCTTTAATTCTTATTCTCAGTCATTTCAACGGCGACAATTCGATGATTCAAAATTTTATTATCCAATGAATTAAGGAAAATGTGTTTCTCATGCAACACACAAAAGTGGACGAGATCTACTTTTTTCTCTCTCCTTATTAGTGGGTCTCATCCACTTTTTTGTATGTTGCATGAGACAAATTGTCTCATGCAACATAAGAAAAATCAAACCCATAAATTAATTCCTAAAAAATGTTTTCAATATTTGAGGATGGTAATAACAATCGCAATATTTTTTATTATTAAATTTTCAAGAATAAAGTATCAAAACATAATTTTTAAATAAAAGATTAGCTGAGCCGTGATGGTTTGTTAATCTTACGCATTTCATTTAGAATTATTTCAATTGTGATAGTGTGATGACTTTAAGTCGTTTAATAATAATAAATGAACAAACAAACAATTGTAGTTTTTATTGATTATTTTGGGTTAATTTAGAAGATAAAGAAGATTGATTTGCTATTAATTAAAATGGGAGTTAATTGAGTCGAGACAGCTTGTTAACCCAAAATATTTTATTTTAGGTTATTTTTGCTTTGACAACTTGATGATTCAGAACTAATTTTGATTTCTTTAGTAATAATAAAATAACAATAAAATTATTTTAAGGGTGATTTAGACGTGACAGCTTTTTAACCTTGTGTTGAGGAAGCTACAATGTCTAAATTTCACTAGGAAATATGGGAACATTCTAGATCTACTAGAAGTTGATGTACAAGGGGAGGTGATTATTGCATTGGCTTAATTCTATGACCCACCTTTGAGATGCTTCGCCTTTCAGGATTTTCAGCTAGCACCCACCTTGGAATAATTCGAGCAAATCTTGGGTTTGTCCTTGGAAAATGGGAAGCCATATCACTACTTGAGGCACTACCCTTCTATGCACACTATTGTTGAGATTTTGAGATTGCCTACGAAGGAATTACAAAAAAGAAAACAAGTTAAGAATGATACTGAAGGATTCCAAAAACAATATCGAGAAGACCACCTTCGTCACTTAGCCAAACACGAGGACTGGGATGCTTTCATTGATGTGTTGACCTTCACCATTTATGGCAAAACCATATTCCCAAACATTGATGAATTTGTGGACTCTGCAGTTATTAATGTGTTTGATGTTTGTAAGTTTAAAGGTGAAAACCTTATTTCGGCCATCCTTGCTGATAATTACTATATCTTAAACTTTTGTTATTAAAACAAAGGTAAATGAATCATATGCTGCTTACCGATGTTGTTTGTAGGGCTAACCACACGTGTTTAAAAGAGAATGTAAAACATTGTGCCTAATTGCTGATCTCCAAAGATATTAATTGAAAGCTAAAAGTTGTCGAGAGTGGGCTTGAATTTTAGCACAAATTGATGAAAAAAACGTTCGATGGCGCCCCCAATTAGCCAAAAGGGAAACATTGATATACCAATGCGGAGATTTTCCAAATGTGCCTCTCATGGGTACTCAGGGATGCATAAATTATAATCCATCTTTGGCTCTAAGACAACTGGGATATCCCATAAGAGAAGCTCCTACTAAAGATATGGTAACCCTTTTATCCTGTATGGTATGAGTTTAAGATATAATGATAGCCTCAAGAAAATTTGAGATGCTTGGAACATATTCATTCGGAAAGGAAAAGAATTCGGACCTAAAAGTTGCGTAGCCAAAGAGAATTATTGCTAATGGGTCAGGGATCGAGCATGAGAAGTAAAACTACTATTTCAAGTTCTGACAATTACTACAAATGATGAATCAACAGTGTTTGTTCCCATGAAAACGAAGAGATAAGAGAAATAGAAGAAAAACTGATGAATGTTGAAGAGAAGAATAAGAATATGGAAGAAGAGCTAAAAGAAGCTCAACAGAGGTGTGGGGCCTTGGAACGAGAAAATGAGAGGAAGAATCAAACTCTCGAGAGAGCTAATAAAAAGGTCAAAATCGAGGAAGACTATATGCTAAAAACTAAAAGGTGCCTTCAGTCGAAAAATATGGAGTTAAGTCTCTGAAGACAAGAAAGAGATAAGGTTATTGCTAAAAGCACATAACTTAAAGGGTTACTCATAAATTCCAATGTGGCTCACAAAGATTCAAAAAGGCATCTATTCTAGAGACTTGGGAGCAATGTGGTCCCTTTATACTTATCAAAATCAGGTACTTTAAACTTTGGGGGAATCATAACATTAGGAACAAGACAAAGTTTAGAGGCATTTCCAAGTCCATAATTACTTCCTCCTTCTATAATTCTCAATCTTTCTTCAAAAATCTCTAATTTCCCCACAGATTATAGAATTTCAACTGAAAAATGATTTAAGATGTCATGAGCAGTTCCATGAGGGAAGTGTCATATCATATATACAAGATTAAAATGTGGTGTTAGTGGATCCCCATTTGAATTAAAGGGAAATACTTGAGGCTGGGATGCAATTTGTGGGTTTGAAACATGTTGAACCATCGTTGCGCTACCAACAGGGAATGGTAGTTGTATCTGCAGGTTTTAATTGGTATTTGGGTGAGGACCTTGCGGTTGGGTAAAGTTTGGAGTAGGTGTTGGTGTGTTATTGTCTACAAGATTAGTGGCTTGTGGTGGCACGTACCCTAGAGGCAGGTCATATGGGGGGAACGATGGCATATGAACCTCTTGTAAATTATTAAGAGGTAGTTGTGTGGGGTTGTTTGCGGGATTAGTGGCTTGTGATGGCACGTACCCTGGAGGCAGGCCATATAGGGGGAACAATGGTACATAGATCTGTTGTAGATTATTAAGAGGTGGTTGTGTGTTTTGCTGTGCTCCTCCTATTGCTCTATTGGCTCCCAACATATTAAGAGACTCTATTATTGCTTGCACCATTTTTTCCATTCTCACTTGAGATCTTGACATCACATTTGCTCATTCTCTCGCTTCGTCTACTTCCTGAGTTATGTTCCTCCCCTTTTGGTTGCTTGCTTCCATTCTGATTCGAGATCTGGTATTGTGAACTCAAGTTTGATTGGTATTATCTTTCCTTGGTCGCGCAATGTTTGAATCTTAATATGTATTCTGCAAGTGAGATCAATTAAATTTAGGAAAATTATGTTTATTTTTATTTTAGTGTAACGATGACATAATGAGGATTATTAGTTAGAATAATGCTAATATTGCAAGCTTATCAGAGAACTATTGATGCGTGTAAGCTTAACGTGAGTATCATTGATTATTTTTTGTTACGACTGTTCCTCGGAGCGTCACGTTTGAAAGTACTACGTCCTACTAAATGTCAAAACAAGACCACAAACAAGTAGCGAATAGAACATCTTCCTTAAGAACCATAACATAGTACAAGTGTTACATTGCTTTTACATGCGCCTGATGGCTAATTGTTTCATTTTCAAAATACTCAATAAAGTCGCAAATCTCTACAGAAGTAGTAAGGAGGTTCACCATCGCCTCTGCTATTCTCAAATTGTTTGGGATAACTCTAATTGCCTCATTAGAGAATTCAGCCAAATTGGAAAAGCAAGTCATCCAAAATGCTTTTTCATGTATATATGCAGCAATAATTTCATTCTACTCTCCGATATAATCGGTTAGCCTTTGTACTTTTCCTACTTTCTTCGAATTGGATCTTGGTACATCGCGATTAGTTCCTCTATACACTATTTTTCTCTTTCTATCCTATCTTCATATTTTGCAACCTTCACCTCTATTTGTCACCTCATTTCTGCTATTTGCCTTTTGAATCTTTGTGAGCCACATTGGAATTTATGAGTAACCCTCTAAGTTATGTGCTTTTAGCAATAGCCTTATCTCTTTCTTGTCTTCAGAGACTTAACTCCTTATTTTTTGCCTGAAGGCACCCTTTAGTTTTCAGCATATAGTCTTCCTCGATTTTGACCTTTTTATTAGCTCTCTCGAGAGTATGATTCTTCCTCTCATTTTCTCGTTCCAAGGCCCCACACCTTTGTTGAGCTTCTTTTAGCTCTTCTTCCATATTCTTATTCTTCTCTTCAACATTCATCAGTTTTTCTTCTATTTCTCTTATCTCTTCGCTTTCATGGGAACAGACACCGATGATTCATCATTTGTAGTAATTGTTAGAACTTGGAATGGTAGCTTTACTTCTCATGCTCGATCCCTGACCTATTAGCGATAATTCTCTTTGGCTACGCAACTTCTAGGTCCCAATTCTTTTCCTTTCTGAATGAATTTGTTCCAAGCATCTCAAATTTTCTTGAGGGTATCATTATATCTTAAACTCATACCATACAGGATAAAAAGGGTTACCATATCTTTAGTAGGAGCTTCTCTCATGGGATATCCCAGTTGTCTTAGAGCCAAAGATGGATTATAATTTATGCATCCCCGAGTACCCATGAGAGGCAAATTTGGAAAATCTCCGCATTGGTATATCAATGTTTCCCTTTTCGCTAATTGGGGGCGCCATCGAACGTGTCTTTCATCAATTTGTGCTAAAATTCAAGCCCACTCTCTACAACTTTTAGCTTTCAATTAATATCTTTAAAGACCAGCAATTAGGCATAATGTTTTACATTCTCTTTTAAACACGTGTGGTTAGCCCTACAAACAACATCGGTAAGCAGCATATGATTCATTTACCCTTTTTTTTCATAACAAAAGTTTAAGGTATAGTAATTATCAGCAAGGATGGCCGAAATAAGGTTTTCACCTTTAAACTTACCGACAACAAACACATTAATAACTGCAGAGTCCACAAATTCATCAATGTTTTGAAATATGGTTTTGCCATAAATGGTGAAGGTCAACACATCAATGAAAGCATCCCAGTCCTCGTGTTTGGCTAAGTGACGAAGGTGGTTTTCTCGATATTTTTTTTGGAATCCTTCAGTATCATTCTTAACTTGTTTTCTTTTTTGTAATTCCTTCGTAGGCAATCTCAAAATCTCAACAATAGTGTGCATAGAAGGGTAGTGCCTCAAGTAGTGATATGGCTTCCCATTTTCCAAGGACAAACCTAAGATTTGCTCGAATTCTTCCAAAGTGGGTGCTAGCTGAAAATCCTGAAAGGCGAATCATCTCAAAGGTGGGTCATAGAATTAAGCCAATGCAATAATCACCTCCCCTTGTAGATCAACTTCTAGTAGATCTAGAATGTTCCTATATTTCCTAGTGAAATTTAGACATTGTAGCTTCCTCAACACGAGATTAAAAAGCTGTCACGTCTAAATCACCCCTAAAATAATTTTAATGTTATTTTATTATTACTAAAGAAATCAAAATTAGTTCTAAATCATCAAGTTGTCAAAGCAAAAATAACATAAAACAAAATATCTTGGGTTAACAAGCTGTCTCGACTCAATTAACTCATATTTTAATTAATAGCAAATCAATCTTCTTTATTCTTTATCTTCTAAATTAACCCAAAATAATCAATAAAAACTACAATTGTTTGTTTTTTCATTTATTATTATTAAATGACTTAAAGTCATCACACTATCACAATTGAAATAATTCTAAATGAAATGCGTAAGATTAACAAACCATCACGGCTCAGCTAATTTTTTATCTAAAAATTATGTTTTGATACTTTATTCTTGAAAATTTAATAATAAAAAATATTGTGATTGTTATTACCATCCTCAAATATTGAAAACATTTTTTAGGAATTAATTTATGGGTTTGATTTTTCTTATGTTGCATGAGACAATTTGTCTCATGCAGCATACAAAAAAGTGGATGGGACCCACTAAGAAGGAGAGAGAGAAAAAGTAGATCTCGTCCACTTTTGTGTTGCATGAGATAAATTATCGCATGCAACATGAGAAACACATTTTTCTTAATTCATTGGATAATAAAATTTTGAATCATCGAATTGTCGCAGTCGAAATGAATGAGAATAAGAATTAAAGAGTCAATGAACTGCCACAGTTAAATTAACTCATTTATTAACCTAAAATAAAAAAGGAATGCAACAAATTTTAAATTTTTTTAATAATCAATCACAAAATACAAAATGATATATTACAATAATAAAGCTAATAATATTAAAGGATACGTTACACAAGCTAATCTTTATTCCCGATTTTAATTACTTCGATATGATTTTACATTTATTAATATTTAATTTTACACTGTTAATAATATTCTTCGACAATTTAAATTATATTTTTAATAACTCTAACTTTCATTTAATGATGGTAATTCAGTTGGCGTCAGAAAACTGAACAGTTGGAGGTGAGAATATGTGTTTGATCCTCCTCAGTACCGTCTTTAAGATGGATTTAAAATCTTAATCTGGAACTCGCCCTGAATCGGACTAGTCACGAAACGATGAACCGATTAGGATATGTTCATTTTTAATAACTCTTACTCTCATTTACTCATCTATCAAAACACAAACTAGTCGAACTTGCATAGGCCCAAAAGTAACTCTGGTTTTATACTAAAATGTGACTTGGGCCTACTTTGTTTTGAATATTTTGCAATGCGAAGACCAATGGAATAAAGTGGGCTAAATTGGCATCAGATTTCAAAAGGTGGGAAACCCTCTTCAAATGAAAAGAAAGAAAACTTTGGATCTGGATCCTCTCATATGAAAATTCATATGATCATGTCATGTGGAGAATCATAACCATACAAAGGTAGATATCAATAGTAATAAAAGAGGA
Organism: Gastrolobium bilobum; assembly: GCF_033153095.1. Taxonomy (NCBI): domain Eukaryota; kingdom Viridiplantae; phylum Streptophyta; class Magnoliopsida; order Fabales; family Fabaceae; genus Gastrolobium; species Gastrolobium bilobum. Next base: position 240,748 of record NW_026898670.1, read on the forward strand.
GAGAAAAAAAATGTTAAAATAGGTAGTTAAAAAATTATAATCGTTGATTTACCTTTACCTGGTTGTGATCTTCTCAAATTACCATATCATATTTTTTTTCACGTAAGAGGGTCCATTTTTGAAAACTTTAGACTAATAGAGGTGGTTCAACGAAGACAGATAGGTAGGCACAATGGCGTGCGCGGTGGGGTAGCGGTGGTGACGGTTGTGCGGCGGCGGCGTCATGCAGCCCTGACAGAAGCGGCAATGGTGGTTAGCCACCACAGACAGATGACGAGGAAGCTAGTTGGTGGCTGCAGTTGATTTTTATGGATATTGTGGTGAGGAGTCTAACTTAGGTTCTTGTGCAAGAAAAAGAAGGAGAATAGAGATGAAGATGTTGGATAGGAGGGGAACACATCTTCTTCTTTTTTTGATAAAAATCTTTTCTTTTTATTCCACTTACATTTTTCCATTATAATTTTTCCCTTTCTGTCTTATTACCGAAACTCGAGCAGAGTATGGAATAAAAATGTTTGGGAACTTTGTTGTTCTATAGGTGCATTTATTTATAGATTTCCTATTACTGTTGGAGTGTAGAAATAAAACATGGTATATAAAAAGACTTGGCAACATGGTATTGAAGCTTGGAATCTGTATGTTCTTAATTAAATTATCATACCTCTATGTTGTTCTTTTCAAGTATCACCGGAGATGTTGAATGAGAGTAGAATTCTTTTCTTCTATTTCATACCCTTGAGTGATACGTCTTCGTTCTCTGTCCGAAAATCTCCTCTACTCTGTTTTTTCCGATGCCTTCTCATCTTTCCTTCGGTATCTCGATTTCAGCGTTACTTTTCCTTTCTACAAACTCTTCTGATCCTTCCTCTTTCTCCTCTGAACCTGTTCACGTGGCGGGGTTATCTGAAGATAATCAAATCGATTGACAAGGGTCTTCGATAGTCGGTGAATGATGAGTCAAGGGATGGAGGTGTCATGTTAATAAATGCTCGGTCATGGGTTGTTCATTAATGAAGAATATGGTGTAAAAATGAGAAAAAATGAGTAAAAATGAGAAAATTGTATATTATTTTTAATGTAGGTAAAGTTGTGTCATTTTAAATGAAAAAAAAATAAATAAAGAGAAGAGAGAATCGACAAAAAAATATAAAGATATGGATCCCATTCCTTGCGAGAGTGAAAAGATATAAGTTGTGTCATCTAATAGGATAAACATTTTTCTCAAAAATAAATAAAGGAAAAAATGTGTATCATTTTAAAGTATATAAAGTTGTGTTATTTTAAATGAAAGAAAGATAAATCATAAGAGAGAGTGGGGAGAAATTTTTTTAAAGATGTGAGTTTCATCTCTTTGTAAAAGTGAAAGAATATAAGATGTGTTATTTAAAATGACACATCTTTTTTCGTAAATAAAATAAAAATATGGTGTTTCTATTTTTGATTTTTTTGTTTACATTTAAAAATAAAAATAATATAATATAAAAAAATAGATTAAGAGACTAGATAAAATAAAAAAAATTACTGAATATTTTTTTTTATTTTAATAAAACTGTACATATTTTTAATAAAAAATGAAAATATATTCAATCAAATGAGGTGTTCAGACATACTAATAAAAAATGACTAGTCCTTTTTTCATGCCACTAGAAGAAGCTCCATCACAATTCAACTTAACCCACCCTTGCTTGGGGTCTGTCCAAACGCTATCGTTGGAATCACCACGGCCCTGATAAATTCGGGCTTGCAGAATCTGTTGGACAAACATCCAAATTGAAGCCTGTGATTGCTCATCATGGCAGAAATGATCTTCATGGATCTCCAAATTTCTCCACTTCCACAAAAATCAACAAGTAGTAAAGAAAATATCCCTCCAGTCCTTCACTTTATTGGAGGACCACATGTTATCGATATTTAAAGTCAACCAATCCTGCAAATTCGAATTCATAAAGGAATTGGGAAGCTTCCTTTTTGGGAGTGTGGCATGAAAAAAGCTAGTTGTGGTGGTATATTAAGAGATCACAATGGATCCTTTTTGGGAAGCTTCTATTGTAATTTAAGTTCCTGCAATCCTCTTGATGCATAATTATGGGGATTACTGAAAGGTTTGGAACTGCTTTGGGGAACAGGATTAAAAAGAATAGAACTAGAATGTGATTCTAGCCAAGCCATCCAAATGTTAAAGGAGCAGCATGAAGATCCTAGGGACTCTCAAGTCACTAGCAGATTGAGATTATGGTTAAAAGCAGATTGGACTATTCATCTTGTTCATACCAAGAGAGAAAACAACAAATGTGCTCATTGGTTAGCTAAAGTTGGGCAGACTAATAATCTCCATTTCAAGATTTTTAAAGATCCTCCTCCTCAGTTGATGGAACTTATAGTTGCTGATGCTAGAAATATGTCTAGCTTGTTAGTTTCTGATTTGTAATTTCTTTCTGTTTCTGGGGCTTAGCCCCTCTTTATTTACAAAAAAAAAAAAATGACTAGTCCGGATCCATATAAAATTCTGCAAGGCCTCTAGTTTGATTGCGAAGTGAAGGTAGTCTTTTTTCTATAGCAATGTTATTAAAACCGGCTCGGTCATTGATCTAGTCGAGGTACTGAGTCACTGGTTCAATCGCATGATTCGATAATTATATGCAATTTTATAATTTATATTAAAAAATTATAAACATACTCAAATATCTAAACCAAAATGACAAAAAAATCCAAATATTTTAATATAAAAAATAATAAATCATATATTATTGTACAATAAAGGATCAAACAAAAATATAATGATCGTGATATGAGATTTTAGGTTCAGAAAATGACATCTCTAACTATAAATCAAATCAAAATTTTCTGCATAGTGCATAATTAAGATAATATTAGTGTTGTAGGTACATAACTTATGTAAGTCAATAAGCAAAAAATATATTTAAATATGTCTATTATGATTTTTTTTTTGAAAAAAAAAATTGGAATTTTTTTTTAGGACCCAGCCGGGTCACCGGTTTTCATGAAAACTGGCCGGCTCGCACCGAGTCGCACGGTTCTGATGCATGGACGGTCCGTTGTTTGAACCGAACCGGTTATATGACCGGTTTACCGGTTCCCGGGTCGACTCGGCCGGGTCGGTTCGGTTCTAATAACACTGGTCTGTAGTGAGTGATTAATTTAGTAGAAATTTTTAGATCTACGTACTGTTGTTGAGAAGTCATTTATAATTCTTACTGATCCATTTAGGAAGTGATATGGAATAATATTATACAAAAGACAAGGTCCAAACTAAAAGTTTTTATTATTAAGAAAGTTCATAGTCAATGAAAGTAGCAAAGTCCATCTCATCAAGCTGCACAATATTAAAAGCTTATGACAGCAAAGACTCCTCAATAACATCAAGTTCCTCAACCTTAAAAGCTACATGATAGCAAGTTTTTCAACATTAAAAACTTTATCTCCTTGAATACTTCATCTCTAAGTATGCCTCACCACTTGCAAAACTGGTCATCCCCCAAGCTGCTCATCTCTCCACTATAAATCAGTGTTTTAAAACCCCACCCCACCCCCCGGGTCAACCCTGACCCCTCTCCTCTAAGGGTTCGAGTCTCAAGTTGGACCCTATATGCACATCAACCCCTCCGACCCCCAAAACCCCCCCGGATTTCAGTGACTCCCGGGTCAGAGGAGTCAAAGGGGGTCATTGCGTATTTTTTTTTTAAAAGAAAATTGCTTAAAACAACGTCGTTTTTTACAACAACAAAAAAATCTTTGAAACCTAAATCTATCGTTCTCTGATTCTCTTCTCTCCCAGCCAGACGGATAGTCGTCTTCATCCTTCACTCACCGTTGTGAATCGCTCAAGTCAAGGACGTGGGGATAAAGGAAAGAGGTAAACTACGAAATCCATTTTACAGAATCGCTGTTGCTTAAAACTATGAATCGTTGTTCCTCTTCCCTTTGTACTTCGGTTAATGCTGTTCCTTTTTTATAGTGATAACATTTTTGATAGGCATCAAGCAGCAACTAATTAATTAATTGGCACAAAGTAAGTAGTTGTTAAATCTCAAATTTTTATTTTTTTGTGGGGATTTTTTATTATAAATTTTCATTCCAATGTGGAGGGGTTATTTTAGATATAAAAATTCCAGCACCTTTAACTATTTGTTTCTCTACTTAGTTACATGACTTAATTGAGATATTCTCAAGCCGTGGATTGTATTAATCAGAAGGGATTTTGTGTTCATGCAGGAAACAAAAACAGAGATCACAAACTGTCACCGCTTAAGTTGTACCTGTTGTTGCCTTTGTTGGGTTGCTGATCTTTATTTGCATTTATTTAAGAGTCAGGAAGTCGACTAAACATTTTGAGAGTAAGTCCAGATGTTTATTCATTGCTTTAGTATAGAAAAGAAAAAATTAAATAAACCTATAAGCCCACTTGTCCTCTGTTTTATTCTGTTAAGCATCACGTAGCAAGTCTTTGGACAACCATGGAATGATGAGAATGCAGCATATATGAATGTAATTGTAATATAACTTTTAGGAATTAAATTAAAAATAAAATATGTGACCAGCCAAGGCTATGTCTTTCCATCGTGCCTGTATAACTGTTTATGTTATTGATGATTTGATGTGGATTAATTTTCAGCAAGATGTCATCTAATGAACTTAATTCAACACCAACTGAAGATGTGTCGTCCCAAAATTCCTCCAAACCAAATTGTAGGGGAAAGCAAGATCCAAGTTGGGGTCATTGTAGACAGGTTATGGAGAATGGAAAAACTTTTTTAGTATGCCAGTATTGTAACAAGACTCTTAAAGGAGGTGGTATTAATCGGTTAAAGAATCATTTGGCGGGAGAAAAAGGACATGTTGAGCCATGCAAGAGTGTGCCACCTGAGGTGCGGGCTGAAATGAAAAAAAATTTAGATGAAGGTAAACAGAAAAAAAGAAAAGTCATACATGAAGAAGAAAGTGAAACTATTGAGCTTGGTGACCAAATAACACCTCCTGAAAAAAGTTGTCCACCTTCCAACTCTGAAAAAGGGAAGAATCCCATAGGTTCTTATTTTCTTCAAAGAACAACTCCTGGATCTCAACCCACCGTAAAAAGCGTGTTACAGAGTAAAGAAGTGATTTGGAGAGCTCACAAATCTATATCAAAATGGATGATTATTTCTTCACTCCCATTTAATGCTGCCAACAATCCTTCTTTTCAAGAAATGTTTGATGCTGTGTGTAGTTTGGGTGCAGGTTTTAAAGCTCCATCAATGTATATGTTGCGTGGTCCATTGCTAGATAGTTGGGTTGATGATGTTCATAGTCTTGTTGAGAACTACCGTAATGTTTGGCGGCAAACTGGATGCACCATTATGGCTGATGGTTGGACTGATCGGACTAGGCGAACTCTTATCAACTTTCTTGTTTATTGTCCTAAAGGAACTGTTTTCTTGAAGTCTGTGGATGCCTCTCATGCTTCCAAAACTGCTGATTTGTTATTTAATCTGTTCAAAGAAATTGTTCTATTTGTTGGGCCTGAAAATGTTGTTCAATTTGTGACTGATAATGCTTCTAATTATGTTGCTGCTGGAAGGTTATTGGAGGCTGAGTTTCCCACAATATTTTGGTCTCCCTGTGCTGCTCATTGTATTAATCTGATGTTGCAAGATATTGGCAAGTTAGAGGAAGTGGGTGCAACCGTGGCACATGCTTCATCAATTACCAAGTACGTATATAACCATTGTCATCCTTTACACTTGATGAGAAAATTCACAGGTGGTAGAGAAATTCTTCGTCCAGCTCCAACTCGCTTTGCTACTAATTTTATTGCTTTGCAAAGCATATTAGCTCAAAAAGATCCATTAAGAGCAATGGTAACTTCAAGAGAGTGGACAAGTTCAGCATATTCTAAGGATTTGAAGGCTAGAAAATTTGTGGATTTAGTCTTAGATTCTAGGTTTTGGAAAGAATGTGCTGACATTGTGAAAGTTACTGAACCACTTATACGCTTGTTGCGTCTTGTTGATAGTGAAGACAAGCCTTCTATGGGTTATCTTTATCAAGCCTTTTTTAAAGCAAGAGAAGAGATGGTTAGACGGTTTCAAAGAAAGAAAAAGAAGGCGGAGCCGTACTTGAACATCCTGGATAGTCGGTGGGATACTCAGCTTCGTAAAAAGTTGCATGCTGCGGGATATTGGTTAAATCCAGCATGTCATTTCAATGTTGAAGAATTCAATAAACATGCATTGACAACTTCTGGTCTTTTAGATGTTATAGAGAGGTATGCTCATAAGGATGAGGAATTATTGTCCAAGTTAACATCTGAGCTGAGAAATTTCAATGAATCTGATGGTGATTTTGGAAGGAACATAGCTATTCGGGAACGAACTAAAGTTATGCCTGGTAAAATAATTTATGATTAGTATGTACCTTTAATTCTTGTTATAGTTGAATGATTGAATACTAATATATTTTATTGCTTACAATGTTTCAGATAAATGGTGGGAACTTTATGGTTTTGGTGCACCAAACTTGAGAAAATTGGCTATTCGTATCTTAAGCCAAACTTGTAGTGCTTCCGGTTGTGAGCGAAATTGGAGTGCATTTGAGCAGATCCATTCAAATAGGAGAAATCGGTTAGAGCATAAAAGGTTGAATGATCTTGTATATGTTCGATACAACCTAAGACTACAACAAAGGTATTCTAATTTATACGTACATATTTCCAAAAATTTGTTTATTTTCTTTTAGACAAATATATGTTTATATTTGTTGATGTTGAATATTGGAAAAAATAGGAATCAATTGAAGCACCAAAATTATGACCCAATTAATTTGGAAACAATGGATGATCATTCTACTAGTTGGGTTTTTGAGGAGTCACCACCATTATTAACCGATGAAGAGGCAAGATATTTGAGGAATAATACCATTGAACCAATTGTAGATGGTATTGGTATGTTTCTTTATGATAATTCTATTGTTTAATTTGATGATTTGATCACGTTATATTATTTATTGACTTGCATATAATATGTTATTGTAGATGAATTGAATTTAGATGAGGATGATGTAGATGATGAACCTCATATGACTATTGTACCCCAAAATGAAAGCAATGTTCTTCAAGGTTTGGATGGCAATGGTGGAGAAAGACAAGGAGAGCCTGAATTTGATGATATTACTTTTAATTAACTCCATTAGAATATGAGTTTTGTACTTTGGTATATTGATACTTTAATTAGGTTGTGTAATATTGACTTATGGTTGTAATTGGTGAATTATGTTAACTATATTTTGAATCTTTGATGATTGGTGGTTTATTTTTTAATATTTTCATATATGATATATGTATTTATATTTTTTTAACATACAAAATCGGGTCAGCGCAGTGACCCCGTGACCCCCCGGTTGAACCCGTGACCCCATGACCCCTGACCTCGGCCGGGTCGATGGCCGGGCCGGGTTTTTAAACACTGCTATAAATACATACCTATTAACACAAAGGTACACATCTTTTTCTACATAATAAAACCTGTTTGAACCAAAACTGACTTTAGCGTTAGAGTGTCTTGCAAGTACACCCCATCTCGTTCCATTGAAGACCCATGGATTAAAGCTGCTCAACTGTAAGATGCTTTGACCCAAGGCGGTTCTAGGCCCTTTGTGTAGAGAAAGATCACATGGTCAGCCCAGTTGCAAAACCGGTTCTGATCAGGAAGATTGGACAAATTTTTTCATAGTTAATCTTTTGGTGGAGATCAACTTGATGATACTTTTAAACACAAATATCTATTTCTTGAAAATATTATAAGTGTTGAGCAACATTGATACTGTTTCAAGGATATTTGCATCTTCTGAATATAAGAGTATTTTATGAGATTTTTTATTTTTGAGAAAGGGGTAAGGAAGACTGTAGCATAATTGACTGGGTATTTTCATTGTTTGTGTTGTTATCCATGATTTGATAAGTTCATCTCTTACGCACTTCATATAATATTATTATTATCTTTACTCTCTCTGAAAGAAACTTAAAGAATTTCCTTAAGACGGCCTTCAGCAGACAGGGAGCCTGTTATCGGGAACGACATAATATTATGCTCTGATGATATCAAGTGAAATAAAATTATAAATAAAATCTCAATATTTTTATTCATATGAATATAACAGTAAATCATCAAAATCCAGACTAAAATTATAATTGATCCCTCTATGTATTACATCACTCTATCATGTTTCTAAAGAAAAGTAGTGAATCCGCATCCCTCAATATTGGACGATCATTTATTTGTACATTTCATTTATCATTTATCACTGGTCTTTTGTAAATTAAGGACTTATATGAACTTTAGTCCATTCATATGGTTTCATAACTTTTGATTTGAAATGTTTATATATGCGTCATGTTGCTCCCTTTTGTATATATAGTTTTCAAATTATTAATTTCCTATCTGTGTTTTTGTTTCCTCTATACCACATATTTATATTTTAAGTGCAATTAGAAAGTGTATATGTCCATTTTGATCATTAAAAGATAATGCGACATCACATCAGTCGTCCGTTTATAATTACATCAAATTGGTCTTCCAAAGATAGGTAACATTAAATTTGTTCTTTAATGTCATGTTTTTCCTATCAAATTGGTCTTCGAAGGACATAAATGATGGCATTAATTATCATTGAGGGGCCAATTTGATGTCACTGATAAACAGGGACTAATGAGATGTCATGTATATCTCTAGGATCAAAATAAGTGTTTACTCCTATTAAAAGTGTATTTAAGAGCCACTCTTTTTGGGCTAGTGATAAGGACTTTAGTTAGTTTGCAAGAGGTTAAAAATTCAAATTTTCATGAGATTATTAAAGTCGGCAAAAATAAGCCAATTTATCGGATTGACTCATAATTCATAAAAAATGAGTTAGATTGGGTTAGCAAAAATAAGCTCTCAATCCGAGCCAACTCGACCCGAGCCAGTTCAAAAAAAAAACGAGCCAACCCGCGGATTAAACGGACTAGTTCGCAGGTTGAGTTCTATTTTTTTATATATATAAAAAACACAAAATATAATATAAAAACTGGACAAAATCCACACAGGATGTTATCGTCTTCTTCTCTAAACCTAAGTCCCTAATCTTCTCCCATGTCATTTTTATATTGTTAGGCTGTGAAGGTTATGTTTGGTTCAAATATCTTACCCACTTGATAGCAAGTGGTTCTAATTGTTTCTCGATGTTGGTGCAAATTTGTTGTGAAGAAAATTCGAAATTAGAACATTTTGTATTTACTTCTTATTTTGTAACCATTTGTTTAAGCTGATGGAAGCGTGCAATAATACTATATATTCATCTAAATAGGATGAAAATGAGTCAATCCGCTAGCAACTTTCGAACCAACTCGCGAGCTATTTTTTCAAGCCAACCCACGAGCCATATTTTTGAGCCAACTCGCGAGCCAACCTTAATCCGACTCAGGTCGGATTGGGTTTTCTGACTCGTTTTATTTTTCTAACTAACCCTAACCCAGCTTATTTTTTTAGGGTTGGCCATTTTGGCAACCCTAAACATTATTGTAACAAAAAGATCAAAAGTATTTATAGAAATAATTTTGTGCAGGGGGTGCATAGAAACTTCTGGTCTGGGAAGGGGTATTAGATAAACAACTTTTATGATAAAATGTAAATAACTAAAGGCATGTAGATAAAATAAGCATTAAGTGAGATGGGTAATTCCATAGTTATTAAAATCGGACCGACATGGTCGGGTCGACTCGGGAACCGGTCTGGTTGAAGCAACAGACTGGCCATGCATCAGAATTGGTGCGACCCGATCCGACCCGATCGTTTTTCATAAAAAGCGACGAACTGGTCAGTTAACCAGTGACCCGGCCCGGTCCAAATTTTTTTTTCCAAATTTTTGTTTTTTTCAAAAAAATCATAATAGCCATATTTGAATATTTTTTTGCTTATTGACTTACATAAGTTATGTACCTACAACACTAATATTATCTCAATTATGTACTATACATAAAATTTTGAAGTAATTTATAGTTAGAGATGTCATTTTCTGAACCTAAAGCCCCGTATCACGATCATTATATTTTTGTTTGATTTTTTATTTGATAATAATATGTGATTTATTATTTTTTGTATTAAAATATTTGAAATTTTTATCATTTTTTTTAGATATTTGAGTATTTTATAATTTTTTAATATAAATTATAAAATTACATATAATTATCGGGTCATGTGGTTGAACCAGTCATCCACTGGTTGAACTAGTGACACAGTGACCCAGTACCTCGACCGGGTTAATAACCGGGCCGACTGGGTAAGTCAATATGGTTTTTTGTGTCCTGGGACGCAAGGGTGGCTTAGCAATTCGTAGAAATAATGGCCAGGTATCAAACTTGGGAGGAAAATATGTAGGCTTATGATAGGGATCATCAATATAATTCCAGAAACAACTCTGTATATTAACAGAATCAACATTACAATGCTCAGCAGTAGGGGTGCTAAACAAGCCAGGGGCCTTTGGCTCGGCTCGGCTCGTGAAGGCCTGAGCTTTTATGTTTAAAATTGATTGTTGGAACCAGGCTTGGACTTGTATAAAAGCTCGTTTAATAAAAAGGTCTCAGGCTCAAATTTAAAAGTTCGGCCTTAGAGTCTCTCAGGCTGGCCTGATATATTAATTTTTATTTTTATTTTATATTTTTTATACTACTTGTGATAGCCTTCTCTCTCTCTTCAATTCATTTCATCTCATTTTATTAATTAAACAGACTTTTTGAATGATTTTATTTTATATTATGTTGTTTGGATATACATTAAATTTATAAATATTTATGAAATTACTAGTGCTGTTGACTGTATATTTTGTTTGGATAAATTTTTGTTGTCTTATTTTGTTTTAAACAGGCTAACATGCTTTTAATATTTGTAAATAAGACAGGCCACAGGCTGAAATTATATTCATAACAGGTAACAGGCTTGGTCAGGCTGACACATTTAAACACAGGCCTAACCTTTTAAGACCAAAGCTCGGCTCGGCTCGGCCGGTTAACACCCCTACTCAGCAACAATGACAATTATAGAAAATATGTATTCCTACGCAAGTACATTAATGCAAAAGAAAAGACAATTACAGTAGGGCGTGTTTGGTTTAGGAGAAATTTTTTGAATACTATGAAAATGTAATTGATAGGAGAATGGTTGGAAAGTGAGTTTGGTAGTAAAGTTAAAAAAAAATTGTTTGGTTGGTCAAAATTTTACCAGAAAAATTGAGTTAAATTTTGAATTTGTGAGTCTTTATTTGGTTGAAGGTGGAATAATGATGGGTAAATATGTTAAAATACCAAAAATAACCCTGATTTAATTTTTGAATCCGATGATGGGTTAAAACAACAACAGTACTGCTCCTCTACCAGTCGCCTGTAACTCACATCGGACGGACTTCACACTGGCAACTTCTCTGTTTAGGGGTTGTTCTGTTCACGACAGTGTTCTTCAAGTAGCTACGCGGAAGAAGTGTGCTACCAAATACATGGTCACTTGTCAGTTTACTTGACATACAAAAGGGTAAAGCAGATCTTGTCAACTCAGTTTTTTATTATCATAACATAAAGGAATCATCGAGTCAGATTTCACCACTGCAATTAAACTTTGAATGAAAACCAAGTTGAGTTTTGTTACCTCACCTCCCACCATAATGATTGAAGCAGATCTTCAGTTACGCTTGTGATGTCGTCGCCGAGTGTCAGTAATCGAGGGTTAGTATTCGAAGTTTCAGAATTGTAACCGAGGGTAATACGGTAACGTATTCCTTCACCTTTTTGAGGTTGCTCAGCCTTTTCTAGAAATACCACTCTTACATTGGTCATTTGCTACAGTGATTTCCCAACCTTTTTGCACATGATTGTGGAAGGATGGGGAAAGGACAAGCCTAGCACAATTTTTCGATTCTATCTACCAAACAAGGGAATCATTGAAAGCCAATTTCATTTAGATGGGGAACCAAATAAAAAGCTTGAACCAAACGCCCAAGGAAACTAGAAAATAACAGTGATAGTTCTAGAGCATTTGAGAAGCTCTAATCTCTCCCAAATCATTTAAGAGGTGTCCAAAAGTCCAAAGTCCAAAAAATACTTCCATCCTCCTTGCTTATTTATACTAATTCTTTCACTTCATTTCAGTATTGCTTCTCACCTCTGACAATAATAAAATTGTCTTCCACTCATATTTGATTCTAACTAACTTGCTTGCTGACTCAGCTTTCTCTAGATACCTTAAAGGTGGTATCCTATCAGCTTACCCCTGAGATATTAGGATTCTGGGGCAAAGTTCTGAACCTCCTATCTGAACCAAGTTGATTTACATTGAGAGAAGAAAGTTTTCAGTTCAGTGACTTCAGTCCATTTTAGGGACATATGCTTGCATCAATACAAATACTATTGCTGATGAGAGTATGCTGTGTTTGGCAACAAATTCCTGAACTATCTGTTAAGAGTACTGGTGTAGATCTTGTTAGAGGCCAAAAGAAAATCACTTTGAGATGTTCATTTGCAGCACGGTGGTGGGCTGTTATTCCTTCTGCATTGATATTGGAATGAATTGCAAGTGTGAAAAGGAAGCACCTTCCTACCTTTCAAGCTGTGGAAAATAACCAGATGAGACATATAAGGGCCATGGGATGAGTATCTCTTTTTCGACTGTGTTTTTGGATTCTTATATAATCTCAAAACACGTTTTGTTTTTCAAAATGTTTCAGATAAGATACTTTAAACCTTTTCAAACCTGCATTTAGCCCCTTGAAAAGTCACCTTGTGATTTTATTTACCATAAAATGGTAACAGAAGGCAAATTGGTGTCATTTGACTCCTGTATTCATTTATTTTTGGCAGAATATTTTGTAATAAAGTATGCACTGAATTTTTTGTATATCTTTTATTTATAATATAATATGTGTTTTATTCTTTTGTCAAATTATTAATAAATAATGTATTTTAAAATTAGACGAGAGAATAATTTAGTAAAGAATAAGACAGTATCCGTAATACTAAATTTTTTTCTATTTTTGGGAAGATTAATTACACAGTGGTCCACGAAATTTTGTTTAGAGTAAATATCTTTTTCGGTTTTTGGCAAATTTTATTATGCTCACTTTATTCCATAGCAAATAAAAAATCTATTTGTGGTCCCTAAAAAGTTCAAAATGGATCCATTTTAGTCCTTTTGAGGAATTAATGTGGGTTTTTTTTAAATTTGTGAGGATCACGATTTCAACTAAATGCATCCATTTTAAATTTCTTAAAGACCACGAATAACCTTTTTATTTGCTAGAGACTAAAGCGGATACGGAGAAATTTGTAAGGACCGAAAATGATATTTAATCTTTTTTTATTATGATTTTTGTTTTTATATTATTTTCATTTTTATTTATTTTTGAAAATACTAAGTCTGCGGTTATTGGAGAAGGTAGTTGCGGGAAGTACATGGATTCCATCCTTTTGGCGTAGCTTTCTTGATGGATCAAAGATTCAAAGTATTGGTTATGTCTCAAGCAAGAAAGAAAGAGAAAATTTTGGCTTTTGCTCTCGGTGACGTGTCTCAGGTTCTCACTCCATACCTTCCTTCCACTTTCTTCTTTTTTCTTTGTTCTCCTCAACTCAACCCTGAAAACGAAAGTTACAAAAACAAAAGAAAAGAAAAAAAACGTTTTTTTTTTCTTACTCTTTGACGAAACCCCGTGATCTTCGCCATAATTCTAATATTCCTGTTCTATTAACAATCACAACCTCAAATCGTTAGTTCATTTTTTTGGCGGCGAAACACTGAAACAAAATCAAGAACCTTCTCTGAAACGATGCAAGTTTCATCCTCATCGATGAACTCATGGTTCGGAACATTTGCTTCCAACCGAAACCGACATGTTCGTTCGTTCCCATCCGAACCTTGTTCTAGTACTACCACCGCGGTCGCTGCTGCTGCTGCTCCTGCTGTTACCTCGTACTCACCTTGTACCACCGTTTTGTTCGCGCGTGCTGATCCATCACGGTGCAAGGTTGATAATTCACTCTCGTTTTTGGTGTCTCAGAGAAAAGGTTTTGCTTTTACATCGCTGGCACCGATCGGTGGAAGAAAGATGAGGAGGAGAAGAGTGTTCACTGTCTCTGCAGTGTTCGAGCGGTTCACGGAGAGAGCAATCAAGGCTATAGTGTTGTCCCAAAGGGAAGCCAAAGCTCTTGGAAGTGAATTGGTTTACACGCAGCATCTTTTGCTGGGTCTTATAGCTGAAGAGGATCGTTCTCCTGATGGTTTCCTTGCATCTGGTGTCACCATTGATAAGGCACGAGACACTGTTCACAGCATTTGGCATCGAAATGATTCAAGCTCTGATACCCCAATTGGTGGTGTTGATGATGATAATAAAGCTAGTTCTGTTTCTGCCACACATGTCCCCTTTTCAATTAGTGCAAAGCGAGTTTTTGAGGCAGCTGTTGAGTATTCCAGGTCTTTGGGGCATAAATTCATTGCCCCTGAGCACATTTTAGTTTCTTTAGTCAAAGTGGATGATGGTAGTGCTAGTCGGGTCCTTTACAGGTACTGCATCATATCTCTCTCTCTCTCTCTCTTTTTGGTTGTCTGTCTTGTTAGTTGTTATGTGGCTGAATCTTTGTTAGCAATGATAGTCTCCCTTGGAATGTTGCCATTTGACATTTGGGCTGATCAGTGGTGGTTCATTACTATGAATATGTTTGTTTGTTTCCCCCAATTCATTTTAGTTTATTATTGATAATGATTTTGGAAGAGGGTGAGCTTGGAAAGGTTGCTCCTTTTGTGACCGAAAAGTTACATATTCAAATTTGGAAATAGTGTCTTTGCAAAAAATGTAAGGGCAAGCCTACTTATAGTTGATTCTCACCCCTATCCTTGCAAAATTGGGTTGTACACTGGGATTTTCCCTTTTATTGATAATGATTTTGAAGTCATTACAAAGGATTCTTAGAAGCAAAACATAGTTTTTTTTTATGAAAATCCAAACTCTTTTATGAAAATCCAAACTCAGATAAGCTGTGGCTGAGACTTGCTATTGCGAATTGGATTATGGAGTGTAACCAGGCAACATGATATTTCATGGCATATAAATGATCTTTGATTGTTTCTCAAGCCAAAATGCTTTCACAGTCCCACTGGTTGAACAACACCGGGAATCTTGTGCTGAACAGCTAAATTGAAAATTGATGCGTTATCTAAATACCAAGTTGTAAACCGGTTTAAACTCCTCCTTTTTAAGCCCCATTCGTAGCTTGAAATCATTCAGTAGAATTGGTTTTTAAGAAATTTTACGTTTCTTACAAGTTTTTTGAAAATGCATGAATTTTTTAAGACTCTATAAAAATTTGCTTAACCAGGAAACTCCAATTTTTGTTTTTGTTTTATGATGATAATGGACTGGAGTTGTCACTGCTGCTAATGATTCTACAATTGAATATGTGCAGGGTGTATGATTAAAATTTAAAAATATATAACCATAATTTTCCATTAATGTTGCTAGTATACAAATATGATTTCAGACTGGGGACAAATGCAAACCAGTTGGCAGCTGTGGCATTCTCCAGACTACAAAGGGAGCTTGCTAAAGATGGTAGAGAACCAAACATGGTGTCCAAGGGACTGTCTATTTCAAGAAAAGGTTTTGCTGCAGGATCCTCGACCACAACAAATGGTAAGAAAATAATTTATAAGTTTGTTGTTTAATACTTTTATGTCTGAAGGCAGAGAAGAGTTTTTCGTAATCATTCTCTGGTTTTCAGAGACGAGTGCTCTGTCACAATTCTGTGCGGATCTCACTGCTCGTGCGAGTGAAGGACTAATTGATCCAGTTATTGGCCGAGAAGTTGAAGTTCAGAGAATTATTCAAATACTATGCCGAAAAACAAAAAGCAATCCCATTCTTCTGGGTGAAAGTGGCGTTGGAAAAACAGCTATTGCTGAGGGGCTGGCAATTCGTATTGCTCGGGCAGATGTGACTCCTTTTTTATTGGTATGTTTCTCAATAAGTGAGATATGTTTCTAAAGTTTTTCTTTTCTGCTCCACCCTTGTGTAATTGAGCGTGTTTTAAATAATATATATAATATCTATCTAATTTAAATGCATTGCAATTTTACTTTCTGCTTTGTGTTTCTGCAGACAAAGCGTGTCATGTCATTGGATGTAGCACTATTAATGGCTGGGGCAAAAGAGAGAGGAGAGCTAGAGGAACGTGTTACAAAATTAATAAAAGAAATAATAAAGTCAGGTAAATATATTTTAACAAAAAAATGAAAAGAAGTTAGGTGAATACATGCTTGGAGTTTCACGCTAAAAGAGGATTGGTTTAGCTCATTGATTTTCTTGAAATGCAGGTGATGTCATTCTTTTCATCGATGAAGTTCATACACTTGTTCAATTAGGGACAATTGGGAGAGGAAATAAGGGATCTGGCCTTGACATTGCTAATTTACTTAAACCTGCACTTGGAAGGGGTCAATTTCAGGTGATTATTTGTCATGTATTTGCGTTCGCTAGTTTCCTCTGTTCTAAGTGATTCTTGAAGATGAACACATTTTCACTTTGAAGCCTGATTTAAACAATTGCTAATTACATATAAATTTAGGGTTAGAGATCAAAATATATGCTTACTACTTAGTCCTTATGACACAGCCGAAGGTGTCGTTACCACATTCTTGTAGTAATCATGCTGAACAAGGTTGGCAATTAACACCTGGAAAGTGCAATACAAGGTTGAGATTAGTTAGAAAGGTGTCTTATGAAAATCTGGGAGGCTGACATACTTGTAGTTAGACTCATAGCTTGGCTCAAACTTTCTCTCAAAATGGTGGGCATCCAAGGTCATGTAGAGCTGGAAGAGGTATGAGTGTTAACTGGTAAATATCTTGCTTTTCAGCAAGTTATGGAACCAAAAGGGTACATGGTACTACTAGAGATATTCTTTTGTCAACGGGGGCAACCTGTTACTGAAACGAGGGCAATGTTGTATGTTCAGTGTTTTTGGGTCCTGGTATTTTTTTATACTAGGTGCACTGAGGTTAATCAATATGAACTTCTTGAAGGAGTGATTTGTGCATCGTTTAATGGACTAACAGGTAACTGGAATGTCAAAAATATGGTAGTAGTTAAGGACTTAAGGCTATGATTACTGGTATTAGTTATATTCAATAACGTTAAGGCTATGTTGAGAGCTAGGGACAGGGCTGCTGCTTTGCTTGGTTGATAAGTAATTATGTTTGATAATGTTATTTTTTCTGTTAATGCTTTTCTGCTATTGGGGTTTTCATTTTTTTCTTTTTCTTTGGGAGGGGTTCAACAGGGAGTGGTTTCTTTGGGAGGGGTTCATGGTGAGGACTGAGGAGAGAGCAGTTCTGAATTTAAACTCTTTGGCCGAAGCAACTGTGAAGATAAAATAATTCTGCCTTCTAATGAATTTTTCTTTGTAATTGGCTATTGATTTTAAAGTGCATTTGGAATGTGCTTAAAGTAATCATTTTTGTATAAGATGGAATCATCCTTTTTTTCCTTTGCAAATACTATATTTTCACCCCATAACTTGTCTGCTATTCATAGTGCAACAATTTTATCTTCTTTGCAGTGTATTGCGTCTACCACCATATATGAATACAGGATTCATTTCGAAAAAGATAAGGCATTGGCACGGCGGTTTCAACCTGTTTGGGTTGATGAGCCGAGTGAGGTTGCATCCCATATTCATGTCTATATCTTTCTAAGTTAGCATTTTAATCATAATTTGATTCCTTATCCGACTATATGTGTTAATATCTAGGATGATGCGGTTAAGATACTTATGGGTCTCCGTGAGAAATATGAGGCATACCACAAATGCAGATATACAGAAGATGCCATAAAGGCTGCAGTTCATTTGTCAGCAAGATACATAGTTGATAGGTATCTACCTGATAAAGCTATTGACCTCATAGATGAAGCAGGAAGTAGAGCTCGTATTGAAGCCTTTAAGATGAAAAAGGAACAAGAAACATGCATACTTTCTAAATGCCCAGCTGATTACTGGCAAGAAATTAAAACTGTTCAGTCCATGCACGAAATGGTAATGGCATTGCTTATTGCTTTCTACTGTTGTCTGTATGAGTTGCTCATAGTTTTAGTTTATAATGACATTTCTTGCCCACTGGTTCAGGAGAGCAAGCTGAAATACTATGGAGCTTCTAGCATTGATGATACTAGTGAACTCATTCTGGACTCATATTTGTCTTCTGAAGCCAATGATAATGAGTATGTTAGTTGACCCCAAAAGCAGAAGGTTTTCATTTGTATGTATCTAGGTTTGACTTCTGAGTGGCTGACATTATTTTTCTTTTTAGACCTATAGTAGTTGGGCCAGATGATATAGCAGCAGTTGCTTCCCTCTGGTCAGGAATTCCAGTTCAGCAGCTCACTGCCGATCAAAGAATGCTTCTGTTAGATCTTGATAATCAACTTCGGAAACGTGTCATTGGACAAGAGGAGGCTGTTTCTGCCATTTCTAGAGCTGTGAAGAGATCCCGTGTTGGCCTTAAGGATCCCGATAGACCCATAGCTGCAATGCTATTCTGTGGTCCAACTGGGGTTGGGAAAACTGAACTTGCAAAATCTTTGGCGGCATGCTACTTTGGATCGGTAAGACTTCACACAGAGTATATGTTTTAGCATTAATACTTAGAAAACATTCTTTACTGTTGTTTTTTTCTTTTTCTTTTTGATGGTCTGCAGCGATTACATTGTGGTCAATACATTTCACTTTTATTGTTCATCTGTTTATATTTAGCCTTTTATATTTTATTTCAGGAGGCAGCCATGATACGGTTGGACATGAGTGAATATATGGAACGGCATACAGTGAGTAAATTGATCGGATCACCCCCAGGTTATGTTGGTTATGGAGAGGGTGGCATTTTAACCGAAGCTATTAGAAGAAAACCCTTCACACTGTTATTGCTTGATGAAATAGAGAAAGCTCATCCAGATATATTCAACATTCTTCTTCAATTGATAGAAGATGGTCAACTTACTGATTCTCAGGTTTGTGAATGCTGATGTGAACCCTAATTTACTAGGACTGTCAACAAGCTTTCAGATGCGAAGCCTTTTCCGTGAATTTCCATTTCTTCCTTTTCTGCTTCTTTACCAAGTCAAAGTGTATTCTTGTTTAAATATAGTGTGGACTTTATACTAATAGCTCCCTAAATTTTCTGTTTATTGTTTGTAAAACTGGCTCTAATAGGGTCGGAAAGTTTCATTTAAAAATGCATTGGTGGTGATGACATCAAATGTGGGATCTAGTGCCATTGCTAAGGGTCGACACAACTCCATAGGTTTCTTGATTCCAGATGACAAATCAACATCATATAATGGCTTGAAATCGATGGTAATTGAAGAATTGAGGACATATTTTCGTCCAGAATTGCTCAACAGGATAGATGAAGTGGTAGTGTTTCAACCCCTTGAAAAGTCACAGGTTCGTTAAGTTTTGGTTATGATTTAGCTCATTGATGATAATCGCTTGGGAGGCTCTTAGTATCGTATTGAGTCATTTTCGTGTGGCAATTATTTAATTTTCTTTACAGAAACTGTTTTAAGCATCCCAAGCATCTTTAGTACCACTAATCTATCTACACTTTGAGAAACTTGATTATGACTTAGACAAGTAGGCTAGGATTAGAGGATCTTATAGTAAAATGTTTTACTAAGATTTTAAAGTAATCTGTTTATTCATTTTATTAAGGGTTAGTTTTTTTTAAAGTTACTTTAGACAACTTTGTCTAATATTCACCAAAACAATGTCGTTTTGGGGCGGAAATTATGTTATATTTGTAATTTTAATTTATTTCAGAATTATAATAATCTTTATCATTCTAATTTTTTAATTTTTCAATCCCAAAACGACGTGGTTTCGGTGAATATTAGACAAAATTGTCTAAAGTATCATTATATACTTTTTTCCCTTTTATTAATGTTATTATGTTTGTTACAGTTGCTCAAGATATTGGATGTGCTGCTGAAAGACATAAAGAAAAGGGTCTTGTCCCTAAGAGTCAATTTAGAGGTGTCTGAATCAGTCAAGAACCTTGTCTGCCAGCAAGGTTATAACCCAACATATGGTGCTCGTCCTCTCAGGAGGGCCATTACATCACTAATTGAAGACCCATTGAGTGAAGCATTCCTTTCAGGAGAGTGCAAGCAAGGTGACACTGTCCTCATTGATTTGGATGCTAATGGCAAACCCTTTGTTACAAATCAACTTGATCAGATTGTCAACTTATCTGACACAAGTCCATCCCCGTAATTAACTATTGTATAGTAGTAGTCTGATAGGTATACACATGTAATGAAAAATGTTTTGGTTGATCTTTGTTAGCTTAGGTATTTGATTCATATATGTTGAGCCTATCACATTTTTTAATAAGCTTGACAACTTAAGAGATGTCAAATTATTAAATAATGTGATAATATGTTACTGGATACGTATTCAAATTAAATTCATTTGTAAAAGTAATGATACACATACTTTGATTGGCAAATTCTTCATAAAGTTTCTTCACTTTTTTCTTTTTTTGGAAAGCGTTTGGATATCAACTGGGTTCCACTAAAATACAAGCTTCAAATTCTTAAATCGCAATGTCTTTAAATCGGAAAATGGAAAATTTGACATGAGATCATGATTTCTCTTTATTCATCATGCATTAATCTCTAGTGTCAATCTACATGTATTTTATTTTTTCAAATAATGAATATTCCCATTTTTTGTTTTTTCTAAATTGTCAATATTAATCAACCATTTAATAGTTTAAAGAAAAAAATGAAAAAAAACTATGAAATTATAATTGCAGTTTATTAATCAATTAAAAATAAATACATTTTATTTTTTGAATACACTTATTTTTAACTTCTTATACTATAGTTGTAATTTACTTAATATTATTATGACTAATTTTTAATTTAATAAAAATAAAGAAAATTACAAATTGCATAAAAATGAGGACATAATCAATGCGATAGTATACATAGTTTGAAATTTAATTTCCTCTATCACCAAGAGCAGGATTAACTGGGAATGGTTATTCTAACATAACTAGTGGTGGGGGTAAACATCCTTATTAGACTGGAACTTTAGTATTCAACATCTTAGTTAAATCTATTCCCACTTGACAAACCACCTATAAGCTTGCTAAGGTAGTTTGATAGTTGGTAATGTCTTCCGATTTTGTTTTACTATTATAAGTAGATAAATTATGTTGTTATTAATAAATAAAAACTCATTTTTTTTTCAAGTTTTTTTATTTTTTATTTTATAAACCGCTTGACAGCCTCGACATATGATCGGAAACTAACGCCGATTAATCCGAATTTAAATGGGCAATATGATATTAAATTCTTCAAAACTTTAGGCGATTTATAAATAGTTACATTAAATTTTAAATTTCCTTAATTAATCCTTAAAATTTAAGTAAACTTTAGTCTACTAAATTTGGACCGAATTAATTTATTATTAATTTTTTCCGACTTTTTAAACATGTTAAATTAAATAAATAAAAGCACACAACAATGGAATCACACCGCCTACAAAAAAATGTTGTTTGCTTCTTATCTATACAATTTGAAGGAGTAAAGGATCTTAGGGGTTGTTTGGTATGGAAATTTTTCTATAAATTCTATGAAAGTGGGGTGGGACAAATTTGTTTCGAACGTTTAGTATAAGAAAACTGGAAATAATTTCAGAAAAAAAAATTTCCCATCATTTCATTTTACACATCATATTCCTAAACGAAAATACCATCTGATACATAGTATTTTTATTTTCTCACAACATCAGTATAATTAATCCAACATTTCCAGAAAAGTTTTGGACCTACCAATCACCTTTTCGTAACTTATCCGAGAAAAAAAAATTCTCACCATATTCCCGAAAAATAAAATTTTCCTATAAAAAAAATATCTCCCGGTTTCATATAGTCCTTGAACTAAAAAAATCTCACATGAAGGTCCTCAAACTTTGTGTTTGTCATGCATGTTGGCCCCTGGTATAGCATTAGTGGGACAACGACCAAATTGCCACTGTTTACACTAATTATTACCAGAATGCCATGACCCTGAAATTTTTTACCAAAGTGTCACATTAGCAGTCTCGCTACAACACGTGGCGAGTTAGGATTGGCCACGTGACAACACCTTGTTGATCATGCAACTAGCTGCGTAGTGCAACAAGTCTACGTGGCAGGAAACCCCTGCCACAGACTGTCACGTGGCTTAAAACACTGGGTTACGTGGCGTCTTACGTGACTGACACATGTGTAACTCGCTATGCAACATAGCTAGTTACGTGTCACTTTTCTGACACGTGTTAAACTAGCTATGCTGCATAGCGACTTACGTGTCACTGTATTCACACATGTACAAATCGCTATGCAACATAGCTAGTTACATGTAACTTTTTTTTACACGCGGATCCTAACTAGCCCAGCAGTCCAGCGTGTTATGCTTAATATATACCCCCCCCCTCCACTCCCGTTCCATCCATCTTCGGTGTGCTGCATTTTCTATATTACCTAATTTAATTTCGGTTGGATTTTTGTATTGTACATCAGTGTGGGTGCGTTCAAATCAGTTAATTTCCGTAATTTTTTTTATTTTACTGTGTTGATTCATTCTCTTCAGCTAATTAACAGTTGTGTGTTTTTTTCCAGCCAAATTTATTCAAAATGAGTGATGACAATGATTCAGTAATTGCGTTACTCTATTACAATGGGAGAAAATATTTTTGTTCTAATGGATAGGTTTTTGAAGGGGATACAAAAGTATTTCGTATGAGCCCGCTATGTAGCTTTAATGAATTGAAGAAGACAATATACAAGAGATTAAGATTATAACGTGGTCAATCTCTGTCTCACTTAACTGTTAGATGTGCATCGAGTAAAGAAAGTTAAGTTCCAATGGAGATTGTTGAAGATGAAGATATCACCTTAGTAGTAGATGCATTTCGACTACATCCAGATTCCATATTTATTGAGTTGTATGCAGAAATAAACTCTGGTGGACAGTGCAACAGTCAATGTTCTGACCACCGAAATTGGAGAAAGAGAGAGAGAGAGAGAGAGAAATGAGGGCGGTGGGGAAATGGACCAGTTTTATAAGTGGTGGGGTCCACTTAAATAGCTGATCTGTTCAGTGAGTTTCATAGTCTGGTGACACGTGTCACACATGCACGTAACCAGCTGCTCAGCTCAGCGGGTTTACCACAGTGTGACATGTGTCACACATGCGTTGAGTGCTTCAATAGCCGACCCGTAAACAGCTACTCTGTTCAGCAATTTTGTCCACGTAAGACGCCACGTAACCCAGCGTATTAGGCCACGTGGCAGGGGTTGTTTGCCACGTAGACTCGCTGCACTGCGTAGCTAGTTACGTGGCCAATGAGGTGTTGCCACATGGCCAATTCTAACTCGCCACGTGTTGTAGCGAGACTGCTGACGTGGCACTTTGATAAAAATTTTCAAGATCGTGGCATTCTGATAATAATTTGTGTAAACAATAGCAATTTGGTCGTTGTCCTAGCATTAGCTGGTCTCGTAGCAGAGAAGCAAAATGCAACAAACCCAAATCAAATGCAGCAAAATGAGAAATAAAACATCTACTCATTTTATTTGTTATTTTCATTTAGCATATTTAAAAATTAGAAAAAAAATAATTTTCTATTCAATAAACCAAGGGTCCATTTTTAATATAAATGGAAAATTAAAATTAACATATTGTTAGTTTTATGGAAGATTTTTTTAGTCACTAGTTAAAATTTAAGGGATTAATTGAGACAAATTTAAAAGTTAAAGTGTTTATTCAAAAAAAAAAAAATCTGCTAACGAGTGTTCTAAAAGCACTTGTTAAAGGATTATAAATATAAAATATTTGATTAAAAAAAAATACTACATTTAATAATACAAAAGAAGTTTTAAGTATAAATGGGTTTAGAGTTTTTTTTTCCCCTTAAATAATACAAATTGGTCCCAACCTTTCATGGGCCCTGGCGTGTAACTGGTGCAGGCCCATTTTTAACAACAGACATATCCTCCCGACGGAGCACTTGCCATCCACGTGATCAGGTTCGTTCCTTCCTTGCAACCAGAGAGACCAGAGTGTGATATGAATTTCACTCTTCACCACAAAATTAGGGTTTCCGCTTCATTCGAGTCTCTTCTTCATCGTTGATTCGTTCAATTCACAAAGAACTGGAACGGAAAATTCTCTCACATATCTCCTTCTTTCATGGCAACCCCAAATACCTGTGTTGCCGAAAACCTGGCAGAAGTCCCACCGGAAAACAAACTCGACGGTGGTGCCGAATTATCTAAATCGGTTAACGAACTCGCCGATTTGTCCATTGCTATACAAAATTTCAAGAGCAAGTACGATGAATTGCAGAAGCATCTCGAATTCATCGAACAAGCCATTGATGCAAAGACCAAGGAGTTTGAAGTTGCAGGTGTAGCCCTAGGTTCTAGTGCAATGCAGAACGTGTGCGCAGCCATCGACAACGGCTCTGTTAAATCTAACGGTGACAACGGAGTCTCTGTTAAATCGGACGGTGACGTTAAATCGGATTCGAGTCCAAAACCGAAAGAGAAGCCTGAGGGCGAAGAAGAAGAAGAAGAAGAAAAAGAAACCGAGCTTGTTTTGCTTTGTAAAAGTATGAATAGCCGTGACCTGCGTAAGTTCATAGTAACGCATATATCCAAAACGACGATACTTCGGGATAAAATCCCCGTGGCTCTGAAGAGTGCGCCAAAACCGTCGAAACTGGTGTTTGATTCCATTGGGAGGTTTTACTTGCAGGGTAGCAAAGCATACACCAAAGACTCGCCCATGATTCGTGGAAGGCTAGCTTCGGTTCTCTCTTTGGAATTCTATCTGTTATCTGGTTGCGTTGAGAGTGAAGCAGAAATGGACCCTTCACTGAAGGAAGAAGCTGCTTCGGCAGCTATTTCGTGGAGGAAGAGACTCATTGTTGAGGGTGGTGTGGCCAACGCCTGCGAAATTGATGCCAAGGGTTTGATTCTTTTCATTGGTTGCTTTGGGATACCTGGTGTTTTCAAGAACGAGGATATATCAAACTTGGTTCGTTTGAGCAATCCTAGAGAATTCTCGCATGCCCTTCGCCAGTCTCAGGTCCTTCCTAGGAGGGTTTCAGGTAAATGCGTTTTTGTGATGCAAATGCAATGCTAGAGTCACGCTGATGGTTATGCATATTTGTTTACGGTTCTGCTATTAAATTTTGAAAGTTGTGATAAGAAATGGAATGGTGTTGTTTTCTTTGGAAGGGTAAAGTGCTAAACAAATAGGGTCGTTCCATTTAAATGGAATTCAGAACAATGAAAGTAAACTGTTTTTATTGATGAGACTTGAGTTAACTAATAAGATGGAATCTTTAGGCCATGGAACCCTCAAGGATAAAGTGAGCTTCAGCTTCTTCCATCCATTTAATGCGGTTCAAAGTGGGTATTAGTTCCTTTTTATTGTGTTTAAAGAAGTATTATATACTATATGAAGCTGTCTGGTGTCAGTTTATTACCCTAAGAGCAACACCTGGTTTGGAATAAAATTCTGAAGAGAAATTTCGTGATGCATATCATGATTCAATTCTTTGTGATGCTGACAAGTCATTAACCTTTTTTTGGGTGTTTGAAGGTGTTACAAATGCAAATCCTCCTTTTTTGGACATAAACAAATATGTTGTGAATTCCCCAGCAGTTATCTTTGAGTTCAATACAGATTTTGGCAATAAGTTGCACATTCCACAAACCATTCATCACTGCAAGACCACCTCTCTTTTTTTCAAGATCAATCGGTGTGGATCCCTATTTACAGCATAGTGTTATAGACTGTTTTATATATGATGCACATGATAACATGACCGACCTAGAACTACGACAAACAGGGACTGCTCATTTTTTCCCTTGAAAATTAATATGTTGTCACGGATAGCTACTTGTGGTGAAATTTTTTAAGATGCTAAATTATCTCAAATTATCCATTTCAACTGACCTTTGATAGTAGGTGCTGCAAATATAACAAAATTCAACGCCTTCGACATTTTCATTTTGATATAGCATAAGCAATGGCATTCTGATTTACTTTAGGGGGTTTAGAGTCTAATTGATGGCTTAATCTAAAGTTTTACCATTGTGAGACTGAAATATAATGTTTCATCCTATTTTGGGGAACTACAACTCCTTCCTTGATTAGCATTTAGCATCCATTTGTGATTCCACTGAATAAAAATTTTCTCCTATTAACGAAAATATTTTCCATTTTTTGGTTCAATCTACAATATTTTTCTGTACTCAGTTTTTCCCCTTCTTGCTATGTACCGATTAGATTTGCCATGTAATTTAGGATCTTATTCTTTTTTCCATGTAATTTCTAATTTTTCAAGATACTTGATTGGCTTCTGACAATCTGGTCTTTTGCTGCATTGCTCTCTTCTTAGTTGATCTGTTCTAACTCCCAATCTGTTAACTAGTGCAACCCTTCCCAAATATATTAATAAGGAAAGTCAATCAAGCTCAGAACATTTGTACTATTACTGGTCATCACAGTGGTGGAATGGAAGTAGTGTTCGATTTTCATGTAACAGGATTTTTTCAACTTTTTTTAGTTAGCTTGTTGATTAGCTTTGTATTTCCACAAAAAACAATTTTTTTCTCCTATTAAGTACATATTTTTCTTTACTTACAGTTTTTCTATTTTAAGAAAATTGTTCCCTAAACCACTAATTAGGATATTATCCTTTCGGTATGCAATTTCCAATTCTTTTTAAGATACTTGATTGACTTGTGACTATTTGATCTGTGTGCTGGTTTAGGGTGTGCCTGTTTAAGGAGGTGGAAAGTAGGAGATGGAAAAGTTAGAAGTAAAATTACTTCACACTTTACAAAAAAGTAGGATGGTTGAAAATAATTAGCATCTCATTACACTCCACCCTGTGAATTTTTTCTAATCGTCTAGCATAAACATGAATTGGAAGGAGTTGTCCACCCTTTGCCAATCAACAATGATTGAAAATCAAACCCTTTCCATCCCAATCTAATTTCACTCCCTCCCAATTTCCCCCCTCCTAAATCAGGCACACCCTTAATAATTATGTATGAATATGTTGTTGCTTTCTCATATTCTCAATCATTTGATTTTCTCGATCTCATTAATTATTTATATTGGCCACAGATATTGCAGAGGGAATGATGAAAAAGGGCATGGTTGTTGAAGCTCTTGACTTGGCTTATACCTTCGGTTTTGAAGAGAAATTTTCTCCTAAGACTACACTGAATTCATTTCTACAGAAGTCTGAAGAAGCTTGGAAGAAAGCCAAAGAAGAAGCACGTGATTTATCTAGTATGCTGGTATGTTCTAGTCCCGACATTGTCTTGTTATGTTTCATTGTGAGTATTCACAGTGCTGATGTATATTGATATTTCACAGAAGGAAGCAAATAAAAATTATTTGGCTGCTTTGAAATCTGTAGTCAACTGTTTGTATGGTCACAAGATTGACTTTGTAAAATTTCTTCCTCGGTGGCAACTTAAGGATACGATTATCATGTTGGAGAAAGATATTAAGGCAGCCAACAAAAAAGTTGGAGAGTTAGTGCCTAAGAGAAAAGTAGAGAAAAACAATTCCTCAAACAAAGTGACGATTCCAGAGGCAAAACGAACAAGGTTCACAGAGGCAAAACAAACAAGGTTCGGTATGAAAGATCCATCTGTGGCATCACCTTCAGTTGTTACCTTGCACGAGCAAAGGATTGCTAGTCATATGGATGGCTATAGTCCATATGATGGTTCATTGGCGGCGCATTTGCCGGATGCTAGATCCTATGGCTACCCAAATAATTATCCCACTGCATCATCTGCACAAATTGGATTTGTTTCAAGGTCTTTGTCAGAAAGTTATCTTGGAAGTACGGTGACAAGTGGGGGTAATATGCTTGGAGGAGCTGTAGCTGGTCCTGCTATGTCACCTGGAATAGGTATCCCAACTGGTTCATATTCCGGGTATCAGGGGGATATGATAAAAGACAATGTTGGGACAATGCTGAATAGCAACACTCATCCGTATAGATGGCATGGAATGGGAGAAGGGGCGTTATCTAATGATAGGTCAGTTGGGCAGAGTTTTGTGGGACAACCTTCATCAGCACGAGTAAGTAATTTATATGGAAAAACATCTACAGAAGGTTTTACAGGTTTGCAGGATCATCTCTCTATTGGTGTTGCTAGTCGCAGTGCAGGTTCTGATTTGTATGGCTTTGCCGATGCTGTATTCGATACGTAGTCATTCCGGGACAGTAATTATTCTCCAAATTACTTTTGTATTTTGATCAGCTGGAATCAAATGTCATCCTCTACAAATTTTTACCTGCCCTTGGAAAACAAGATACAGATTTGTACAATGTTAAATTTCATTTCTCATAGTATGATCCAACTTGGGAGTTATTTTTTTTTTTTATATATGTTTACAGGAATAGCCATAGGATTGACATGCAGGGGATGGCTATTTTAATCATAGGAATAACCAATTTGTCATGAGCAGCGTACGAGTTTGTGGTTTGAAGGGTTACAACTTATTTTTCCTTACAATCTCTTTCCATCATTTTTTATTTTACTATTTGATCAAAATTAAAGTAATGGTTTTCACTTGATATTATTTTATAACTGTTAATTTGATTTGATCAAATTGGAGAAAAAAGTTGTAAGAGGTTGTAAAAGAAAATTGGTTGCAAGTATAACTTCTATTTATATATGGGTTTAATATTTTTCATGTTGCAAGAGATAAATTTATTTCTTATATATACATATAAAAGTGAGTGTGAGGTTTATTCTTTTTCTTTTTCTCTTTTCTTATTATATAAGTTCATATGAATTTCACACATTTTTATGCCTGTGTGAATTTATTTATATATACTATTCATTTTCAATTTGGTTATGATATGAAAAGAATTTTCGATCTAATTGTTATATACAGATTTACTTTGAATGTTTTTGTTATTTGCTATTGGTATAAGTTATAACACTTTGAGATTGAAATAGATTTAGTATAAATAACAGAAATTGAATTGAAAATGATTTTTAATATTGGGACAAAAAATGTATCCTTTTATATATAGGATAGGAAAAGTGTTTGTCATTTTAAATGACACAAAATTATGTCATTTTAAGAGAGATAGACACAGAATAAATTTATTTAATTTAAAATTTAAATAAAAAAATTTATTCTGTGTTTATCTCTCTTCTAAAATGACATAACTTGTGTTATTTAAAATGACAAACACCAAGCCCTTTATATATATATATATATGGTTTATCATTTCTCAAGCTGTCGGAGATAACTTTTTCTCCGGCTACTAAATATAACCATTCAAAGGTGAATCAATTAATATAAATAAATAAATAAAATGACATAGTTTTGGGGTGCCGGAGATAAACTTATCTTAACTGTTTGAGAAATATTTTTTTCCATATATATATATATATATATAATTTCTAATTAAGTTTTTATATTTTTCTGTGTTATACTTTTATAACATCAAAAGTGAGGAACAAATATAAAGAATTAAACTACATTTTTTTTTGGGATAAAAAATGTTTTAACATAATCTTAATTTTAGATAGCAGTTAGCTATGGCTTAGTTAGAGGCTATATTGCATCAATATTGATTCGGGATATAAGATATGACACGATACTTCTATACATTAATTTTAAAAAATGTTAGATTTTGACACATTGGGATATATTTTGATATTAAATTAAAATGCAGTGTATATTTTATTTAATATTCAATAATATAACAAAAAGTTGAAGTTAAACTTATAATATTCATCCATATTGCAAAGAAATATAAGATACCATAAATATTTATATTAAATTTAATAAAATAAGAAATATAAGATATTATAAATATTTATATTAAATTTAATAAAATGATATTCGTAATTTAATTTTGAATCTTTTTTTAATCTTTGCAATATATGTTGAAGTGTCAGAAAATGTCGAAAAATATCATTACGACGCATCAAAATTTTTGAAGCGTGTCAGAGGTTCTACTTTTTGACGATGTAACCTTTTGAGTAAATATCATTTTTGGTCCTCATCAAATTTCACGATGCCCGCTTTAGTCTTTAGCAAATAAAAAGGCTCATCGTGGTCCCTAAGAAATTCAAAATGGATCATTTTAGTCCGGGACTAATATGGTTCTTTTTTGAATTTGTGAGGAACCACGATTTCAACTAAATCGGTCCATTTTGAATTTCTTAGGACCTCAATGGGCTTTTTTATTTGCTAGGGACTAAAGCGAGTATCGTGAAATTTGCTCGACGAAAAAAGTATTTACTCTAACCTTTTTTATCTTTTGTAGTGGTATTCCACACGTAAATTGGTCAACGAGCTTGTCTTGACTCTTGAGTGATGAATTTAGGGACAATAGTATGAAGTGTTTATTTCTTAACAAAGTGTGTCCTCAGAAAATGAACAAAACGGTAACGATGAGAAACGAAGCTAATATAGATAAACCAAAATGAACAGAGTATACAAGCTACACGCGACGCTGATAAAAAACGGACAACACGAGAACCCTCTCTCCCTCCGCACCTTCTACCTTCGTTGTGCAGAGTCATCATCAACTCCCGACACCGCACGTTATGCTGCCAACGTGTTGCTCCGTTTTCCCATACCCGACCCGTTCACCTACAACACCATCATCAGACACGTGGCACTCCACTCTCCCTCCCTCGCCTTCTCCCTCTTCACCCACATGCACCGAAACGGCATCCCCTTCGACCACTTCACCTTCCCACTCATTCTCAAACCCTTTGTTCGCTTCAAACGTTGTCACCACCACATTCATTCCCTCATTCTTAAACTCGGGTTCGATTCCAACATCTACGTCCAGAACGCGCTTATTAATGCTTACGGTTCTTGTGGGTCCCTCCATATTGCCTTCAAGCTGTTCGATGAAATGTCCCACAGGGACTTGGTTTCTTGGTCCTCCTTGATTGCTTCTTTAGTCAACAACGGGTTAGCCAGTGAAGCCATTTCTATTTTCCAACAAATGCAGCTACGGGATAGTGCTAGTTTACCTGATGGGGTTGTTATGCTTAGTGTGATATCTGCTGTTTCAAGCTTGGGTGCGCTGGAATTGGGTATATGGGTTCATGCTTTCATTGTTAGGACTGGGCTTGGTCTCACCGTTCCACTGGGTACTGCTCTTATTGACATGTATTCGAGATGTGGGTCCATTGATCGTTCCGTCAAGGTGTTTGATGAAATGCCTCACAGAAACGTGGTTACATGGACGGCTTTGATTAATGGGCTCGCTGTGCATGGCCGTAGCAGGGAAGCTCTTAAGGCGTTTTATGATATGAAGGGTTCTGGTTTGAAGCCTGATCGCGTTGCGATTACGGGTACCTTGGTGGCTTGTAGTCATGGTGGTCTTGTGGACGATGGATGGCGGGTTTTCGGGAGCATGTGGAGTGAGTATGGTATTGAACCGATGCTTGAGCATTATGGTTGTATGGTTGATCTTCTTGGTCGTGCAGGCCTGCTCCTTGAAGCTTTCAAATTTGTGGAGGAAATGCCTATCAAGCCAAACTCTGTTATTTGGAGGACCTTGCTGGGTGCATGTGTGAATCACAATCATCTTGTGTTGGCTGAGAAGGCCAAGGAGCGGATCAATGAGCTGGAACCCCATCATGATGGTGATTATGTGCTTTTATCGAATGCATATGGTGGGGTTGGTAACTGGGTTGAGAAGGCTGGCGTGAGAAATTCAATGAGGGAGAATAGAATTGTCAAGGAGCCTGGCCTTAGTGTGGTTCACGTTGATCAAGAGGTTCATGAGTTTGTATCAGGTGATAATTCTCATCCACAATGGGAGGAGATTACGAAATTTTTAGTTTCAGTTATAGACACTGTAAAAGTTGGAGGTTACACCCCTAATACGTCCACTGTGCTGCATGATATTCAAGAGGAAGAGAAAGAGCATTGTCTGGGTTATCATAGTGAGAAATTGGCAGTGGCTTATGTGCTTCTTTATCATAGGGATAGAAGGACCATTAGGGTCATTAAGAATCTTAGGATTTGTTATGACTGTCATAATTTCATGAAGCATGTTTCAGGTATCTTTGACAAAGATATCATTATTAGAGATCGAAATCGGTTCCATCATTTTAACGAGGGATCATGTTCTTGCCGAGATTTTTGGTAAATCGTGCTAGTTCAAATGTGAAATGAAAATGATATGTTAACATTCATTTATCTGAACCAATGATTTATTTCAAGCCTTTTATTCAATAGCTTCTGCCAATGATATCATTCATGCAATGTCAATTTCTGTAGATGCTTCCATAAATTGCAAGTCCCGTATGCTTTTCACTTTCTAATCACTTTAAAGTTGTGTTCTGCATTTAACATACCTATCCTTCCAATTTATCTTACATTTCCACCTCGTATGTAAGAGCTACGATGTACCGACAACGACACGGGACACGACACGATACATCGACACGTTAATTCTAAAAAATGTCATATTTCGACACGTTAGGATACGTTTTGATATTAAATAAAAATTTTACTGTATATAATATAATTTATATTTAATACATATAACAGTCTATAATAAGTTATATAATCAATCAAATATTCAAATTTTATAACATAAATATAAATAAAAATAATTTTTCGTACTTTGTTAATTTTTCATGTCAAATTTTATAACAGAAAAAAATTGATTTATAAATTATTATTTTATATGGGAAAAATGTTTGTCATTTTAAATGACATAAAGTTATGTCATTTTAGGAGAAAGATAGACGCAAAATAAATTTTTTTAAAATTTAAATTAAAAAAAAAATCACTCACTTTTTCTCTTTCATGATTTTCATTTCTTGTGTATGTCTCTCTCCTAAAATGACATAGCTTATGTCATTTAAAATGACATAACTTATGTCATTTAAAATGACAAACATCAAACCTTTTTTATATTTAGTTAATAAAATAAAATTAAGACTAAAAAAAAATGTGTCGGATGCGTGAGTGTTGACCGTATGTCGAAAAAAGTTGATTGCGTGTCAGAAAAACGTAACGTGTCGGGACGTGTCGGATAGTTGACCGCGTGTTCCAAAATATTGACCCGTGTGTCGGTGTCCGACGGCCGAATTTTTTTACAAATCGTGTGTCTGTGCTTCTGAGTGTAAGAGTATGCTTGTCTCCATCTTCTAAGCCGGTCAAAACTGGGAGCTGGGAGTAACAAAATTATTTTCTAAAAATATATAATGGGAAAAGTGTTTCTCTGCAACAAGAGATAAAATATATAATTCAGTTGGGGCTATGCCCCGTGTAGTTACCAAAAATATATATATATATATACTTCAGTTATCCCATACTAGATCAGCCGTATACTCTCAGTTCCCTTGCAAAACGTCTTCTACTATGGCTATTCTGTTTCTTGTTGAATTCTGAAGTTACTTAGTATGGCCTTGTCTGTGGAGGTGTTAAAATCATGACAACTTTGAGTGCCAAAACTGAAAATCAAGAATAAAAAGCTATGACAATTTGTCAACAAGGTTGATTAAAAATTACGGTAAAAGTAAAACATGATCCATCTTTTACGGATTGCTTTTTGAGTGGGGTTTTCCTTGTTGTTTTAGCCAGGCTGGTTCACGATTGAACACCTTGCATAAACAAGGAATGAGTCTGCAGGAGTGACCAAATTAACCTTTTTTTGTTACTTTTTAGGCCGGTGAAGGAGGTTTTGAAGTAAAAGCAATAACTGTAGTGTCTAAGACCCAAAATTGTGCACCATAGGAGGTAAGATGGTGTGATGAATAAACAAGCATGCCGTAGATTAAGGAGATTGTTAGGGAAAAAGTAACCAAAATGCGAAAACGCAACATGTCATGTCAGGCATATATAGTTTTCAAAGCACCAAGACCTGAAAAAATAATAATAATAATAATAATAATAATAATAATAGTAAATGGAAATGGCATCCTTGCTTGTGGTTTCTTTGCCGTTTTGGACAATGCTTTTGATGTCTGTCTCGGAAAATGGTGTGCTAGGGGCTCCATTATTTCCTTCAATGTTTGTGTTTGGAGATTCATTAGTGGACAGTGGGAATAACAACTATCTCAACTCTTTAGCAAAAGCCAATTTTGAGCCTTATGGTATTGATTTCCCAGATGGTCCAACAGGGAGATTTTCAAACGGTGAAACTCTCATTGATTTACTAGGTAAACTACTACTTTTTATTTATTTATTTATTTGATTACCAATTACATAAAAATCACAAGAGTACGAGTTTGGAACTGGTAAAGTTGTTCTTTTGTAACTGAAAGGTCACTAATTGATACATATCCAAAGATAAGATTGCGTGTAAGAATTATCCTCATCTTATCCTCCCTGGTCGAGAGTAATTTTTATTTTATTTTTATTCTTTTTACCAATTACATAAAACCAAAGTGATTTTGCACTGACACTAGTTTTGCAGGTGAAATGGTGGGTCTTCCTTATCTGCCAGCTTTTGCAGACATTACTGTAAAAGGCAACAACATTTCCTGGGGAGTAAACTACGCTTCAGCTGCTGCTGGAATATTGGATGAGACAGGGAGAAGGCTGGTAATCTCTGTGCTAACTAGTTTGTGTGTTTTGTGAAACTGTTTTATGTCCACATTTTTAACTCAAGGACCAAATGACACAGGGAGAACGCATTAGCTTTGACCAGCAGGTGCGAAATTTTGAAACAACCTTAAACCAACTTAAGACCATAATGGATGACAAGAGTTTGAGTCAACACTTGGCAAATTCATTGACAATGGTGAACCATGGAAATAATGATTACATAAACAACTATCTCTTGCCTGAACTATATGCAACAAGCTTCATGTATGACCCCAAAGACTATGCTGAACTACTCGTTGAGCGCTACAAAAAGCATCTTTTGGTAAATTTTACAAACTTATGTATATTTTCTTGGAGAAATGTTATATTTACAATATATTTTCGATAACAATCATATCTTTACTGTTGATTTCTACCTCAACGATTATCATTTATTGCGAATTAATAATTAATTAATGAATTTGATTTGCGAAAATAATAATCGTTAATTAGCAGAAATCAACAGTTAAATATGATTGTAAACAAAAATAGGACGTAAGTATAATCTTTCTCATATTCTTATTAGGAAATTTAATAGATACTAGCAAAACAGTGATAAGGTGGTGTTTAATAGATATATTAATCTACAGGCTTTGCATGGTTTGGGGCTAAGAAAGTTCTTGCTTGGAGGACTTGGACCACTTGGTTGCATACCGAATCAACTATCCAAAGGCCTTGCCCCTCCAGGACAGTGCCGGGTTGATGCCAACCAAATAGTTGACATGTTTAATGTTTTGTTGAGATCTTTGGTGGACCAACTGAATACTGAGTACCATGGTTCAATTTTTGTGTATGGCAACACTTATGGAGCTTTCAGTGAGATCTTAAACAACCCAAATACCTATGGTAAGAAATGCCCTCAATTTCTTTATTAATAATAGAGTAAATATCCATTTTGGTCCCTAACAAAAAACACGGTCCCCATTTTAGTCTCTTACAAAAATAAATTAGTCAGTTAGTTCCTAACAAATTCAAAGTGGACCCATTTTAGTCCTTTTGAGGGACAAATATGGGTCTTTTTTGAATTTGTGAGGAATCACGATTTCAACTAAATGAGTTCATTTTGAATTTGTTAGGACTAACTGACTAATTTATTTTTGTAAGCGACTAAAGTGGGGACCGTGTTTTTTATTAGGGACCAAAAAAGATATTTACTCTTAATAATATCATATGATTATGGTTGAGAATTGACCCCACCAGCCCTTTCTTATGGGTCAACTCTTAGAGGCCCATTAAGAGGTTACTTCTCTGTCTGCCAAAAATAAGATTTTTAGACCATCATCATAAAAGATCACGCATTCCGTGCACGGCTCACCTCATAACATCCAGAGATACATTGCCTCATGCACAATAGTATTAGTGGAGTCTAATAGGCAAAATGATTATGGCCCTCTCTTATATTAAAGAATAGTTTTTCACCTATATATATATATATACTCCTTCTTCAGCCATTGAAAGAGTATCTAGCATCCCCCTCCACATCCCCATCTAAATTTAGAATCTATATTGAAGGAACATTGACTTAAATGCCATGTTTTTTTAAAAAAAATTGTCTAAATGTTACGCGAACAGTCATAACGAACTTTGTTAGGTCACGTGGCACGTTTCCATTAGCGTACCAAGTTTGTTACCAGTGATAGCGAATTTAGTCTAGTCAGTTTTTTTCTTACAAAGTGTGCACGTGTCACGAAATCATAGACGACTAAGTTCGCTATCATTGATAACGAACTTGGTACACTAATGAAAACGTGCCACGTGGCCTAATCAAATTCGCTCTGACTAGTAGCGAACTTATATGCGTGATAGTCTGCTAAAAAGTACTATTCTTAAGAAAGTGTGACATTTAAGTCACAAGATACTTCAACCTATAAGAAAAAGAGACCTAAAGTTCCTCGGTCAAACGGTTCACTTATGATTGATATGGTAATATTTTTTATTTATTTTTTTATCACTACAGGATTCACTGTAACAGATAGAGCCTGCTGTGGAATTGGAAGGAATCAAGGACAGATTAGTTGTTTACCAATGTCTACTCCATGTGCAAATAGAGACCAATATGTGTTTTGGGATGCATTCCATCCCACTCAGGCTTTGAACAAAGTTCTTGCTAGAAGGGCTTTTAATGGACCACCTTCTGATTGCTACCCAGTTAATGTGAGACAGATGGCACTAATGTAGATACCATTCTGTCAAAGCAAAAAATCAGCTAGCACCGTCTATTATATATTAAAGGAGAATTTCGTGGAAACTTTTTGTTGGTAATGTGAATGATTTTCCAATGAATTTCAATGTAAACTTTAATGGTGCGTAATATAAGAGGTCCTATCTCCTATGACAACAAAACTATTGCAATAATCTCCATCTCCTTGACTCTAACTAGGTTAAATTATGGTGCTAAATCCTACATTACACAAAGAGCACACAGGGTGGGAAATGATATGGGGAAGCAATGGGAAAGAAACTATGGAGAATTGTGAATCGTTTTTTGTGCCATCAAACAGTTACTCCTAATCACTCAGTGTATGAAAACTAAAAAAATGAATCACTTATTTTTGTTAAACCAAGAATTGTTTGGCCAAATTTCATGTGAGTTTCTCAGAGATATCAGCAATGTAATCAAGGAAGTTTCCGTTAATCAATTGAATTCCCACTTTGGGATTTGAAACTATGATTTTTATTATGCGATATCGTAATTCATGTTTAATAAAGAAAAATATAATAAATAATATTTATGTAATATATATATAATTTAATTAATAGAAAATTTAATTTTCTCGATAATAATTTTAATAAAAAACTGTTGTATCTTGAAAATTAATTGCAGACTAGCAATCATATACATTGCTAATATTCTCTCTTGTTTTTTAGAAAATGTAAAAGTGTTTTTTTTCTTTGGGATAATTGACTCTCCTGCAAAAGGAGATATTTTGTCTATTATTGCCGACACAATATGTAATTGGACCCATCCCTTATAAAAATATAAAAATAACTACATGAATTTTGTGTCAGCAGAAAAGACAACTCTCCAAACTGTAGGAGAGTTGTATTTTTGTATTTCTCTTTTCTTTCTTTTTTGAAAAGGAGGGAATTAGAATTTTATTTGTAAATATTTTCTTTTCTCTCCTGGGAACGGTCCAATTTGAGCATTAAATTTATTTATTTATTTTGTTATTAACAAGGTGCAAGAATTTTGGTAAAGAAAAGGAAATGTGGGTATGCTACAGGAAAAATCCCCAATATTAATATCATAAAGCTTTTGGGTACATAAGGTATATGTAGAAACAAATGGATGAGCTTACCAAAAAAACAAAAAAAACAAATGGATGATGATTAATTTTTCAATTATAAATTGAGAGTTAGAATGTGATTATATTAGAAGGTAACAAATGTAAATAAAAAATGCCGACAAATTTCAAAATGTATCTATTCGAGTCGGGACATTATATTTTACTTTAAATCATCGGTTAGTGATCAGTTATGGAGAAGATGATTACAGACGGTGACAAATCACTAGATGCGAGAGGCTGGGGATTGAAGTTAAGAAATGATGATGTGCACACTGCGCATGAAATAGTAGGGTTAGTATTATGGACTGGATTCATATCCTAACAACTCTATTACTAGCAAGATTAGATAGGATATCATATATGATAACCATATAATCTAGAGAAGATCAAGGGATAAGATCTTTATTCCCATCAATCAAGGCAGATTTCATATCAATCGGGAGATCTCAAAGTTCCAATCCAAAGAAGGTAATCCTTATAAATAAGAGGCTAAAGACATCAGTTACGCACTTTTGACCTATTTACTATTACTGTCAATACTGTGCACACACCACATCTTAGCTACACGTCCATTAATAGTGCGCAGTGATGGCAATCAGATATCTATCTATTAGATATCTCTGAGTGCATACCCTTGAGGTATCCTTATACGGTTCAATAGGACTGAACATTGGCACCGTCTGTGAGAAATCGGTAAATTTCGACTCTCATCCATGGTGAACACGTGCAGCATAGCGCGAAGTCACATATTGCAGGTTGCCTTGCGCACCTAGAAATTGTTGAAACCACGTATATACGAGGAGACAAACCCTATCGCAAAAAAGGCTTTTGATCCTCCGAGAGACTCTAGAATGGAGCTCCAGATCCAAGCAGGTGAGGATTTGACAAAGATTCTTGTAACACCCCGTGTATACCCGGTTTGTTATCATGTCATCGTATTAAGCCACGCTTAAGAAAAAATGTGGAATAACTTTTTCTTTTCAATTATGACGTCATTATCAATTACCAAGTTGATTACTTAATCCTTTTAAAAGCATTGTATGTATGTAAATTGCAAATAGACAGCTATCTACACTGAATAACCTCATACTATAAATAAGTGAGTAACTAAGTCAAGGATCTACAACACGTAGTCCGGACATAATCCTGATACATTTATACAATTCAAATCCAAATAAGACATAGTCAATCAATGTGGCATGGACAACCCCCATGCTCACCAAATAAGGCAACAAAGCCCAACAGAGTCTCCACAACAAAATCATAATAACAACATAAAGCAGGTCAACATCCAAGCATATCATCATAATCAGCATATAACTAACTCAGCTCCGGCCTCCTGCCGCCCGAGGTCTCAACCTCCGAGTTACCTGAACCTGAAATATGTGCCCCAAACATGAGGTGAGATCTTTAAACAGAAATCTCAATAAGACAAGAGGTCCTCAAGAATTTCTCCACCCCAAGCTCACTTACATGTGCAATATAAGTTCAAAAGCAAGAATATAATATAAGTTCCAAAATTAGTGCAATGAAGCAGAATAATCATGTCATGTGTGTCAACTATTCTACTGGCCAGAGAAATGCAGGACTTATATACGTCTATTGCCTACATTCAGTGCAAGTCACTACTTACACCACCCAGAGAATCACCCTATGGCATGTCTACTACATACACGGACTTACCGTCTAGGTGGAACAATACATGCATATTATAAGCACTTGCGCATAACAGCTCCACAGCATTTCAAAATCAATACATGAAAATGCATCATGCATATAAACCATCCCCCCATGGGGTATGGTGGAACTAACAATGGCTAAACCGAGGACACGAAAGCTTACCTCGCAAGCTAACAATCCAAGCCAAGTCCACACAAGCTCAATGGCACTAAACAACACAATCACGGTCTGTTTATACAATAATTAATCATCAATAATCATTGCCAAAGATTACATTAAGTGATTAAGGCTTTCAACTCATTTTAAGTCATTTCATGCAAATTCCGCAGGAGGTATTCGAATACTCCTCGATGAGTATTCTCATACTCCATGTCTCCAGAAAGTATCCGAATACTTTTAAGTATTCGAATACCACAAGGTATCTGAATATTTTTCCCCCAGTATCCCAATACCACCAGGTATCCGAATACAAATACCACAGTATTCGAATACTTATTCAACGGTATCCGAATATTTTTCTTCCCAGAAAGTATCCCAATACTCCTCCAAGGAGTATTCGACTATCAAGGGATAAGTATTCGAATACTACACGAAAAGTATTCGAATAGTTATCAGACAGAATTCAGAAGTTCGTGCATTCTCTGCAGATGTCCTATTTTAATGATCCAAACTCGATCTGAAGCCCAATAACTCCATAAATAGATGTTCATTAACATGTTTTAGACTTAGATTATCAGCCTTTAGCTCAAATAGTTCAAGTTTCCCTTTTTAATGGATTAAACAAGCTAAAATCAAGAAAATAACAAAGAGGTGATCACGGTATACCTCAAATGCTCAAAACTCAAAAAATGAGACAGATTAGGAGACTCCAACACAGCTCCACAACACTGTCTTAGAAGGACCACGAAAATGCAACACAAGATGGGCCCTTTACACCAAAAGGTGGCTTCTTGAAGCCTAAAATGCCATGACAATGTCTTCCCCCAACCAAATCAGAAACACAGCCCCTTAAGCCTCATAAACAGGGGTCACAACTCAGAATGGAGGTGTCTCTCTTCCTCACAAGGCCATGTCTCAAATGTTTGCAAAAGAAAGAAAAGAATTTAAGAGTAAAAATGGTGCCTTGGAAGTTTTACAAACCAAAGGCTCAAGCTTCGGGAGAGGGGAGGGAAGCTCTGAAAACAAAGAGCACGAGGAACTCTACATAGGCAAAATCAGCAGCCCTAGGTTTTTGTGCCAAAGTTTCTATTTATATGCGCCTTAAGATAATCACATTGTATTAGCACTAATAGCTACGCTTAGCATTTTAATCTCAAACTTGGAATTCTGAACCTAGCCATTGTTTTAGGATTTGTCATATTTTTATTTTATTTTTCGCAGTACTTTTCCGGTACGTGCTTTTACAAAGCCAGTATCAGTTCTGACACCAATTCTCATTATTTTAACTTGAAACTTGCAATGCTAGTCCTATATATTATTCTAGTGACATATACATGCTTTTCATAATTTTCCGGGATACTTCATCGGTACGCTTTTATACCGTGAGGCAGAACCGGTATCTGCACTTTTCGTCAGAAAAGCGACTTTCAACATTATTAATCACTTATCATAATTATTTAAGCCTTCTCATAATTATTATGGTCAATTATGGAATTATCTCATAATTAATTAATTTAATTTCCTAATTTAACGGTGCCGGTTTTTACATTCACCCTACCTTTTAAGAATTTTGTCCGCAAAATTAGAAACATACATGTCCCGAAACTCTGGGTACTGCCAGAGAAGCTCGTCCTCTCGCTCCCAAGTACACTCCTCAGGAGTTCTTCTTGTCCATTGCACTTTGACCATCGGAATGATCTTGCTCCTAAGCTTCTTCTCGCCTCGATCGCGAATCTTGAGTGGTCCGAAGAGAGATTCTAGGTTCTCCTGAACCTCCACATCATTCGGTTGCACTACGTGCGAAGGATCCGCAATGTACTTCCGAAGATGAGACACGTGAAACACGTTGTGGATGTTGGCCAAGTTCGGAGGCAAGGCAAGCCAGTAGGCAACAAGCCCTACTCTACCAAGGATCTGGTATAGCCCGATGAATCGCGGGCTAAGCTTCCTCACTCCGAGGGCCCGACCAACACCGGTGACAGGTGATAGTCTCTCAAACACGTGCTCGCCCTCACTGAACTCCAGTGGACGATGCTTAACATCATAGTAGCTCTTTTGACGATTCTGCGCCTACTTCATCTTTTCTCTGATCAACTGAATATGCTGAGTGGTATCTTGGACAAAGTCCAAGCCAAAAAACTCCTTATCTCCAACCTCCGACCAACAGGTAGGAGTCCGACACCTCCTACCATACAGTGCCTTGTAGGGTGCCATGCCCAGGCTAGCATGAAAACTGTTGTTGTACGAAAATTCCACCAATTGCAGGTACCTATCACATGCTGAACCCTGCTTCAATGTGCAAGCCCTCAACATGTCCTCCAATGTCTGGATGGTCCACTCAGTCTGTCCGTCAGTATGAGGGTGATAGGCTGTACTCAATCTCAACTGAGTACCAAAAGCTCCTTGCAGCGCCTCCCATAACCGAGATGTGAACTTCAGATGTTATGAGGTGAGCTCTTTTGACGATTCTGCGCCTACTTCATCTTTTCTCTGATCAACTGAATATGCTGAGTGGTATCTTGGACAAAGTCCAAGCCAAAAAACTCCTTATCTCCAACCTTCGACCAACAGGTAGGAGTCCGACACCTCCTACCATACAGTGCCTTGTAGGGTGCCATGCCCAGGCTAGCATGAAAACTGTTGTTGTACGAAAATTCCACCAATGGCAGGTATCTATCCCATGTTGAACCCTGCTTCAATGTGCAAGCCCTCAACATGTCCTCCAATGTCTGGATGGTCCGCTCAGTCTGTCCGTCAGTATGAGGGTGATAGGTTGTACTCAATCTCAACTGAGTACCAAAAGCTCCTTGCAGCGCCTCCTAGAACCGAGATATGAACTTCGGATCCCTATCACTGATGATACTCTCAGGCACCCCGTGAAGCATCACAATCTCGCGAACATACAATCTGGCCAACTGCTCAGTAGTGAAGCTCACCTTCACCGGAAGAAAGTGGGCAGACTTCGTCAATCTGTCCACAATGACCCAGATAGAGTCACAATCAGCCTGAGCCTTCGGCAATCCCACCACGAAGTCCATGGAAATACTCTCTCATTTCCATTCCAGAATCTCAAGAGGTTGAAGTTTACCAGACGGCTTCTGGTGTTCTATCTTCACCTTCTGGTAAATCAAACACTTGGACACATAAACAACAATGTCCCATCTTTCTTTTTCACAAGGATGACCGGTGCTCCCCATGGAGACACGCTTGGCCGAATGAAGTCTTTCGCTGAA
This sequence comes from Gastrolobium bilobum, assembly GCF_033153095.1. Lineage (NCBI taxonomy): Eukaryota > Viridiplantae > Streptophyta > Magnoliopsida > Fabales > Fabaceae > Gastrolobium > Gastrolobium bilobum. Next base: position 283,856 of record NW_026898670.1, read on the forward strand.
AGATCCTCAATATGCTTCTTCAACTCTGCCAACTATGGTGGCGACATCCGATATGGAGCTAGTGAAATAGGCCCCACACCAGGCAACAAATCTATGGAGAACTCTATCTTTCGCTGTGGCGGAAACTCAAGAATCTCCTCAGGAAACACCTCGAGAAATTCCTTCACCACAGGAATGCCAGCGATATCCTCTTGTGTCCCACTCACCAAACCTCCCAACATGACATATCTGAATGCCCCTACTCTCAAGGCTCTCATAGCCTGCAGAACTGAAATATAAGGCGACGAACTGGCTGTGAAATCACATGGAGATATCACCACTCACTTGGCACAACAGTAAATCGTCACATAATTCTTGGACAACTAATCCATGCCAAGGATGATTTCCAAGTTAGCCATCGGCAATCCAATCAGATCTACCGAAAAATCACGGCCATCCCACTGAAACACGATATCTCGATGAACAGTGAAGGTATCACACTTTTCTCTGGTGGCGGTAGTCACCCGCAACGGTGGATAAAGCACAGCAATGGGCAACTCAAGCCCCACAGCAATCGGGGTTGCAATAAAGGAATGCGTAGCCCCGAAATCAAACAAAACATCACCATCAGCTCCACTAATGGAAACAGTACCTCTAACAAGGTTCAGAGCTCTCTCTGACTGCTGCCGATCCAAGGTGTACACACGACTGGTGGCAGGTGGCACTGAAGGTGCCGCTGTCGGTGGAAGAGGAACCATCTGAAGTGGAACTTCCTGAACCGTTGCAGCTCTCACGGTAGATGACGGACAATCCCTGGAGTAGTGACCCGCCTGGCCACACTGAAAGCAGATCAACTGACCGGTAGCACACAGCCCACATGAAACTTCCCACTTCCCGAGCATTTGGGAGTAGGAGGTCTAACTGAACTCCCCTGCGTTGAAGTCCTCTCGAACTGACTAGGCGCCTGCCTAGCAGCCAACTGCTTTCCCTTTCCTTTACCAGTAAACTTCCTGTCCTTCCAAGAAGTGGAACTACTAGTTCCCTTAACATCAGCAATCTTGGCCTTACTCACAATGCAGACATCCTCGATGTCCCTACACTGCTGTACCAGTGTACCAAAGTCTCTCGATGCCGCACCAGCAATACGATCAGCTATCTCCACATTAAGTTCCCTGCGGAACTTAGCAGCCAAAAACGTCAGAGTCATCATAGCAATGCGAAAATGTGCAAACTTGACTAATTCATTAAACTAAGCCAAGTACTCGTCCACAGACAACGAGCCTTGCACCAATCTGTCAAACTCTCTCTGCTTTCTCTCCTGAGCATCATAAGGAAAGTATTTGCCCAAAAAGCAATCCTCGAAGAATGGCCATGTCATGACATGACCCTGCATCTCATAGGCATGAGAGGTGTTCATCCACCACTCGTGTGCATCCACCACTCGTATGCATCCACCACTCGTGTGCATCGCCCTCCAGCATATACGTCGCAAACATCAACTTTTGCAGATCTGTGCACTGCATCACTCGGAAGATCTTATCCAATGCCTGAAGCCATCTCGCAGCAGCAATAGGATCATAAGATCCATCAAAGAAAGGTGGCTTATGCTTACGGAAAGCATTAAGTTGGCGGTCAATCACATCACAATCCTCAACAGGCTCCAAGTAGGGTTCCATCACCTCAGTAAGATGAGTGGCACCCTCAACGTGACTCAGGCTATCGTCCTGAAAACTGGATAGAGGCGGTGGAGGTGGTGGCGGTGGTGGAGGAAACTGGCCCTCATTGCGGCCAGCCCTCATCTCCTCCAACATGACCCTCATCATGGTCATGTTCGACAGCCTGTTCACCTCAAGAACATCTTCTGAGGCTTTCCGGTTCGCCTCTCGAACGACGTCCATCATAGACTGGTTGTCCAATCTAGCGGCCTCTGATCGGCTAGTTTAGCCGCTGCATTTCAGCTAATGCAGTCAGGACAGGATCAGGTTGATCCTCGTTCGTCTCTCAGTTTTTCCTAGGCATTACCATGACTCTGCACAAGTTACACAAAAAATGAGTTGATCAGGCCCACGTAATGTGGTCACACATGCATCATCATAGCAAAACCCAACAGAGAAAACACATAAGACAAGACACACAACAAAACATCCTAAGTTATTGCAATACACACATACTTTTTCCCTAGAAAGTGCTCTGATACCATAAAAAGTAACACCCCGTGTATACCCGGTTTGTTATCATGTCATCGTATTAAGCCACGCTTAATTAAAAATACGGAAAAACTTTTTCTTTTCAATTATGACGTCATTATCAATTACCAAGTTGATTACTTAATCTTTTTAAAAGCATTGCTTGCATGTGAATTGTAAATAGACAGTTATCTACACTGAATAACCTTATACTATAAATAAGTGAGTATCTAAGTCACGGATATACAACACGTAGTCCGGACATAATCCTGATACATTTATACAAATCGAATTCAAATAAGACATAGTCAATCAATGTGGCATGGACAACCCCCATGCTCACCAAATAAGGCAACAAAGCCCAACAGAGTCTCTACAACAAAATCATAATAACAACATAAAGCAGGTCAGCATCCAAGCATATCATAATAATCAGCATATAACTAACTCAGCTCCGGCCTCCTGCCGCCCGAGGTCTCAACCTCCGAGTTACCTGAACCTGAAATATGTGCCCCAAACATGAGGTGAGATCTTTAAACAGAAATCTCAGTAAGACAAGAGGTCCTCAAGAATTTCTCCACCCCAAGCTCACTTACATGTGCAATATAAGTTCAAAAGCAAGAATATAATATAAGTTCCAAAATCAGTGCAATGCAGCAGAATAATCATGTCATGTGTGTCAACTATTATACTGGCCAGAGAAATGCAGGACTTACATACATCTATTGCCTACATTCAGTGCAAGTCACTACTTACACCCACCCACAGAATCACCCTATGGCATGTCTACTACATACACAGGCTTACCGTCTAGGTGGAACAACACATGCATATTATAAGCACTTACACATAACAGCTCAACAGCATTTCAAAATCAATACATGAAATCACATCATGTATATAAACCATCCCCCCATGGGGTATGGTGGAACCAACAATGGCTAAACCGAGGACACGAAAGCTTACCTCGCAAGCTAACAATCCAAGCCAAGTCCACACAAGCTCAATGGCACCAAATAGCACAATCACAGTATGTTTATACAATAATTAATCATCAATAATCATTGCCCAAGGTTACATTAAGTGATTAAGGCTTTTCAACTCATTTTAAGTCATTTCATGCAAATTCCGCAGGAGGTATTCGAATACACCTTGATGAGTATTCGAATACTCCATGTCTATAGAAAGTATCTGAATACTTTCACTTAAGTATTCGCATACCACAAGGTATCCGAATACGTTTCCCCCAGTATCCCAATACCACCAAGTATCCGAATACAAATACCACAGTATTCACATACTACCTAGTATTCGAATACTTATTCAACAGTATCCAAATACTTTTCTTCCCAGAAAAGTATCCTTATACTCCTCCAAGGAGTATTCGACTACCAAGGGATAACTATTCGAATATTACACGAAAAGTATTTGAATACTTATCAGACAGAATGCAGAAATTCATGCATTCTCTGCATAAGTCCCATTTTAATGATCCAAACTCGATCTGGAGTCCAATAACTTCATAAACAGATGTTCATTAACATGTTTTAGACTTAGATTACCAGCCTTTAGCTCAAATGGTTCAAGTTTCCCTTTTTAATGGATTAAACAAGCTAAAATCATGAAAATAACAAAGAGGTGATCATGATATACCTTAAATGCTCAAAACTCAGAAAATGAGACAGATTAGGAGCCTCCAACACAGCTCCACAACACTGACTGACCACGAAAATGCAACACACGATGGGCCTTTTACACCAAAAGGTGGCTTCTTGAATCCTAAAATGCCATGACAATGGCTTCCCCCAACCAACTCAGAAACACAGCCCCTTAAGCCTCACAAACAGGGGTCATAACTCAGAATGAAGGTGTCTCTCTTCCTCATAAGGCCATGTCTCAAGTGTTTGCAAAAGAAAGAGAAGAACTCAAGAGTAAAAATGGTGCCTTGGAAGTTTTACAAACCAAAGGCTCAAGCTTTGGGAGAGAGGGATGGAAGTTCTGAAAACAAAGAGCACAAGGAACTCTACATAGGCAAAATCAGCAACCCTAGGTTTTTGTGCCAAAGTTTCTATTTACATGTGCCTTAAGATGATCACACTATATTAGCATTAATAGCTACGCTTAGAATTTTAATCTCAAACTTGGGATTCTGAACCTAGCCATTTTTCTAGGATTTGTCATATTTTTATTTTATTTTTCTCAATACTTTTCCGGTATGTGCTTTTACAAAGCCAGTGTCAGTTCTGACACCAATTCTCGTTATTTTAACTAGAAACTTGTTATGCTAGTCCTATATATTATTCTAGTGATATATACATACTTTTCATAATTTTCTGAGATACTTCATCGGTACACATTTATACCGTGAGGCAGAACCGGTATCTGCATTTTTCGTCAGAAAAGCGACTTTCAACATTATTAATCACTTATCATAATTATCTAAGCCTTCTCATAATTATTAGGGTCAATTATGAAATTATCTCATAATTAATTAATTTAATTTCTTGATTTAACGGTGCGGGTTCTTACAATTCTCGTCATCGCAATTCTTGATGGAGCAAGTGAAGACCTATAGGTCATTAAATCATAAGGAAAAAGGTACATGGGAATTTTGAATTCTTTATTAAAGGAAGTATCGTCTCACATTTTGTTAGCAAGGGAACTGGCAGACCATTATAACCCTTCTTCAGTCCAAAAGAGGGTTTAAAGTTTAACAGCTTGGCCTTGGCCTTGAGCTCCAACTCAGCTCAGCCAAAGGCTTCAAATTTAGTAGCTCGGCCTCAGCCTTGAGCTCTTCCCGACTACAGGCTTTAAGTTTAATAGCTTAACCTCGACCTTGAGCTCGAACTCAACTCATCTAAGGGCTTCAAGATTAAAGCTCGGCCTTAGCCTAGAGCTTCAACACAACCCAACTAAGGGCTTCAAGTTTATTAGCTCGGCCTCGGCCTTGAGCTTCAACTCAGCCCAACTAAGGACTTCAAGATTAAAGCTCGGCCTTAGCCTAGAGCTTTAACTCAGTCCAACTAAGAATTTTAAGTTTAATAGCTCAGCCTCGGCCTTGAGCTCCAACTCAGCCCAACTAAGAGCTTCAAGATTAAAGCTCGCCTTAGCCTAGAGTTTCAACTCAGCCCAACTAAGGATTTAAAGTCTAAAAGCTCGACTTAGCCTAGAGCTTCAACTAAGCCCAACTATGAGCTTTAAGTTTAATAGCTCAGCCTCGACCTTAAGCTCCAACTTAGCCCAGCCAAAGGCTTCAAGATTAAAGTTCGGCCTCAGCCTAGAGCTTCAACTCAATCCAACTATGGGCTTAAAGTTTAAAAGTTCGGCCTTAGCCTAGAGCTTCAACTTAGCCCAATTAAGGGCTTTAAGTTTAATAGCTTAGTCTCGGCCTTGAGCTTCAACATAGCCCATCTAAGGGCTTCAAGTTTATTAAAACTTAGCCTCATCCTTGAGCTTCAACTCAGCTAACGCCATAGCTTCAGGCTCCTAGATCAAAATGAAGACGGAAAAGGAGATAAGTGATCTTAACAAAAGTATCACACCCCAATCCGAGATAAAAAAATTAGAGAGATGTGATCCTAGCAAAATGATTACATCTTAATCCAAGATAAAGAGGAAGACGAAATTGGAGAGATGTGATTCTAGCAAAAGGATCACATCTCAATCTGAGAAGACAAATTTGGAGAGATTGTGATCCTGAAAAATGATCATATCCCAATTTGAGATAAAAGAAAAATCGAGGAGACATATGATGTCGAGCTCCTATTCAAGATTTTGGCAACAAAGTCAAATGACAAAGTTTGCGGCCTAACAGGCCAACCTCAAATTAAAAATCCACCACAAATAAAGCGGGATTCAAAATAAGAAAACCACGGCGTAAGAAGTTGGGTTCAGATAAAAAGGCCATCGCATAAGAAGCAGAGCTCAAATTAAAAGACCACGACGTAAAAAGCCGGGTTCCAATCAAAGAGGCAAAGTCTGCCTCCATAAATATATGACTTCGGTGAAAGAAGCAAGTCACAATAGAAAGTCACGGCATGCGAAAACGAGCTATGACAAAATCACAAATACAAAATCCGTGGTATGATAAGCCAGTCTAAAATTAGAAAGGCGAAGGTATCGCCTTCAAAAGCGTAGACTGGCAATAAGCCTAGTCAAAACTAAAGAAACTCAAACCAAACATGCATTCACAAGTGTAGGAATGAAACTATCAAAATAGTACGAGAAAAAGTAACAACCATCATAAGTAGAGATCTCGGCAACGCGGTTAAAAAGCAAGATCAAAAAGTCCGAACTTGTACTTTGGCCAAAAGGCTGAGAGAAAGGATGTCAAAACAGAACCGGACAACCTAATTCAGGGAAGCTGGTCAAGTTATAAATGCAAGAAAGTACAAATGACAAATACAAAAGCAACAAGACCCAAAAGGGCAAGGATTAGATCACAGGCAAGGCGATATGGAGAAAGATCAACTGATTCCAAACTGGACCTCGACCGAAAAGGTTCATGGAGGGAAAATAAAACAACATACTCAATACCCAGCTCGTTAAGTCCGGCATCATAATTCATCCAGATGGATAAAATCATATGCCACAGATTAAAGATTAACAAAGCTCAGACCAATAACCTAGCCGAGTTTTGACCCTCATGCAATATAATTCAAGGCTATGCTATGAGCATGAAACGATGAAGTCGATAGGGCCAAGATAGCAACATTAATAGTCAAAGGCTAATGAAAAGGAGTCATTGAACAGGGAAAACATTAACTGTGTGTCACCATGGCCGGTGAAACGCCAGGATGACTAACGCTGCTCAACGCACGAACCGCCCATTAGTCAATGACGCGTGGAAAAAGATAATCGTCAAGAAACGGGCAAAGGCAAAGGGTCATGTTTAGGCGACAGATGCCAACTACAAGCATTGGTTCAACTTTGGCACCTTTGCGATGATGTTTAAGTAAAGAACATCGACGACAACGAAACCACGGGTTAAAACTGAGGTTGGAGATAAAGACAACTTAGCAGTAAACAACGACATCATGAAAAAGGTCAGTCGTGGCCAAATGTCAAACCCATATGATCCACAATAGAGCACGACAACAAACGTTAACATACGCTTCATTATCTTTATCCTAAGCGAGCTCAAACCCCAGAAGGTTAGGAGCACGATTATAACCCGGATAAGATGAAAACAGCTACAAATAATTACCTCGGCTAAGTAAAAATCCAAACCAAGAAGAGGTAGCCGCACCAGACCCATTACTAGCAACTGTTATGGACTGGATCCATATCCTAACAATCACATTACTAGCAAGATTGGATGGGAATAACATAACCATACAATCTAGAGAGGATCAAGGGATAAGATCTATATCCCCATTAGTCAAGGCAGATTTCATATCAATTGGGAGATCTCAAAGACCAAAGCCTATGAAGGTGATCCTTATAAATAAGAGGTTAAAGACCCCAGGTACACACTTTTAACCTATTTACTATTACTGCCAACATTGTGCACACACCCACATCTTGGCTACATGCCCATTGATAATGTACAGTGATGAAGGTATTTGCTATAAGTCAATCGGATATCTATCTCTTGGATATCTCTGAGCGCATACCCTTGAGGTATCCTTATACGGTTCAATAGGACCAAACAATTAGAAATGTATATCTCTCATTGAGATTTTAATAAGAGACGTTTGTAAAGGAGTAAATTTTAAAATCTCATAAACTCATATTCGAAATCCTAGTTACCATCGTTTAATATAAATAACCCTTCAATTCATTGAGATTTTACATAGTAGTATATTGCATATCCAATACTTAACTCCACAATCAAATAGAGAAGTTAACTATAAAGCTTCAAAACTCCATGCCCCCTTCCCCAAAGATCTTTAATATACAGTATGCTCTAATATTCCAGAGCAACCCAAACCAGCGAAACTAGCAAAGTGAGTCTTACTCATACAGGGAAGTTGTAGTTTAGGAAGCATCAGAAGTCCAAACAGATTTATGAAGATAAACCATTTTCAAAAGTGGAAGGTTTGAACATTCAACTTAGATAAGACTCACATCCAAAATAGATATTTAAATTGTTCTGGTATTCACCAAGCAAAGTACTTTGTTCAATATCAAAACCCTTCTTCGTTCAACGATTTTACTCGTCTCTCTTTCCATTTATTTTTTATTTTTTTCCCAGTTGGTATCAAACCCATGAAGCAGGATCATATTGTACAATTGGAAAACACTACATCTGATTCTGAAGTAGTTTGTTTCATTCACGAGCAGAATGAGGAAAAATTATACTCAAAACCAAAGTTTCAGGCGACATCGGTGCTCAAGGGCCTACATTGACAGAGAGAGAGAGAGAGAGAGTTGAAACTGAAAATTGATCCATTCAAATAACTTTTACTCATAAAAATTAATTTTGTAAAATCGGTCCACATTTTTAACAATAATTGACATCAACCAAGCATAGAATCAAGAAACTAGAGTCAATGTTTTTGAGAATATTTTGTTCTATGAAATATTTTTTTGATAACATTCATAGAAAATTCACTTTTCTAGCATATTTTTGACAATCATGATTTTCAAGAATAAAAAAAATTCTCCTCTATCAAATACCTCTAAGTGTAACTCAGTATTTGTAAAGCAGATTATCTCAGAATTTCAGTTTGAGTAGAAATTTTTTCCTTAAAATACGATATTCTGATAGGATAATTAATAATTTGAAAAGATAAAGAACCCTTTCAGAAGCGTAATTAGTATAGGCAAACCACGAGTAAAACTTTAGTGGTTCAAGACCACCTAAGTTGGTGGTTCCTATTTGGAAATGTAGAAATTTTTTTCCACTTTAATCTTTTTTATTTATTTATATTTATATTTTTGTTTTAAATTTTTCAAAAAAGGACCACCACTTGGGTGATCCTGGACTACTCTCTTGACAAACCACGTCTCTCGGGTGTGTGCTGTGCATAGATTAATTCACATCAACATCTTTTATGTTTTTGAACATTTGTAAGGCTTTTTGACCCTTTTGCCCCTCATTAATTAATTAATAACCATTTTGTCCCTTATTGTAAACTATCTACCAATCTGCCCCTCTTTAATCGATTAACTTGAATATTTAATCGATTAAATGGTCAAAATAGGCAAAAATGGTTAACTAGAGATTTAATCGATTAAATCTCCCTACTTAATCGATTAAATCTCCCGAGTGTCGTTTAATAGTGTCAAAGTCCAACATAATGCGGCAATTGGCCTCCAAAGGCTTTTGATGCTTTGAAAAAGGAATTTAGAACTGGACCTCAACATCCTGAAGCTATTGATTCCAGCATCAGTAATAAACCATGTGGCTTGGTGTTGCCATTCAAGTTCACGGCTTCTGCTGAAAATCCTTGTACCCTCACTCGAAAAAATGATGGTGATGAACCAAAAATTGCTTTTGTCTAAGGTAATGGCAAAACCACCTAGAAGAACAACGGTTGCCCATATAAAACCAAGAGTTCCAAGGCCAATTGCTGTTTTTTCAAGCACTGCAAGCCTCAAAGCAAAGAGGGTAAGCTTCTTTTCTGGTGCTCTAACTTCTGTTGGAGAAACACAAGCACCAGCACCAGAACCAAAACCCCTGTCTTTCTTATCAATACTGTTAAGGCCACGAGGCTTAACCACTGTCTTTCCATTTGCGGCAATTGGACTTTGACACTATTAAACGACACTTGGAAGATTTAATCGATTAAGTAGGGAGATTAAATCGATTAAATCTTCAGTCAACCATTTTTGTCTATTTTGACCATTTAATCAACTAAATATTCAAGTTAATCGATTAAAGAGGGGCAGATTGGTAGATAGTTTACAATAAGGAGCAAAATGATTATTAATTAATTAATGAGGGACAAGAGGGTCAAAAAGCCTATATAAGGTGGAAATATTTTTTTTTGAAGGCAAATGTTTATTATTTTAAAATATATAAATTTATGTTATTTTAAGTGAAACTACTAGATTTTGATTTTGATTTTATTTTTACCTTTTTTTTCCTCCACAAAATTAAGAGAAGAGGGAAAATAAGAGTATGGTAGAAGAAAGAAAGAAAAAAAATCACCAAAACATGGTAATTTTACTTAAAATAATACAAAATTATTTTATTTAAAATGAAAAATATTTTTCTCATTTAAAAAAATATGTGATACATTTCCTCATATAACATGAATTATGTGAGATGATCTCAACTATCCATAGACAATTATAAAATTGTGATTTTCTTACCCTTTATTTTCTTATCCATAGACAATTATATTTTAATGAATTTTCTTACCCTTTATATCATATTTGAACATCCATTCCCATACATATATATATATATATATATATATATATATATATATATATTTGGGCTTATCATTTCTCAAGCTGCTTGAGATAATTTTATCTCTGGCTACTAAATCTTAACCGTATAAAGATGGATCAATGGTAATAAAGGTAGAGAGAGAAAAAAGAAATCGTAACCATTCACAGGTGAATCAATTAATATAAGGAAATAAATAATCAAAACGACGTAGTTTTGGGATTGCCGGAGATAAATTTTCCTCAAGTTGTAGGAGAAATGTTTTTACCTATATATATATATATATATATATTTATTTATTTATTTACTTCCAAGCATTTTGAGTAAAATCATATAAAGGCAGATACCTATAAACTAATTATAATAATAAATACTAGATTGATTAAAATGTCACATTATTTTTAATTTTTTATCATTTTAATATTTTTTAAAAGTTATCATAATGAAAATATATATTCAAAATAATAAAATCTCTTACTATCAATCCTATTTTAATTTGTTCATGTAAATAGGTACTAAAGAATTAAACAATCAAATTTGTTCTAATAGTAAATTTAGATAATTTATACGAATTTATTGTTAAAAAATAGATTGTCTATGTTGTCATTATTATTGTTGTTGTTATTTTTTTTTCGTTACACTCAACTCAACTAATTTTTTTTTATTTTGTTGCCTCTTCGATTAAATAATATTTAACTCTTATTTACATTTTAATTCAACATCTCAAATTGTTTTTTGTTTTTGCTTTTTTTTTTTTAAGGAAAAAGATAATTCCATACTCGCGTTTGTGTCAGAAATCATAATACCGTGACCAGATCACAGAATCAAATCCTTTCGAGTCAGACAGCAGGAAACAGTCCCACACTACTTCACTTTTTTAAGAGTTGGGATTTCGCACAAATTAAATTCAGGATTGGGGAAATTTGATGTTACTTTTAATTAATTTAATTAAGATTTATTTGATTAAATTTATATCATTAACTTACGGTGAAATCATAATTTTTTTGAATTCTTATTTTCATCACTTTTATTTGAAATTTCAATTTTTTATTACAGAATGATAAAATGATGATTGTTTTTTTGTTCTTGCAAGATTCCAAACAGTTTCATATATTTATTCTTGATTTAGTTTTTCTTGCATTATAGGAGATAAATTTATCTTTTATACATATATAAAAGTGTGTGAGACTTTTTTTCTCTCTTTTCTCTTCATATGGTCTCACATGAACTTCAAATACTCTTATGTGTGTATAAGATATAAATTATCTCTTACAACATAACAAACATTAATATCTTCATTCTCTTATTTCTATGTTTATATTAAATTTCTATTCAAAATATAATAAAAAATTAAATTACAATTATAACCACAAATACTTAAAAATAATTTTTTTGGTAAAAGACGGGGCATAACCCCGATATTAATTATTTATAATAACCCAGTGACTAAAAACTCCAGATACATCAGCAAGTAACAGCAGCCTAATACCCGGAGGGGAATCAGGATAACAAACTAAATTAACTACATCACGATGCTCAAGAGAATAGTTAGCTAACCAATCCGTACAAGAATTACATTATCTAAAAGCATGTTTGAAAATAACTCTCCAGTCCTTATTAACCATTGCTCGTATGCGAGATAATAGACTTAACTCACGAGCTGCATCACCATCTTTGGTGAGCAAAGTGATGGCATTTGCCGAATCACTTTCTACAATTATATTTCTCCAACCTCCTTGCCAAGCTAGATCCAGGCCTTTAAAGATGCCCCAAAGTTCCGCAGTGAGAGCTGAGTAAGATCCAACATAAAATGATAATCCATTTAGCCAATTACCATATTCATCTCTGATTAAGCCACCGCAAGCAGCCACCCCTGGATTACCTCGCGAAGCACCGTCAGTGTTCAACTTCATCCAACCCATATCTGGGGGTTCCCCATCTAATAGCTGCCTGAATATAAGTAGTTAGTGGACCCTTTCTGGAAGAACCCATAAATGTCCTGTAAACCTCAGATATCTGAGATTTTAAAAATACAAAATCAAGGGGTTTTCTATTTTGAACATCACTATGGATCCATTTATTCCTCCAACACCGGATATGCCACCCTGCAATCATGAAAACAATACACCAAGGGATATTATACACCAATTCAGATTCATTTGATACATTTGTATCGGTCCACTCCTGCAACTCCAGAGAGAAAAAATTATGATGGATAGCCATATGAATTAAATGAATCTAGATATTCCTCACAACAAAACAATCTCGAATGGCATGGAGGATGGTATCAGTAGCTTCATTGCAGATAGGACAAGCATCACTAACATCACACCATTGGGCACTCTAGCTCCTAGTGGGCAAACATTGATGCATTAATTTCCAACAAAATAAACGAACTCTTTGCTGAACTTTTGCTTGCCAAACCATGCCCCGGGGTCTAAGAGAAGCTTCTGGATGAGGTTGCAACGCTGTGAGGGCGTTATAAGCACCCTTGATAGATATGTCAGCACTTCCAGAAAGATTCTACCTCATTTTATCAGACCCTGCATCACTCAAAGGAGGAGGAATACTACGAATACAGTCAACTATATGAGGATCCACCCATTGAGAAATTAAATTATAATTCCATGATCCCTCAACAGTAGTAAAATCAGTTGTTTTCTTGTTCATCATTTTATATGGGATAGTATAAATAGCATGATCAGCAAGACAATCAAGGGACTGACACCAATTATCCAACCAAAAATTTACCTGTTGCCCATTACCAATTTTCCATTCCAACTTATCCTCCATTTTGAACCATACCCTGCTAAGATTAGTCCATAGCTGAGAATAACCATGCTTTGAAACAAAAGAACCTCCCTTATTAATCCTTTTAGCATACTTTGAGCAGAGAACTTGGACCCAAAGAGATTTGTTACCACTAAAGATATTCTAAACCATTTTTGCTAGTAAAGCATCATTCATAATTGACAACCTTTTTAAGCCCATACCTCCAACTTTCTTTGGTAAAGTCAAAGTTTCCCAGCCAATCGGATGATTCTTCCTCTCACCATTTGGGCGACCCCAAATAAAATTACGTTGAATTCTCTCAATCTCATCACACACACCTGTAGGAATTTTTCCATTCTGCATATGGAAATATGGAATGGCAGAAATAATAGATTGAACCAGAGTGAACCTGCCTGCCTGGGAAAGGGAATGAGCATTCCAGGAATCTAGTTTACTCTTCACCCTATCCACAATGTGAGCATAAGAGTTTCTTGTAACTCTACCATGTTGCATCCAAGCTCCTATATACCTTCCTAAGTTATGAACTCTCTTGAACCCGCTCACAGCAACTATGTCTTCAGCCAATCCATCAGGCGTGTTCCTTGAAAAATAAATGGAAGTTTTAGGAACACTTAGTCTTTGCCCCGAAACATCAGCAAAAAGACTAAGACATTTAAGCACATTTGACATTTGATCCACGTTCGCTTCAGCAAAAAGGACTAAGTCATCCACAAACATAATGTGGGAAATACTAGGTCCATTACGCCCCACTCGAATGGGGTTCCACAACTTCCCATCCACTGTCGTGTTAATAATATGAGATAATTTTTCCATACCAAGAACAAAGAGATAAGGGGATAAAGGGTCACCCTACCTTAGACCCCTAGAAGGAGAGAACTCCTCAGTTAAGAAACCATTCCAAAGAACATTTATCTTTGGGGTAGAAATAGCTGCCATCACTACATCAATTAACTTTTGAGGAAAATGAGCTTCTTCTAGGGAACGACTAATGAAACCCCAAGACATTCTATCATATGCTTTCTCCAAATCAACCTTAATAGCCATGAAGACTTTCTTGCCTCTCATCTTGTGCATAGTATGAATTAGTTCCTGAACAATTACAATGTTGTCTTGGATATGTCTATGAGGGAAAAAACTGACCTGGCAAGGGGAAATTAACTCTTCCATAATAGGCTTCATTCTATTCACCACCACCTTGCTAAGAGTTTTATATACTGAACATAATGAAATGGGATGGAATTGGCTGATATTTGTTGATTTTTGGATTTTTGGAATAAGGACCAGCAAGGTGGAATTTATATTCTTGATGCAGGAAGGATTAATCCAAAGAGCTTGGATTAACTCAAAACTTGCACTTTGACTCTCTCCCAATTCTCCTGAAAGAAAGCAGCTGGGAACCCATCTGGACCTGATGCTTTGAAGGCATCCATGGAATTTAGACTATAAGTGATTTCTGCTTGAGTATGGATAGCAGACAACCTGTTAAGAACATCTGAGTTACCAGCTGGCCAGTTATTAGGAGACGATAACCACCTTCTATTGGAGACTTCCTCTGAGAAAAGATTCTTAAAAAAATTGCATGTTATTCCTTTAAGTTCTTCTGGATCAGACACCATTTGGCCAGCTCCATTTTGTAGCCTAAGAATCTTGTTATGTGATCTGCGGGCTACAGTTTTAAGGTGGTAAATTTGGTGTTCCTATCACCATCAACAATCCACTGCTCTTGATTTTTGGAACCACATAAGTTCCTCTTGATACAGAATCTCACCAAAGTTTTGTTGTAAAAGATCTTCTTGAGCTTCCATCTGATGTGAGTCATTAATAGCCTTTTGGTTTTGAGTACCAGAAAGACATTTAACCAGAGATTCCTTCCTTCAGTTGATATTACCAAAGACTCGATAATTCCAATTACGAGAGAGAGGAGTAATCTGGAACAACAAAGATGCAATTTCTTGATTCTGCTTCCAATGAGAATTAAGGTAACCTTCAAACTGGGGGTGAGACATCCAAGCTGCTAAGAAGCGAAATGGCTTATAGCCACCATCTTTAGAATCCTGTAAAATCTTCATAAGTAAAGGGTTATGATCAGACTTAACCCTATGGAGTGCAGTTACTTCAGCTTCATCAAAATGTAATCTCCAAGTCAGATTACCACACAATCTATCTAGACGCTTAAACACATGGTCAAGGTGGCTCAATTTGGGACCTTGCCAAGTGAAAAAAGAGCCAGCTGTATCAAAATCCACCACCGAACAAGCTTCCAATACTTCAGCAAATTGGGAACAACGATTAAATTTCAGGGGAGATCCACCTCTGAGACTCTAGCTATTTCATTAAAGTCACCTCCCATGAGCCAAGGTCCTCTAATATCATGGCTGATATTATAAAGCTCAGTCCAAAGCTATTGGCGAGCTTGATCAAATGGACTAGCATAAACAAATGTAGCAAAGAAATGTAATTGTCCCCGGAACAAGAGCTTCATTAGTGTTTAATTACTAAAATATAAAATATACACTTTTAAAAGCTTAAAAAAATTAATCAGATGATTAAGTTAAATTAAAAAAAATCAATGTATAATTTTTTTTTTTAAATAAATCATAAATTCGATTACTGGACCATAATAATTAAATTAAATGGGATTGATATAAAGAATCAATTATCCAAGCTAGTTTAATGTAACCATTGTAATTAATTATGTGGAACATTATATTTATTATCATTTTAAATTTACCGCTCTTAGTGTTTGTTTGGGTCTTCTTCTTTTTTTTTTTTAGTTTTTTTTTTTTCTCTTTTTATAAACAAAAGTTATGACAAACATATTTTACAAAAGCTCTTATAATATAAAGAGTTTTTTTGTTACCAAGAAAAAAGTCAAAAGTCAAAAGTTTTTAGGAAAAACTTTTTTATAAGCACTTATCAATTTTTTTATATCTGCTTTTTTATAATGAAGAAAATAGTTAAAAGTTAAAAGCTCATTCTAGGAGTTTTTTTAAGCTCTTATATATATTTTTTGAATTGTATGCTTTTTTTTTCTATAATGAAGAGTTATAAAGATAGAGAAAGAGATAATTTTCTTGAAATATGTGCTTTTAAGCTAAAATTTTATGTGATTACCAAATAACTTTTAACTTTCTTTTAAGCTCTTTGTTTAGCTTTAACTTATAAGTAGCTTCTAGCTTAAAAAAGATAGGATTCAAACAAACTCTTGGAATGTGTATTTTTTGTTTGTTTGAAATGAACAGCTTTTAAGTAACTTTTAAGCTAACTTTAAATGACACACCTTACATCCTTTCACTCTCACAAAAAAATGGGACCCACATCTTTAAAAAAAATTCTCCTCTCTCTCTCATGATTTATCTCATTCTCTCATTTAAAATGACACAACTCTATGTCCTTTAAAATAATACACATTTTTCGCTTTTTTAATAATCATAATAATTTTCAAACTGTTTTTAACTTTTCATTTAAGTTTTTTTTTTTTTAATTTTAACTTAAAAGTAACTTTTAGTTCAAAAAGAGAATATTCAAAGGGGCTCCGGTACTTGTTTGGTTACTATTAAATTAATTTAAAATCAATCTCAATTAATTTTTTTCCCTACTTTCATCATTAATTTTCAATTAATTTAAAAATAATTAAACAGGTAATAAAAATACTAAAGTGGTAAATATTAAGGGCTTTGTTTTTTTCTTTTCACATGATAACTTTTTTTTTCCTACACACATATTTAAGGTAGATTCCACCATTAAAAAATTAAAATAAAAATAAAAAAACAAAGTACATATCTAGATGTATGAATGACATATTCAAACTGTTTTTAACTTTTCATTTAAGTTTTTTTTTTTTTAATTTTAACTTAAAAGTAACTTTTAGTTCAAAAAGAGAATATTCAAAGGGGCTCCGGTACTTGTTTGGTTACTATTAAATTAATTTAAAATCAATCTCAATTAATTTTTTTCCCTACTTTCATCATTAATTTTCAATTAATTTAAAAATAATTAAACAGGTAATAAAAATACTAAAGTGGTAAATATTAAGGGCTTTGTTTTTTTCTTTTCACATGATAACTTTTTTTTTCCTACACACATATTTAAGGTAGATTCCACCATTAAAAAATTAAAATAAAAATAAAAAAACAAAGTACATATCTAGATGTATGAATGACATAAAAAAATATTTTCTCCAACAACATAAAAAAATATTTCTACAAACATTAATTATCCAATCTACTATTTTCCCCTTTATTTATTGAAAATGAAATACCCAACGCTGTGCACTGCTTATTTCCTCAGTCCTCGTTCTCCTTCGTCTCTAAGTTTCTCCGTACGTGTGAATTTTTTCAATTTTTGGTTTTAATTTTATCTTATTTTATTTTGTACCCAATAAACCAGATTTCATTGAGTTTTCAAGTCCGCGACCAAAAGTAAACAGGTCTTCTTCCCGCAACTTACTTTGGCACGCATTTTACGCTTCCGTTGTCTCTCTCTCACACTCTACTCTCGGTGACTGTGGTGGCGCGTGCTTCTCAACCGCCACTGCTCTCCCTCATTTTCTACCTGAGATCTTCATAGGTCCACTGGTGATTCCTTCCATTCTTTGCCGATTCTCTCTCTTGTCTCTTTTTTTCACCACGTTCTCATCTCTCATTAGCTCACAACTCATAGCTACGCTGATACGATGTCGCTTTGTCATTTATTTTTGTTTTTGTTTTTGTTTTTAAAATCCTTTATTATGTGTTTTCAACTACGTGCATTGGTTCTTGCTTGAATCATTCATCGTGAAAACTGGTGTTCCTTTCGCATGCTTCTCTTCTCTGCTAAGAATATATCAAGAATAAAAAAAAATAAAAAAAGGGTTTTTCTTGCTTCTTGAATCGATGGGTTTTTTTTTTTTAAAATGTTTTGGGTTTGTTTCTAGCGAAGGTTTTCGGCTTGTTTTACGTTAACCGTTGATGCATTTTAGTTGTGTGTGAGTGATCCCCACAAAATCCTCTTCTAGGCTCCAACCGAACAAAAGAAAGAAAAAAAGTTTTTCTTTTAAGGAAGAGATCGATTGCTCATCTTTATTTACAATATTACAATAACAACACCCTTCTTCTATAATTTAGTTGTATTTCAAATAAAATGTGTGGATTTAATATTTAAAGCAAAATAAAAGGTTAGTTTAAATGCAATTGCAAGTGCTGTTATTTCGGGCCCTTTTTGTGACAGAAGAATGCTATTAAATGTTAATTTCAATATCTGTAAAAGCTATGTTGTATTTCAATTTCATGGAATCACATTTTCTTCCTTTTAACTTTTATATGATGGCAAGCTTCATTTTTCTGAATCTTTTGCTATAACATGTTTTGTACCGTAAAGGCTTTCCCTTGCATTTGATTCATGTAAAAGCATTATCTTCGCTCTCACATTGCCTTGGTCTCTTTGTAGTTTTGCATTGAGATTCCTCCTTTAGTTGTTTTCTATTTGCTGTGTATCTACTACTTTCCAAGTGCTGAGTTCGAAATGAAATGTTGATTATGATCTTAATTTGAAAATGTAATTTATTAGTCAGTGAATGTTTCTACGGTGCTTAGATTTGTTTGTGTCTGTTGCTGGGCTGGGGTTTCTCTTTCTTCAACTATACAGTTAGGTTTACCCCTTTCTTGTTCTAATTGATGAAATAAGTTAACTGATATTATTGTGTCATGTTCCTTCTGGTTTATGATTCTTTATGCACTTTTACCTATTCTGCGTTTTCATTGTTGACTGACAAAAATCTTGATCCAGATTAGAGCACATACAAATGAGTTCAAAAAGAGGGGTTGGGAGACCTTCTGCTATGATTAACAATGATGATCTGTCATCCAAAGGGAAAAGCATATCTGACTCTCATCCAGAATTTGAGCAGTTGACCCAGGGTATTGCTGATGTGAACCTAGACTCTGGTGGACAAGATGATGGTGAATGGGAGGTATATGCAAGGAAACCCAAGAACAGAGCTGGAAGCAGTGCTCCAAAACAATGGGGTCCTCCAGCTCATAATTCTAATCCTAGGGCATGGGGGAATACAGATATGGCTCAAAGGACAGGCATTCGGAATCAGGGTGGAGTTGGAAGAGCTTCTGGAAATGCCTGGCAGACACAAAATGCTAACTTGAGGAGACCAGCTGGCAGAGGAAATGGAAGGCCCCAGTTAGCTACAAGTGGATATGAAAGCAACAATATGACTCCGAATCCTGTAATTCGGCCTCCGCTGGAGCATGGATGGAATTGGCAATCTAGAACTGGTTCAATGCAGTCCAATGCAAAGGATGAAACTGCACCAGAGTACCTTGAAAATAATAACGATGTTGATGATATTGATGATGATGACAAGGAGGAGTCTGATGGTTTAGAAGATACTGATGATGATCTAATGAGTGATGAATATGATTCAGACGCTAGTCAAAAGAGCCATGAGACACGTAAGAAGAGCAAATGGTTTAAGAAATTCTTTGAGATTTTGGATAGCCTGACTGTTGAAGAGATAAATGAACCAGAAAGACAGTGGCACTGTGCAGCTTGTCAAGGTGGCCCTGGTGCTATTGATTGGTACAGAGGACTGCAGCCTCTGATGACACATGCCAAAACAAAGGGGTCAAATAGGGTGAAGATTCACAGGGAGCTTGCTGAACTTTTGGATGAGGAATTGCGCAGAAGAGGTACTTCAGTAATTCCATCTGGGGAAGCATTTGGTAAATGGAAAGGTTTAAAAGATGAGGAGAAAGATCATGAAATTGTTTGGCCTCCAATTGTTGTCATTCAGAATACGAAGCTTGAACAGGATGAAAATGAGAAGGTATAGCTATATATTTTATGGGTTTTATATTTCTCATTCAACATGAGAATTCAATTCTCATGTTGTAGAGACAAAAAGTATGTGGGATCCGTATGTTAGAAAAAATTATGTGTAGGACCCACGTTGGCACAAAAATCGAAGTGTGTAGGAAAATTCAAATTCTCATGTTAAATGAGAATTATAAAACCCATATTTTATTTGTGCCAAATGATGAATAACTAACACTATCATAATTATTATGTTGATCACTTGTATTATTATTATAGCTAAACATTCTTAATTTTCCTGTCATTGCTGGTTTTGCGTTAACTCTAGATTTTGTTCTCTGTTTTTAGTGGAAAGGTATGGGTAACCAGGAGCTTCTTGACTATTTTAGCTCATACGCAGCTATGAAAGCACGACACTCTTATGGTCCTCAGGGTCATCGCGGGATGAGTGTTTTGATATTTGAAGCCTCAGCTAGTGGTTATCTAGAGGCAGAGCGTCTGCATAAGCATTTTGCAGAGCAAGGAACCGATAAAGATGCTTGGTATAATCGTCGTATTTTATTTCTCCCTGGTGGGAATCGCCAACTTTATGGATACATGGCTACTAAAGAAGACCTGGACCTTTTTAACAAGCATTCCCAAGGTTCCGTTTCCTCTTTCTCAGTTATATTTCTTCTCCACACTCACATTATGCAGGTTGTTTGATGTCTACTAGTTGCAGATTAACCAATTCAGAACTATGAAAACAAATTATTTTCTGAATTATTGTCGTCTCTTTTTGCCTGAAATTGTGTAGGTAAATCTAGACTCAAATATGAAATGAGGTCGTATCAGGAGATGGTTGTAAACCAAATTCGGCAAATGAATGAGGACAACCAGAAACTTATCTATTTGAAGAACAAGGTTGTCAATGAAAAAAGGCGTTCAAAAGCTCTTGAAGAATCTTTTGGTATAGTGACTGAGAAGCTGCGAAAGACAACAGAGGAAAATCGCATTGTGAGGCGGAGAACTAAAATGCAACATGAAGAGAACAAAGAAGAGGTAATACTAACATCAGACAGACAGACTTCATTGTTATTTTAATTTTATTGAAAAGTGGTTACTTGGTGTATATATGCTTTGTTTGTGGAATGTACTTTTAGTATTTGATTATTTCTGTAGCCATTAAGTTGAGGTTAGGATATGCTTCTCCTTGACTGTTTTATTGAACAGTTTTAGCTGTAATTTGTGTTTTTTGTAGTACAAGAGTAGATAAGCTAAAGATAGTGTCACATTTTCTTTCTCTTCCCGTACAGATATGGTTTTGAATATAAAAACGTGATTTATGTTCCCGTCAAACGTCAGTTTGACCTGTCAAGTTGGACTAGCAAGGAAGAAGAGATCCAATTGCATTTATTGCCACCTAAATGTTGTGTTGTTACTGTTCTACCTTTTCCCTTTCATCTTAAAAGTTTAAAAAAACAATTCAATGAGCAATGATAATGAGTTGCACTGGTCCTGAATGCTTTATGTTATTTATCAAGAAGGATTATTATATAGTGCTTTAAAACAAAGTACATGATCTTTGAAAGATCTGGATATGGGTTGATTAATTCTGTTTTGTTGTGAAGGTCTGATGCATACTGCTGATGGCCCAGTTTTCCAGATCAGTTTGTGTTTGATTAATCAATTTATCCAATGACCTCTACTATGTGTCCTGTTAATTTCATTCAAGTTATTGGTTTACTTTTTTTTTTTATACTAATGTAATGCTTAACTAATATTTAGTGTTATCTGTTCTCTGTTCTAAAGAGAAAGTTGTTATATGTTAATTATCTGCACTTGGGTGACTTCATCCTCGTTTTCTCTTCTGGTTAGCCATTGTTGTTAATGTTCTCTAGGTTATGATTTACTTCTCTCTGTTATGATACATTTCGTCTTATTTTTAACTTTTTCTCACCTTTGTATTCTGTCTCTCAATGGAAGATGTACATGCAAGAACAATTCTTTAAGGACCAGATCAGAATCATTCATGATTCAAGGAATGCGAAGGAAGAAGATTTTGAGAGGGTGCAGCAGACAGAACGTAAGAAGGCAGAGCAGTCAAGTACTAGTCCTTTAAATGCTGAGGAGCGGAGACTCAAGTATGGAATTGTCATTTGTTTCGACTATATTTCAATTCCAGTCTAATGCATCTGAAGCTAGTATATTCTAATAAATTTGTGAAAATTAGTATTTTTTAGGTGATTCTAAGTTAGATGTTTGAAGGACAAATTGGAACGAAAACCTATTTCACATGACTCTGAAAAATTGATGTGTTGTAGGAGAGAGTATGTAGATGTACTACAGAAAAAATATTGTCCAGCTATTTGGGTAGAGGTATTAATATTTTTCATCGGCTCATGGTGAATTTTGATTTCTTTGTATGTAGGATGGATGAATATCTAAAATTTGTTGAGGTCCAAGATAAAGAAATGGAGAACTTTGTTGCTGAAAAGGAGAAACTGTATCATGCTCATGAAGAGAGTATTGCTGCAATGAGGCTGAGGCATTGGGAGGAAGAGGTGCAGATGGAGAAAATGTTTGATGAGGAACTGACCAAACTCATGGAAAAGTACTCCCCATCTGACCCAGAGACGAAGTCCAACGGTATCTAATGGTAGGGTGTTTCACAGACGCATACAAACAGATAAACAGCGAAATAGATAATAAGAGTGCCTAGATATCTGCTTTCTGAATATTGGGAGTTTGAAATTTGAGTATGTTGTTTTCTTTTCTAGTTTACATTTGACAGTATATGCTTGGAGATAGAAAACTACTTAAAAATTGAAATGATCGTGCATGTAGTACTAATGACTAGAATTTCTGGTTTCATTGACCTTTTTTTTACAAAATGGAAACTGAGTTCCTTTGTTGGTATCTCGAACCTAAGTGAATTATTAAACATTTATCAGCTGGTTTTACAATAGATGGTTGAAAGTTAATTAAAAACTAACCACTAGTAAATATTTGATGACTATCCTTCCAATTAATACCCAAGTTGCATAGGTATAAGTTTTTATTTTACAAATTGCATGCCTAGTCAGCTAATTCTAAATGAGTAATAGGCGTTCTCTGTCTCTATTAGGTACCTATGTCATTTAATGGAGAAATTTTTTTACACTCATGGAGTTACATTTTTTGAAATGAACCTAAGTTAGTTTGTAAGATAGGAGACAAAGTTTATATAAATCCAACACTAGAACTTTTAAGTCTCATACCTTATAATTGAATGGTAGCACTTGATAACCCTGGATTTATATCGGAGGTCCAATGAGTTGACCGGTACTCCCAGAAATTTTTAAAGTTTCTTTCTGTAAACAATTATTTCTTCATGTAATGTTAGCCGCCTGACGAGATATTTTAGCGAATGCTATTTAGGCATTTGAAACCTTAATAGACAAGGTAACATTATTCTTTTCCAAACAAAAAACGAGAGATATATCGTGTGACGATATCATATTGCTTGCCCGTAATTTTCTGCATGTTGCTTTTGATGCAATTTTAACACCCTGAAGTTTAAAGTCATTCCATGCAGATTAAGGGTTATGGGTTTGGGTGGATTGCATGTGAATATAAATTGAAACGTGATGAAGAATTAATTCCATGGTGAAGCTTTCAAGTTTCATGTGCATGAGAAAAGCATAGTATATATTTTTGAGAAGTGAAGGAGAAGAGAAAAAGAAATGGAGAAGAGGCCTTCTCTCTCTCTCTCTCTCTTTTTTTTTTTTCGGTGGTGAGTATCAAAAGGGGCTGAAGGTGTTTTTGGTTAAAAAGAAAAAAAAAACTAGCGTCACATGATTCAGTTGCCCTTGGCCTATATTCTAAGTTATGTATAGGGCAGGGACAATTTTATCCAAATTAAATTCTTTTACACCCATTCATTTATTTATTTTACTCTTTAATTAAGCTTCAACCATAAATCATAACCTTAATAGTAATCCTTAATCAAAGCAAAATTTTTGGGTGTTATACTATATCAGATAAATTTTTAACTGCTAATGAAGCAGATAAAATTTAATGTCAATATTTCCATTTGATAAACAACCAACATATAGTTAAAAATTACCATAAGAGATTATCAAAAAAAAAAAAAAAACTACCATAAGCAAATAAATTCTTACCAAACGAACAAAGATGGAATCCAAACTGAGATTTTTTTTTTTTTTTTTTAAAGAGAAAAAGGGTAATAAAGAGAGAATGGTGTAAAAGGCAAAGACAGCCAAAGAAAAAAACCGAAGTATAAGGACGAGTGCAAAAACTAGAAATCACGCGAGAATGATCCAAAGCAAGTGGGACAGATAAGAGTGACATGTACATCCCAGGACTTATTTGGATAAACCTTTTTGGTTAAGAAAATAGTTTAAAAGTGCATTAAACGGACAAATTCTTTTAAAAAAACATCTGTTTATATTATCAATTAGTGTAGTTTAGTTAACCTATAAAAACATGATTTATTCAAGTATTTATTCTCCTATTTAAAGAAAACAATTTACGAAGAGTTTCTTGGCAGATTGGGTCAACTTAATTTGAAATAATAACCCGTGTTTATGGACACTAATCACGAGTGACGAAATTGTTATGTCTGCATTTGTTTACACTGTAGAGCCTTAGCTACAATTATTTTTTCCTTGTGTCACCAGTCTTAGTACCTAACTTCTTTGTTTATCTTCTTTAGACAAAGTGTTCCTATTTTTAATTGGGATTTGATTTTGCTGAAGTAATTTGCTCATGCCTTTATTGATCATTGCTAAGCTCGTATAAACGAAAGAATCTCGTAGTGTAAGCCAAGAAGGTAGCAAACCTTATGGAAATCTGGATTAATATATGAGTTTGATGTTTCTAAGAGATAAAATTATTTTCTACACACATATAAAAGTGTATGAGACCCATGTGGGGTCATATGAAGATAAGAAAGAGAAAAAGAAATCATGAGGGGTGATTGACCCTTTTGCCCCTAATTAAAAAAATATTACAATTTTGCCCTCACACCAAACCATATCACTTATCTACACATATTTGACCGTTGACCGAGTTATGTACTCGAGTATAGGACCTTGATACTCGAGTATTCTTCGCAAAATAGTGTATAGTCGAGTACACTGGTTGAATACTCGAGTATTGTTTTTCATCTGGGTTTTTTGAAGCATTATGTACTCGAGTCCATGAGTGGGGTACTCCAGTATTCTTCAGAGCTGAGTTTTATTTATAAAAACCCTCGTATCATTCATTCTCCCTCCTCACATACCCGAGTGCAATCTCCTTCACTTAGCCACTGAAATTAACCGGTCATTCTCCCACCATCATCATCCTCACCTTCTTCAACCAATTGGAATCTTATTTAGGTATGTATTTTTTTTTATGAACCCTAACCCAAATCTCCCAATTTTTCCTCGAATTTTTTGTTTATTTGTTAGTTTTTTTGGGTTTGTTGTGTTGATTAGCATGTGAAAAGCCTGTTTGGATCCTCTTTTTTGAAGCTAGAAGCTACTTATAAGCTAAAACTAAAAAAAAAGAGCTTAAATAAAAGCTAAAAGCTGCTTGGTAATTACATAAAAATTTAGCTTGAAAGTTACTTAAAAGCACATATTTCAAGAAAACTATCTCTCTCTCTCTCTATCTTTATAGGTCTTCATTTAAAAAAACACACACACAATTCAAGAAAAACACATAAGAGCTTAAAAAAGCTCCTCCTAGGAGCTTTTAGCTTTTTTCTTCATTATATAAAAAAGAGCTTTTCATTATAAAAGTTTTTCTCAAAACCTGTTTGGCCTAGCTTATGCTTATAAGTAGCTTCTAGCTTAAAAAAAGAAGATCCAAATAGGCACGAAATTTGCTATGAATTAGAGTGTTGAACCCAAATTTGTGAAACCTTGGTTTTCCAATTTGGGTTTTTTTTTTTTGCCGAATTATTCATTGTTTTTTTTGTTATTTTGTGTTTTGTGTTGTTGATTTAGAACTTTTTTAAGATTTGAAATTGTGAAAAAATAACTGACAAACATACTTCTAAGAAAGCCGCATTGACCACCGAGCAGAGGACAAAGTGCTGACATGATGCGTCCTCATCCTCTCAGCCAGAGCCAGCTGTGGAGAAGTCTCCTAACATGCCATTCAGTTATTTATTTAACAATGACGTGGTGGCACACGAACGGTTCGTGAAGAACTTCATGAATCACGCCATATGCGACCTGAAATCACTGAATTATGCGTTCTTCAACTTCGAGGGGTTTCACATTATGACACTGCTGGGACAGACACATCTCTTGGTGCTTGTGGAGATCGAGTGCCTGTATTCAGAGGTTATTGTAAGGGCGTTCTATTAGAACCTCCACTACTCATAGGGTGAGCTGACATCCCGTGTCTCTAGAATTGATATTGTCATGACTGGCCCTATGTGGACGAAGCTCCTCGGCTTCGACTTTGATGCTCTACTATGCAGCCATGTACAATGGAGACTCCTATGCTATTTTTGATGGTTATCATTGGGATTCAATTGTCGTCGAGACCTAGAGGGCCTCTCAATCTGTCATTATACCCCTAGAAGTAGAAAGAATTACAATCCCTGATGCAGAGGCTGGCCAATATGCTCAGTATCTTGTGAGAAATCAGTCTACGCCTGCTCACATATTGCATTATGTCATGAAGGTGCTGGAGGGTGATTATGTTATTATGTGGGCCATCCTTCACCAGATTAGGGTGTACAAGAGGCACTATATATATGGATACTGATGCATAAGGCTACGAGGTCTAGAGTCGCTCCATTTCTTTATGCATACCTGGTTCAGAAGATACTGCATAGTTTTGGGGTGCGTATGGGGAATGAAATCCTGAAGACTCACTGGTTGGAATTTCAGGTTCGACAAACGTCTATCGCAACAATGTGGGATCACTGAGAGGAGGGGGTGTGTGGTAGTGGAAGTTTGAAGTCCCCCTACATTGGGGTGTAAATGGGCCGAGCCGCTTGTCAGGGGCCCAAAGCTTGGCTTAGCCTGGCTTGTTTAATAAATAGAACGGGATCAAGCTTTAAAAAAAGTTTGTTTAGCAAACAAGCCCAAGCCTAAGTTAATGAGGCTTGATTTGAAAGCCCGCGAGCTGACCTGATATATTATTATAATAAATAATATATAATTTATATCACTGAATCATTAACCCTACTTTTGTAACTATATTTTTTTACTATTGTCTACTGGTATTCTCTCACAGTAACAATTTCACAAACAAGCTCTCTGACTATTGGTCTCTCTTTTCTACCCTCGGTCACTCACCTTTTCACGACTTTACCCCAACCTTCTACTTAGCGCAACTCTAGTAATCAATAAAAATCTTTAACTCCACAAGCAACTGAACAAACCTAGGTACTCTTTCTCAATTCCTCTTTCTTCGATATCGAAATTTAATGCATTTGTAATCTCAACATTTGGACATATGTGAGTTTGGAAAAAATTCATTTTTATAATTATAAATGTGCTAAGATAAGCTCAAGCCAAGCCTTTAATTTTTCATGAACAAGCCAAGGCAAGCCTAGAATTTAACTCGTACCAGACTAATAGGCCAAGCTCAAAATATTTCTCATAGGCTTGGCTCGACCCATCTCATTTACACCCCTACCCCTTCATGATGATGCACAGATGGACGATGCACTTGCTGATGACGATGATGGTGAAGATGGCGCTGCTGACGATGCTGATGCACCTGCACTTCTCCCCCATGTTCGACCACCACCTCCTCTAGCTCCCAAGGGTGGATGGACTATTGACCATGTTATGACATCCATGCATAACTTGACGTGGGGCCTTAACTCCTTGACACATGAGTTTAGGGATTTAGACAGGCACAAGGCATGTGGCGGTCTGATATGGAGTTGAGGGTAGGACGCTTGGAAGTAGGGTACATATAGGGTCCACGCACTGTGGAGGAGCCTGATGTTGTTGTTGAGTCTGCTTCTGAGGAGGAGGGGGGCCATGAGGATGAGGTGATGCACTCAGATACCAGGCATAAGGGATTTTTTTTTTGTATTTAGGGTTTATTTTGTACTTAGAAGTTTATGTAATGAAGTTTTATTAATGAAATTGTTCCTATGTTAATGTTTAATGACTTTATGTTTACATTTTAGCATGAATATTGTTATTTTGCCGCTTAAACTTGACCTGAATGACAACTGACTCATTTTACATGCGCAAACCCCCTTCCCAAGTCCAAATGCATTAGAGTGTGTCAATTGACTCAAGTTTTGGTCATTGTTGACCTAAATGACAACTTGGTATGTTGAAACCAAGTTGCCTTTAATGGTTTTGTACCGTTACGCACTCAGGACCGTCTGTAACCTTATGATGCCTAGAAGACCTTCCTTAAGTCATAATGTATAAGTATATGCATTTACAAAGACATTTGGACCAAAAAAATTCCTGGACCAGAAGATGGATTGCAAAACCTAGCTAGTATACTCGAGTAACATGTAGTGGTTTATCGAGTATCAAGTACTCAAGTAGACAACTTGAGTATACCAATTGGGTTTGGTAATCCAACTTCTGTTCCACGAATTTTTTTGGTCCAAATGATTTTGTAAATGCATACACTCGTACATTATGACTAGGGGAGAGAAATATAGGCTATATAACACCTACCATGCTTAAAATTTCCATCATTGTGCAACAACTCAAGATTTAGGTTGGTTTTAGGGTAACAATGTGTGATTCACCAACAAGAATGACATAATGCCTTGCTTTGTGTTCTGTATTACTATAGTGGGACTAGGGATGACAATTTGTGTGATATAAACAAATGCATAATATATAAAAGGAACAACAAATGCATAATAAGTTCATCACATTTAATTGAATAAAATGTCGAAAAGTGAATAATACAAGACACCAGCTTACTTTTGAGTACATCTCACAATACAAAATACAGTTAAGCTTGTCTAATTCTCATTGTACATGTACGTATATATGACCAACTTGCTTGCAATCCCTACTGTGGAAACAATGCACTCAAAATGAAGAATATAGAATTCAAGGATTCTGATGATTATAAACAAACATAGAAATAACCTCAAGCATTACAACTTGCAACAATAAAAAAGAAGTCTAAAGATTCAAGCAAAGATTGTGAAGTCCATCAAGACAATGGACAAAGCTTAAAGAAGATCAAGCCCCAAGCTTCAAGAGAAGAATCTAAACCCAAAGTGTCCATAAATAATATTTTAGAGTTAATTGTGATGGTGATTGATTACTTGCATGAAAAGCTTAAAGTTGTTTTTCCAAAACACATGCATTAAATCATCATTTGATAATGAGAAAGTTTCCTAGCATATCTTATTTATGAAAGATAATATTAGACATTTATCAAATGCTTAAAACTGATTACAATTTAGTTGAAACAAAGAAAATCAATCCTGAACGCATTTCCAACATTTGCAACAGGCTGGGAATCGATTCCCTGCATATGAGAATTGATTCCCTCTCTCTGGAAAAGTTGGGAATCGATTCCCAGAGCAAGGGAATTGATTCCCTCCTGCACTAGAAGACAAAAATAACGGCCATAAAATGGCTAGTTTGCGAAAATGGCTGAATAAACACTCATGGGGGGCTTCTACAAATAGGAATCATTGTTCCATTGATTTGACAACACTTCTTGATCATTATTCTTCATTTAAATCATATTGTTTGCTTATTCTCATTCATCTTGATCATAAACACTCTGTGAGCTTTATTCTTGTGAAAGTGTCAACGCCAATAGTTCTTCAACTTGTATAATTTGTACTTTTAGAGTACTTAGCTATTGTTAAACACCTCCATTTGATTTCTTGAATAGTTAGGGGAGTGAACCCTTTACACTTGAGAGGTCACCAAATTCTTAAGAAAATTTGGAGTGAAAAATTGTAAGGCATCAAGAGTCCGAAGTCTTGAAAGGTTGTAGTGGTTTGTCAAGCACCCTCAAGCTTGATAGCTAGTGAAAAAGTTTGTTCGAGCGGCTTCAGTCTAGACGTAGGTCACGGTGGTGGTGACCAAACCAGGATACATCTAGTTTGCAATTTCTCTAACCTTGAACTCCTTGCTTTAGTCTTGAAATTGCATTTTTAGATTGTGTTTATTTATTCGCTTGCTTATTTTAGTGATCACACACTTACTCATACACTTAGATTTTTCCTTGTTAAATCATTTAATTGAAAAAATACTCTTTAAAATACAAAGGAGGTTCTTTGCGAAAAGATTTTATAAAACTCAATTCACCCCCCCTCTTGAGTATTGAAGCCACTTGTCCAACACCTACATCTACTCTGGCTGCTTGAGGGTTGAGACTCAACCTAATCCATCGTATTATGTATTCTTGAAGACTTTGGTCTTACCTTTGCACGTACCAAGTTTGTATCTGGGATTACAATTGGGTCATCGCCTGGTGGAATCAATAACTCATTGCCGATTGGATACCAGTGTGCAACATATACCTAAGCAATGTATCAGATGGAGAATACATGGTCAACATAATCATAATGGTTCAAGGTTGCTGCCTTGCACATTGCTATGATGTGGCTGCATGGATACTTATATGTTGTGAACTTGCCACATTGACATTTGTGATTGAACAAGTCCACCCTCATTGATTGACCAACATCATGTGTAGATTGATTATATCCCTCATTGATGATATTGAGTCGGATGATGATTGGATTGTGGAACCAACATATGAAGCATTTTTGGAAGATGTTGAAGAAGATCAAGATCCCTTTGGCTTGGATGATCCAAATGAAGAAGAAGAGAACTTGAATAATTTGAAAATTCCCGAATTTATTGGTGAATTTATTAGTGGAGAAGGGGATGAAGAAGATGATATTGACTTGAACTCCAATGACTTAAATTAGAGATGTTAATATCTTTTATAATTGTATTACCTAGGTGTTTTGATTTTAATATGTATTATGATGACTGAGTTTGAACTTAACTTTTATTTCCTTTAGTGTTTGCACTTATATTTGTGATGACTTATGTATTGGTGTGTGTCGGATATTTTTTTTTTTTTGATACATAGTAAACTCTTACGTTTCGTTTACGTTTCTCGATTTTACATTTTTGCTTTCCCCTACTGTTTCAACGTAGACTCTACGTTTTAACAACGTTGCCCTACAACAAAAGGAGAGGAAACAAAGGTTGCTGGTACGAAGAGGACAATATCTAAACTCCATGAGAGAAGGCAATACACAATGCCCAAATCAGACCCATCTATCCCAAACATACATGTTTTTCTCCCTCCAAGTCAAGAAATTCAAGTTTTCGTAACAGCCCCTTATCCGGGAATTTAAGTCATCTTCAAAGCCCCATCACCCCTTGAACAATCTTCTCTTTATTATCTGTTCCGGAAGAAGAAAGGAAAGAAGTGTCAGCAATACCTGAAGTAAACAAAGAAGATAAAGCTATAAAAGAGAGGCGATTTTATTTTTATCCATCACCGCGGTGTAAACCAGGATACTCTGAACCAGAATTGGTCACTTTGTTTCCCCAGACATTTCCAAAAACAAGTATAATTTTGGCAACCCTAAGCTGCAATTCTGTTCTTCAGCAATCTTCAAATTACAGGGAAAGTACTACAAATAAATCAAATAAATTTGTAGTGTATACCTCCTTTTTACTTTTTATTTTCTTTACTAATGTTACCTACCTACAGAATTAAAATAGATATTTTACACAAGAAAAATGAGATTGGATACTCGAGTTTAAAATTAAAAATTCAACCAAGCTTTATGACACTTCAAATGCCTCAAGAATAGAACTCATCTATGAAATGTGTCTGCATGATTTCTCCTGCAACTCCATGAATGCCATCATGCATAAGCAAGACAAGCTAAAACTCCACCGGTTCTTTAATTTGTTGATCCAATGTATTTAGTGTACTGTAAATAATGCTTCTTCGTGGGTGGGAACAGTCTCCAGCCACAAAAATGTTATTTGTCTTCTCAACTTCGATCCAGCTGCATCCTGCTGGCTTTTTCAAATCTTTGTTCCTCATCATCCTTCTGACCTCCATGACTCCATCCCATTTAGCATCTGCTGCATACAAATTTGACAATATGATATAGTTTCCAATATCGTTAGCTTCAATTTTGAAGAGTTGGTCTGCTACAATACGCCCCAATTCTACTTCATGATGGATTTTGCAGGCCCCAAGCAATGTCCCCCAAAGATTTGCATTAGCTTTAACTGGCATCCTGGTCACAAGAGAATATGCTTCACTAATGCGGCCACCTCGAGCTAGGAGATCTACGACACAAGCATACTGTTCCATGGTTGGTTTCATACCATGGATTTTCTCCATTGAATAAAATATCTTCAGGCCTTCATCTACTTTGCCAGCGTGACTGCAAGCAGATAATACAGATGTAAAGATAACATGATCTGGCTTGATTCCCAGTTCGAGCATACGTGAAAAAATCCCAAGTGCTTCTTCACTCATGCCATGCATAGCACACCCACAAATCATAGCAGTAAACATAACCAGATCCTTATCAGCACTTGATTGAAATATCTTACATGCACAGCCTATGATGCCACATTTGGCATATGCATCTAAGAGGGCTCCTTTAAGGTGAAGATCCTCAAAACAAGACCGAATAATATACCCATGACACTGGCTCAGCAAGTGGACTGATGCCATTTGTGTGCATACTGGAAGGAGGCTCATGATAGTCACTACATCAGGCTTCATCCCTCGAGCTTGTAAGTCATAGAACAAACTGAGAGCTTGCTCAGGACAATCATTTTCAGCATATACTCGAACCATAAGATTCCAGGTGGTAAGGTCTGTCTCTGACATCCCACTAAATATCATATTTGCATCATGATGTGATCCTAACCCCACATAACCTGAAATCAGTGAATTGCATGTGACCAGATTTCTTTTTTCTGATAGATTCCAAAACATTTTGTCAGCATACTCCATGTTACCACATTTAGAATACGCATCGAGTATTGCATTCCCAATTGCTGTTGTAGTATCACTTAATATAGATCCAGCCCTAATTGAATAGTTGTGTATTTCTTTAACCTTTTCTACTCTCAAAAGAGATGCACAAAAATGGATTATGGTCAATATTGTAACTGAGTCAGGTCTAATTCCTAGTTTAAGCATCAAACGTAACAAGCTGAGAAATCTTGAATGATGCCTCTTCTCTCCAAAGGCATCAAGAATAGAATTCCATGAAATCAAGTCTTTCCTGGATATCATAGAAAAAATATGATATGCTTGTTCTGTATAGCCACATTTTGCATAGAAACTAACTAAAGCATTTCCAATGGCAGTATCTTCAAAAAGGAAAGGATGTCTTAAAATATATGCATGGATTTGTTTCCCCATCTGCAAGTATTTCAATTGCGCACAAGCCGGAAGTATGCTGACAATGGTCACAGAATCTGGCAATAACGTCTCAAGAGATAGTAAATTACCAAACAGATCCAATGCTTTTAACCATTCGCCATTGGATGTGTATCCTGCAATAATAGCATTCCAAGAGACCAAATCCCTTGAATCCATTGCCCAAAACAAAGATTCTGCTTCTGTCATCCGTCCAACTTTTAAGTAGAAGCTAATCAAAGAATTATAGACAGAAATATCAGCTGACAATTCAGGCCATTGCAGCACATGAGAGTGGATTTGCCTTCCCCGACGATAGGCAACATTCTTATCAAATGAAGCACAAACAGGCAGAATATTTGCAACAGTTGCATAATTTGGTTGTATAGGTCCTTTCACCATTAAACTGAACAATGTGAATGCATCTTCTAATAACCCATTCTCAGCAAAGCCTGCAATCATTGCATTCCACGAAACAACATCTTTGTCAATGATATTATCAAAGACAGCATATGCATCATGAGACACCAGCCCACACTTTGCATACATTGACACAAGCGCATTTCCATCAAGGGTGCCTGCTTCAAAACCAGATTTGATAACATAGGCATGCACACTCTTTCCAGCATCCAGATCCCCTAAACGAGCACAAACAGGAAGAACAATAGCAACAGTAACTGAATTGGGCATAGCTTCCCCACTCGAATGCATTGTCCTAAACAACCTAATCACATCACCATCATATTTGTTGGACCCTGAAAACCCAGACAAAACAATATTCCAAATAACAGGATCACAATGGCTGAGCTGATCAAACAGCTTGAGGCAGTCATCAAGCATGCCGCATTTAGCATACATGTTAAGCAACGCTTTATTGGTAACCTGGCAAGAAACATGACCTTGTTTAACAACATAACTATGCAGAGCTCTGCCCAAGTTGGTAGCCAAAAGGGCAGAGCAAGATTTGAGAATGGCAGCAAGGACATTGTGATCTGGTTTAAAAGCTGCACAACCATTTAAGCTGTGACGGAAAAGGGACAATGCTTCATTGTGCCTGGAATCTACACATAAGCTCCTAATGATGGAACCCCATGTCCTGAAATTGTGTTGAAGCATGCCCACAGGAAGCTACAAAGGGGACTTTAACGTTAGACTACCTTTGAAAACAGAACAATAGAGTTGAAAGCCACGACAAGCTCAAAACTTGGGCTTTCTAATTCCTCTTTCTTGTACGAAATAAATAATAAGGATAGTGTTCGTTGGCATTTTCACAAGCAGGTAGCGTGCTAAATGAAAAAGTCCAATCAACGCGTTGGTTTCTGGCTACAAATGGATTAACGGGAAGTATCTGGCTGCTGACTTTTGTATTCTCCGACCATATGGCCCGCCGCCGTTTACGACGGTTTCTTCGCCGGGAAAGTGACCATCCGCGGCACCTCCAGGAATAGATTGAGTTTTCTAAATCTTTAAATTTGGAACACACTTTTACAACTAGTGCGCACAATGTCATCTTCCATTAAAAAAAGGGGGAATATACTGAAAATAATATATATATTCCGAGTAAAATAATCTTGTGAATTTTATTTGGAGTAATTCTATTTATTACGAACTCTTTTACAAATTATAACGAAATTGAGTTACATATTCGCAGTTCAGGTATTTCATTCTTAAAAGTATTTTCTTAATAAAAAATCATATATTTTTTGTGTGTGCATATAACGTGTATATTTAGGGCAATATAGTAAATATATTTTGCTTGAAATGACTCATTTTTCTTTTATCAACGGACAATCAAGATCCTCTTTTGGCGACGTGATATTGTATTTTAATTCAAATACTAAACATTAGTATGATAAGCAAACAGGTATCCATACTTACAATTATAGTGGTATATTAATATTTCTGTTGATTTTTTTTAAAGAAAAATAAATATATAATAATAATAATAATCATCATTGTTTTAAATGATAAGCAATTTTTCTGTTCAATCAAATTTTTAAAATTTAAAAAATAAAAATGGGGAAAATGAATGTTGAGAGATCAGAATATTAGATAAAGCAGAAATTAAAAAATAAATAGATATTATTTGTAAACTAAGAGTATTAATTAATTCTATTTTAATTTGAAATTATTAAAATGATTATTTAAAAATAATTTAATGTTACGTTATTCATCTAATTTTTTTTTTAACCTTTTTACAACTTGATGAATAAATAGGTTAGTTTGTTTAAGTAACTGCAGTTTGCATCTTGGCCACTCGGTTCATTCCACTAGGCCCTTTCCTTTATTAACGTCAAATACATCAGCAACACCGTCGTAGTATTCGTTTCAAATATTCGATTCCATCACTGATCTTTCTCTCTCTTTCCCTTTCTCTCTCTCCGCCGAAGATGGCGCCGCCAGCGGCAGTAGTTGAAGGCGGCCAGGCGCCGCAAGGGAGGCAGCAACAACAGCAAGGAGGGTTTGGCCTCACCGGAATCATACGCATGGCGGTTTTCTGGTACTTCGCTACTAAATTCTTCTCTCCCAAAAAGCCTGTCGAAACTTCCGCTCTCATCTCCAACCTTTTCCAGAAAGCACAGCCTCTGGTGCACTCTCTCTCTCTCTCTCTCTCTCTTCCTACTTCCCCCTCTGCTAACTCAACTTCCATTGCATGATCATGATCTCACTTCGATTATTTATTATTATTATTATTATTTTGCATTTAGTTTTCGAAAAATTCAGTTATGCCGTGTTGTCTCCACTAGCAGTATTTTTCTTCTATATTCTCTTGTCTAGTGACTTAGATTGAGTTTTGAACATAGGTTAGCTACTTATAGGACGTTGATGATACTTTTAGGTTACGATTTTATGATTGAACGAAATTTCGTCTTGGCGCAGTATGAATATTTATGTGAGATAGTTTTGTTCTCGATCAAAGTCTCGAAATAAACAACTCGTGCAGAGAAAATTAGGTTTTTGTGTACAAAAGGGAATTGCATATTTTTGTTCACTTAAGGAATGTAAGTTTGAACTTCACGAGGGGATTACATAACTGAAGGTTAACTTACTGGAAAAGAGATGGATAAAATAAT
The DNA here is from genome assembly GCF_033153095.1 of Gastrolobium bilobum. NCBI lineage: Eukaryota > Viridiplantae > Streptophyta > Magnoliopsida > Fabales > Fabaceae > Gastrolobium > Gastrolobium bilobum. The sequence continues at coordinate 320,395 of NW_026898670.1, forward strand.
TGTGTTGTGCATGAGCAGACAGAGTTTATCAGTATTATCTTACTACTAGCCTGTGTTCTGTTGTTGGTGCAAACTGCAATTGTTTTTCTAGTTCGTGTTGCTTCTTGTTTTCGTTCTTAATCAAGTTCTTTTTGGATGCCATTTTGTTCAGGATATGTGGCTTTATCTTTCTGAGCGTGAGAAGTTCAATGACTTTGGTGGTGAAAGTTCTCTTGTATGGCATGAAACCAATATTCCATATGCTGTTTGGGGACCTGAGAGTACCAGGTCCCTTAGTTTGAAATATCATCCATCTGAGGTATGACTGCCTGAAAATGATAAAGCTAGCTATGCATGATTTATTTATATTGGTTATTGAAGTTTAAAGTAGCTCCCTTAATATTGGACTTTATGGTTACTTATTCTTTTTCCAGTCTTTGAAGCACAATGGAAGTCTATATGCTCATGTTTTCTTTGCACAATCTGGATATTCACCTGACCCTAGTGACCCAGAATACCAGCCTCAGGCAGCATTTGGAAGGACACATCGTATGATTTTTCCTTCTCATTAATACTTTACTCACTTTAAATATGTTTAACTTTAAGAAAGTGGTTTACAAGATGTGTCTCTTTTTATTGGTTTCAGCTGTTGTGAAGCACTTGCCCAAGTCAAAAGCAGATAAAAGGAAGAGTCTATTGGGAAGTTCAGCAGATTCTAGTGAGGCTCAAGTGACATCCAAGGTTTGTTATTTGCTCATATTTTTATAATTAGCTTTTTGTGAACTTGTTATGATGGTACTTTGGTCCTTCAGTTCAAGATCTTTATTCTGTTGAGTTTTGACACATTAGAACTATCATATTATATTCTTCATAATGTCGAGATACTTTTATAAATTTCATATTTCATCATAGCTTGAACACGAGGAGGATTTTTGAAAGCATTGTCTTTATCTTCCCTCTTACATATTTGTCCTCTGTGTTAGTTGGTAGCATGACGATGCCACAGTATATGTGAGATAACTTCTTGTATCTTGATTAAGTATTATTATTGTTTACTTCTTTACTCTGATATAGAAAAATAGACACTTGTTGAGAGTGGGAAAAACTTGGATACTTTCTTAAATAACAAAAGTTGGGTTAGGACATTCCATCAAAGGACACATGCCAGAAAATTTATGTAAAGGTTCCAATAAAATTTAAGTCAGGGTTCACAAGACCTTTCTTAATAGGAGATTATACAGTTTTCTGTTGAAGCATGGATTTGCATTTTTTTAAAAATTTATTTGTTTACTGTCTGATACTAGTGAAGTTCTATTTCTAAAGAACAGATGGAAACTAATACACGGATGCAGCACCTTTAGGGGACATGCAAGTAATGCTGAATATTAGTGTTCAATGTTTGCCACCAGGATATGTTACTTGCTGATTTCATGATGATCTCAATATTTATCACTTTTGGTTGTGTTAGGTGGTTGATGATGCTGAAGATGATTCCAATGACGATGGTCCTGTGGAGTGGGTTTCATATTGGAAACCAAATATAACTATAAACTTGGTTGCTGATTTCACTCAGTATGTTTCTTGGAATTCATTAAATTTGTTGGTGCATTTTCTTTTATCTATACGTGCTGGTGTTTTGCCAGTCATTATTTCCGTTTATAAATTGATGTGTGATGATTATTATTCTGTCATTCTATGAGAAAATGTCACACAGGAGATGAAAGAGACAGTCAGATAAATTGGCCTTCTTTTAATTGGAATTATTTTGGTCTTTAGTTTTGCATTAGCTAGTACCAGGGATGATTGAAATATTTAGCCACCTTACTTAGAATGAAAATCAATTTTTACTCTTCCTTTCTCTTTGGATTGGAACTTCACAAAATTTATTTTCGAAGATTCAGCTGTTTATTCATGAATTCCACCTAGATCATAACAGCTTAATTGGTACTTTGGGATGCCCATCACTCTACTCAAGGAGAGAGAGAGAGAGAGGGGGGGGGGATGAATTGAGTTTTAAAAATATTTTCGCAAAATGCCTCACTTTCTTTCTTGAAAACGAATTTCTTGAGTTTATATGATTTGACACAAGTAAAGTTTAAAGAATAGAAATTAATACAAGCAAATAATATGCAAAGTATGAATTTAAATATGCTCAAGTATTCTAACAATGCTTATGTAAAGAGATAAGGAGTTAGAGAGATTGCAAATAAGATATATCCTGGTTCGGTCACTACCACCGTGACCTATGTCCAGATTGAAGCCGCTCGATCAACTTTCCACTAATGGTCAAGCTTCAAGGGTGCTTGACAAAACCACTACAAACTTCAAGAATTTTGGTTCTTGAAACCCTTACACTTCCACTCACTTTCTTAGGCTATGAGCAACCTTTTCACTAGGGTCTCACTACCCTCAACTTAAATAAACAGAAGGAGAGTGCTTAGAAATGGATTTGTACTCTTAAAGTACAGATTATACAAGTTGAAGCTTATGGGTATTGATCAATGACACAAGAATGAAGCTCAAAGAAGTTTTATGATCAATATGAGTAAGAACAAGTAATAAATGTGTTTGATTTAATGAGAATAATAAAAAATGATTGCAAAATCAATGGAACAGTAATACTTCATGTTCTGAATAGCAATAAATGAGTTTATATAGGTGTTGGTACTACAGCCCAGTAAGTATTCGAATACTTTTCGTGAGGTATTCAAATACTTCATCAAGTATCCGAAAACTTTTCATAAGGTATTCAAATACTTTGTTCTCAGCACAAGTATTCGATTACTTTCTTGTCAGAACTTAAGTATTGCAGTTTTCGAGTTGCAAAGCATTCCAATCTTGTCTCTAATCACTTCTAGTAAAATTCCTTGACTTGATAAAATTGTTTCGAGGTTACAAAAAGTGTCAAGGGTCTTTTTCATGAGTTATTCAAAAACTTTCAAGTGATTAGTGTCATGGATAATGCATGTACTTAATTAAGTATCCTTTGAGCTCATTTATGCACCATTAATCAATTACCTTTACATTCAGATCTAAGCCCCAAGGATATACTACTATCTTGATTATGTGTGTTGAAGGTTTTGCTTCTGTTGTCTTGTTGAATTGCTTCCTTGGACTTTTTGATTGTTGCGAGTTGTATTATCCTTGAAGTCGCTTCCAAGCTTGTTTGTTATCATCAAAACTCTTGTATAATTGTACTCTTCATTTTGAGTGCATTGGTTTCACATATCATTCTCAAGACTGACAATCCTGGTAAACTAAAATTATTGTTGTTTAGAAATCACTTAATCTCAGTAGAAGATCATGACTATAGAATCCTGGATCTGTGTTACGACCCATTTGCAAGGGGCATTGGAGTCCCACTTTGGTTGCATGGGTGACTATTGTGGGTTTTATAAGGCCTTAAGAACTCTAACTCTTTGAGCTGGCTTTTGGGGTGATGCACCTCAAGGTTCTTATTAAGTGGTATCAGAGCACCCATTATGCTTCGTAGATTGGGACCTGGGACTGGAACCCGAGGGTTGGACCCTTGGATTTGCAACCTCGGGCTTGGGCTGCGAAGCGTGGTTGAATGTTACGACCCATTTGCAATGTATGGGCATTGGAGTCCCACATTAGTTGCATGGGTGACTAATGTGAGGTTTATAAGGCCTTGGGCACTCCCACCTTTTGAGCTAGCTTTTTGGATGGTGCACCTCAAGGTTTTTATCAATCTGGAATACAACCTTTCAGTCCTAGAATCGGCATTCACTTAGGATGTGAGTATTTAATCTTAACTCTATAGCTGCCAAGACTGGTTGGCTCACCCTTTCACAACCCACCTCACTGTAAATGTAGTTCCATGGGTGATACTAGTCATACAATATAAATCTTGGAGACTAAGACTTAATTTGCTGTCTTAAATTGTTCCTCAAATAAAGCCATTGAACTTTCTTCCTCTACATTTCCTAGATTCATTTCTGGTAGGAAGACTTCTAAAATCTTACTTCTACACTTGTATGTGGCTGAGCCAGTTAATCGATTGATATTCTTTCTAATGCCGCTGATTGTTATGTTATACTTTTCCTGATTGCAGGTACCCAAAAACAGGCATACCACCAAACATTGCTCCATGTATCCTTGTCGTTTACATTGTTTTCTATTTGTTATTTCCTTTTTATTACCTTACCCGTTGTTGTTTTTGGCATTTGTTTCTGGATACCATGTCTAGAATTAAAAAAATATTTTCATATTATGCAAGATTAATATATAGAATAATGGAGAACTTGTGGATGGCAGGGCCTTATATAATTGAATACTTTTTGTTTTTCAAGTAATTTTTTTTTTTTTTTAATTTTTCTCTTATTTTTTGAATTTTGAATTCCTTGTTGACCTTCCAATATGTTGACACTGGGTCACTGACATATTCATGCAAGTTAGCTGATCATGTGTTACTTTCCTTAACTTTTGGTGCCCAGACATCAACATCGATCCTATTACTGGGAACTACTATCCAACTGTTTTTTTCAATGAGTTCTGGTTACTCAGGGATAAGCTGATACCTTTGAATGAGACAGTAACTGAGTTATCACTTAATCTGGAAGTTGGTCCCATTAGTATGACGAAGTGGCAATTATTCCTGCAGATTGACCAGTCCTTCCAAATTCACCGTAGTTATGGAAGCATGCTTGAAGGCGAGGCTGATGAACTTAAGGTCTGTTGTTTTAGAAAATTTTATCACAATTCTACGTTAGTATAGTAGACTGAACTTATTTGATGGAACATGCATATTGAGTACTGAGATGACCTCATATATTTGGGTACCGAGTTAAATGTTGGTTTGTTTGAGATTTAAGGCCTTTTTCTTATTTTTACTGCATCCTTCTCTATGAAGTTGGCTTCACATTTTTGCCAGTTATAATATCATGTTATTTAATTCCAAAAACGTTATATTTTGTCCTCTTTGGTTGTAATGAGTAGCAATGTTTTACTCAAGCACTACTGATTAATTGAGGATTGCTTTTTGAATGAGATCTTGATGAAAACAGCAATATTGGGGGTTGGAAGACATTTTAATAAAGATAATATTTAGTATTTTCACAAAATCTAGGTGGGCATACCTCTGATTTACTGTGGACTGTGGCTATATGCTCCATAAATAGTTAAGCTGTCTATCATAAAAGCCATTTCTGAGTTTCTTATGATTTTCTGAAGACTTTGGGTAAATTATTCCCAGGTATCAGGTGTTAGATTATGTATATGATTTTTTTTATTTTTTTTTTAAGTTTTGTATCAGATATATGAGGTCTTGGTCCCTCGGGTTGATATTTGAAACAAAAGTTGGCATTGGAAAACATCAAACAAATTTCCTTCCAATTTAAATGATACGTTATTTACAGCCATATCTTTCTTGAATCTTGATAAATTCTCCCACAATCTCATCCTTGATCTTTGACCCATATTACTTTATGATTGAGTTCTGTCCCTCTTTTGCTGTGGTCAGTGCATCTCCATGTTGTATAATCTCGAATGAAATCATCTGATAGTCTTTTATTGAAGGTACACCTATATTATTTAGGTACATCTTATCCTATCCTACCTAACCTTTACCTCACAATGCTCATGTCTACTATGCTCCTTTATTGGATTTGTCTCTTAGTAGCTTGGCATTCAAACTGTAAAGCACTGCTTATTTATGTAATGTATATTAATGCTCTTAAATTTAAGATGAAGTTTCAAAATATAAAAACCCCTGTGTTTGTTGTGCATCTGTCTCCTCTATATGAATTGATAAGTGCCTTGTTTCTCTAATTGTCTGACTAATTATATCAGAGGGTATTCTTGGAAGGAAATCCTTACCTCCTGGCAGTTACCATGGTTGTTTCTCTTCTTCATTCAGTGTTTGACTTCTTGGCTTTCAAGAATGGTATGAATTTTCTATAACAATCTTTAGGAAAGTAACTCCAAAAACGAAATCTATATGGAATTGGTTAGAGGCATAGCTTATCATCTAATTATTTTCTTTCTACCCAGACATCCAATTTTGGAACAAAAATAAATCTATGGAAGGACTCTCTGCAAAGACTGTTGTTGTGAGCTTTATTTGTCAGCTTATTATTTTCCTTTATCTGCTTGACAACGACACCTCTTGGATGATTCTTGCAAGCTCTGGAATTGGTTGCATTATTGAGTTCTGGAAAATTGGAAAAGCCATGCGCATAGAGGTATTGTTCGTGATCTTCTAGCTTATTTTTTGCCCTGTATATATGAACATATTTGATAGGTGTGCATTTTGAATCTTTGATATAAAAATTAGCATGGTTCAAGAGGCAATGATTGCTGTTACCGGCTTTACAAGCTTTCGCCCCTTTATTGTCATGTATACCAGTACAGCATGCGAGTGCATGTGTTACTGACATTATGAGTTTCACCCCTTTATTGTCATGTGTCGTGTATACCGGTACTACATGTGCGTGTGCGGGTGGGTGTGTGGATGCGTGCATGCACTATGTGGGTGCAGGTGCTGAACCTACCTTATGCTGAAATTTCGTTTTTTTAATTAGAAGAATGGGAGGGCAAGGATTGAATTCTGGACCACTTTGATCATAGAGATTCTAATATCATGTTATGAACCAACTCTCCTCAAAGATTAAGTTATTAGGTGAAGACACGTGAATTTTTAGAGCACTTTGGTCATAGAGGCTCTAAAATCATGTTGTGAACCAACTTCACCCTAAGTTTAAGCTATTAGGTGAACACACATGAATGGCTTTATAATATATCCCTAATGCTGCAAATTATTTTTTTCCCAGATTGATAGGACAGGGAGGATACCTATGTTGAGGCTCCGAGATCGAGAGTCATATGTAAAGAATAAGACAAAGGAATATGATGATATTGCAATGAAGTTTTTGTCCTATGTTCTATTTCTCCTTGTTGCTGGCTTCGCTGTTTACTCACTGAAGTATGAGCGTCACAAGAGCTGGTATTCTTGGATTCTGTCTTCACTCACAAGTTGTGTATACATGTTTGGTAAGCACTCTTCTAATTTGGTTTATCATTGTGTTTTGGGGGGATGCTATCATTTATGACCATGACTATTAAAATTGATTAATTTAAACAGAAGTGCCTAGACTCCAATAAATTTGGTAGGATTAAGTTCCTAACTGTTGCAGTTCATGCATCCCGAGCAAGATTGTCCTGGATCGGGATGAACCTTTTTCCCCATCGGTGTTAATTACACGTGCTGCTGATATAGCGGAGTCTTATAAATTAATTGAGTTAAACCTTAAAGCAAAGAGTTTTTATACATTTGTTTGAATAGATGAGGATTTTTTACTCTCTTTTTTTAATTTGGGAGTTGAATAACCAAAGTGAACATCCCTTATCCTGCTGTAAGCATGATTAATTCTCTCTATAGGAAACGTAAATTAGAAAAAATATCTGAATTTTTCTTATTATTTATTTTGGTGTTGTATTTGGGCCAAAATAGAATAAATATGAAATTCACTTGTAGCAAATCAACAATGTTTGCTACTTTCCTTGGCAGCATTTTTTATCATTTTTGTTAAAAAAGATCAATGTCTTCTTAGTTATTACCCCCCCACCCCCCCCCCCCCCCCCCCAACACACACACACACACCCCCCTCCCCTCCTTTTCTACTTATAAAAAACCACAAAAAAAAATCACTTCCCATTAAACCCGACCACCAAAAAAAATCACTCCCCGTTAAACCCGACTAGCGAGTGTGGGGTGGAGGATATCCTTGTACGCAGACTCCTCGTTAAACCTGACTAGCGAGTGTGGGGTGAAAGATATCCTTGTACGCAGCCTTACCCTTGCATAATTGCAAAGAGGCTGTTTCCTGAATTCGAACTCACGACCTTTTAGTCATGAAACAACAGTTTTATCACTGTTCCGATTCGCCCTCTTTTTCCTTTTCTACTTATAGAAAGGAAAAAAAAAAACTCTTTTTCGTAACAGATATTTGACCAATTTTAACATAGATGTTTCTGATCATTAAGTTTGTAATGTTTGTACTCTTTATACTGGAAAACTGTCGCAGGTTTTATTATGATGTGTCCTCAACTGTTCATCAACTACAAGCTTAAATCTGTTGCTCATCTACCTTGGAGGCAGATGACTTACAAGTTTCTCAACACCATTATTGATGATCTTTTTGCCTTTGTCATTAAAATGCCAACACTACATCGGCTTTCTGTCTTCCGTGATGGTAAGATTGGGATCATGACCACATGCTTTTGGGCAACTGCTTTATATACTAAGGGTAGCCTCATTTTAAGATTAATAAGCTTGTAATGCATGAAATGTTGTCTCTTCTTCTTCTTCTAACAAAGGAGGTGCTAAGACCTGATGAGGGGAGGAGGAAAGGTGGGTTAATTGTGAGTAAAATAAATGTGGATAGAACAAAAAGCCATTGACATTTGAATTTTTTATTGTAGCAGCCTCACTAGTCTCTTTCTTTTATAATTATTTATATAATGGAATTTTGAATCCCAACCTACCTGAGAGCTAATAAACTTCGCATTTGAACTTCACGGTTGTGTGGTTGTATCAAGATGAAGGTTAAATTTTTTTACAATTTGCATGCACTCATTTATGATACAATTTGCACGCACTATGCAAGCATCAGTTCGTCAAATGGCCTTTATCGTTGTCTTAATTTCTTTTGTCCTTTCCTGCCTCGCAGATCTTATCTTTCTCATATATGTATACCAGAGATGGATTTATCCAGTGGACAAGAAACGTGTGAACGAATTTGGTTTTGGAGGTGAAGATGATCAGGTTGTAGATTCTGCAGAGACGGATGCTGCAAAAGAAGAAGAGAAGAAAACTAATTGATTTGGTTTTCTCTCAACCACTTCGAGAGAATTTTACAGTAGACACTAAACACTGTAGAATTCAGTAGGGATTATTTTGTTTTTCTCCCCTTTTGTTATACATTTGCTATTAGGTTTTTTGTTTAAAAAAAAAAAAAAGGGCTTTAGTTTGGCCTTGCCTCCAGGAAGTTTTACTAGGAGCCAAGGATAGGGTATCTGATTACTGGGAGGTTGACGGTGATGGTCATACAGCTTTCTAGTTTCCTTGTTTTGTGTATTAGAATGCCCTCTCTATAGTTTCCTTTATTATCAAATGCCCATTTTATGTATTTTTTCCACTACTAATGTATTTCTAACTAATTTATCCTTGGTCGTAATTTATTTATATTGTAATTTGTTTTGAACACTTTTTTTAACATTTCAAATTAAACTTTTACAGTTACACCAGCCCAATCTTCCACAATCCCCGCTACGCTATCATTGACTGTCATTAGGCAATTTGGAAGAGAGTAATGTGCCTACGATTAAAACACGATTTGGGACATCAAATAGGTTGTTCTTATAGATCTACTTAGAATTGTAAGGTCGTGGACCGGTTGTGTTGTGTCTTAGGGGTGACAAGCTTTTGTTTTTTAATATTGATATATATGTAGCCAAAACGATTGTCTAGAGATAATATGAATCATTGAATAAAACAATTGGATCGGCTCATGATTAGTTTAATTGTTTTTTAAAGGTTAGTTTAATTGTTTTATTCAATGATTGTCTAGTTTAATTGTTTTTTAAAGGTTAGTTTAATTGTTTTATTCAATGATTGTCTAGTTTAATTGTTTTTTAAACCGTGGATATACTCAAATTGGATCGGCTCATGCTCAGATTAACCTAGTTTAGAATTTGTAAATGTTCAGCACCAAGACTTAAGTCGATGATTCAATAAAAAAAATAAAATTAATAGTAGCCATAATTAATTAGACACAACAAAAGTAGAATTGAAAAAAAAAATTGTATTGGAAAAAAAACCGTGTTAAAAAATTCAAAAAATAAATTGTATTGGATTGGTTCCTAAATTTAAATTTAGAAACCAATCGAATCGAAATAGAATTGAAGTTATATATTTTCTTAAAATAATATCTTTATGTAAAAAATATAGTATTTATTTTAAAAAATTATTATATCTTAAATTAAATTAAATTCTCCCTTTTTACTCCACACATATATTATAAAATAGTAGCTATATTTAGAATTTAAATTTTTATTTTGATATATTTTGGTGAATTAATTTATATTTATATTAATATATTATTTCTATGTGCTCATGAATTTGACAAATTAATATATTGAAAATTTTCAAAAAAAATTAAAAACCGATCAAATTCAAATTCAAATCCAAATTAAATTATATTGAATTTATTATATATAGATGATATTATAAAATAAAAATGGTTTGGTGCTACTTGTAACGTTTGACCGCTTCAAGAATCAATTATCCCCACATACTAACACGAGACTTTTCAGTGTGTTTTTTTCTCACTTGCACGCTTCCCGGGAAAACTTCTCAGGAGATCACCCATCACAGAAATTGCCCCAAGTCAAGCACGCTTAACTATGGAGTTCTTCCATTCCGATTATCGAAAAGTAGATGCATCTAGTTAGTATAGGTAGTACCAATTAATTATTATAAGCTATCTCAAACTGTGCAGTCTCATACTTGCACAGTCTTTGGAATCTATCTCTTTCGGGTGTCGGTTCGATTCATTCGTTCATGTAACCCCCGCTGGAAACCTGTCAGAAGTCGCTCCTTATCCATGCCCTTTCGCACCGGCGATCACTCCCCGCTCTCGTCAGCACTATCAATATTTATAAAATAAGCTTAAGTAAAAAGTAATATTTTAACTTTTTTTAAAAGTTAGGAATCTTGGCTAAAAAAAAATTGTTTTATTTTTATTTATTTTTTTAAATTCTATTCAAATACACACATAAAGTCAAAATATTCTTATTAAAAAAATAAATTATTAAAGGCAAAAAAAACAGCGCAAACGGAGTAAATCTAAGAAAAAAATGTTTATTTAAATGACATAAGTAAAAAGAATTATAGTCACCAATATAAAAGTTGGTGGTTTGGTTTGAGTGAGGGATTAAAAAGTTGAAACTTGAAAGTCAAAGAAATAAACTAAAAATGGCAAAGTCGTCGTCATCAATCACAGAAGGAAGAAAAATGGAGTTGGAATCTGTGAAGAGGTACTTAGAGAAAGGATGCCAAAACGCATCTACTAAGACGACGCCGTTCGATGGAATGCCTTCCAGATTCTTGGAACCCTTAATCTTGAATGGCCTCCGCGTCGATCTCATCGAACCTGGCCGTGTCCTCTGTTCCATGAAGATAACACCACGTTTACTCGTTCGTTCCTACTCTTTCTATATATATATAATTAATTAATGGTTAATTAACTTTGATTATGTGTTTTTTTTTTTTTTTCCTTCACTCCTAGAATTCCGGAAATTCCTTGCACGGTGGTGCCACCGCTACGCTGGTGGATCTGGTTGGGGCAGCCGCGATTCCCTCTGCCGGATATTCACCCAATTCTGGAGTTTCCGTCGAGATCAACGTCTCATACTTGGATGCTGTCTCCGTCGATGTCAGTATCGATCTTCTTATTTTGAATGGAGGCATTTATTACCTTGTATTAAATATTATTTTAAAAAAGGAAGTATTAATTTTTTATTTTTTTAAAATTATCAAAACATCAAATATATTTATTTTAAGAAAAATGTTTTTCTCATTTTACATGAAAAATATTATCTCATGTGATACACATATCGAAATCCGAACCAACATTTTTTTTTTCTTTTCTTTTAACTGTGGGATCCACTTAATTATGTCTCTACATAAGACAATGTTATCTCATGTAACATCAGAAAAGCATTGCCCCTCCCTTATTTTAATAATGCCTGGTGATTTTTTTTACTACACTGCCACCTTCAACTTTTGACATGGTGCATGTCAAGTATTATTGATATCAAATTTGTAGTTTTGAGTAGTTGGAAATTGTTCTGGATAGCCCAATCGATTAGCTCAACAGGGCAGTCTCGCCCCAAATAATCAACCCACGTCAATTTTATTGGCCCTTGCATGCCAACACTGCTATCATTGTTCCATGTAACAAATTCTACAATGTAAGACACCGGAATGTCTTACATTGGCATGCAACCTTCCTTTGGTAGCGTACCAGACCCCCAAAATGGATATCCCTTTGCACAGCTATTACATCAGCGACTGTTACCAGCATAACAGGGGTTGCAAAGTGCATTGCCACAGTAAGGCATGGTACTTTTGGCTTTTTCCTAGGAGAGTTGACTTGGCTCACCTTCTCGTACAGGCAAGACATTATCTCCTCTATAAATATCCCTATTCTCACCCAACGTATGGCATCTTCAACATATATGTCGTTATCTTGCCTCACATAGCCATTGTAGCCCTTCTCACCCCCCCATACCACACCTGAGACTTCATTGTTAAGCTGGGTGACGTTGATACCCTTATAGTAACCACTACACCCTATCAGGGTTATAAATTGGGCTCGCAGCCCCACTAATGGTACAAAAATTATTTTGCTAGTTTCTAGGATTGTATTTGTTCTGTCTTAGAGACAAATATGTCTAGCCCAATAAAGTTAATATGTTGCTTTTGGATCTAGGTGCCCTCTCTAAAGTATTTATGGATTAGATATCCTTGAGTCAAGTAGGTCACTGCGCACAGAGGAACAATAAACTGTTTTGCCAAAGGGGTGTTGTGTGTGTATAGTGACAGTATAACAGTAAAAGAGAGAGTGTGTATACCTGTAGGTTTTACCTCTTATTTATAGAGTTTACCTATGAGTATTGAGTGCTGGACCTTCAGTGCTATTGTGAAGGGCCTAAGCCTATATATTATGCTGTTGTATTAGGATTGGTATCTTTGATTTGATACCTTTCCTTAATTGTAATTGATTTATATTTGGATTGCCCTTTGTTGAGTTTATCAATATATGGGTCTCATATATAAGTCCATAACAATATTTGGGCAAAGCAAGGTGTTATAGCATAATATTTAACTAATTATTAATATAGTGAGACAGTGAGTTCTACACTCGAGATCACTTGATCATAAAAGTTATGATATCATTTGAAAAATTATTTTAATCCAAAAATTTAAAATATTAAGTGAAGGGCGTGTTAATAATTGTATATCCTAATTTGTGTAATAGGAGGAGATTGAGATTGATGCAAGGGCTCTAAGGGTAGGAAAAGCAGTAGCAGTTGTAAGCGTGGAATTGAGGAAGAAAAAGACTGGGAAAATATTTGCTCAGGGGCGCCATACCAAATATCTTGCCGTTCCCAGTAAAATGTGAAGATCAACAAAACAAGTATGCCACTTAAAGTAAGTGGTTCAATGTGACCTCATCTTCTTGCAATTGGTTGGCAATTACCAAATATATCCAGATTTCACTTCTGATTAAGTTTCCTACATGGTTCCGCGGTTGTTACATGTGTGATGTTCCCTCTCACATTCGGGAGAGAAGAAGATTTCAACAAAAGTATAGGGAACCTAGAGAAATCATGTTACTTTTACTTTTCTTATTTTTGTCTTTTTCTTTTCTAAACATCAGAAGAGGATTTATGTAAGTTCCAATTATTATTATTATTATTTTTTCTTAATAAAAGTTTACAGAGAAACGTGTTTGTGCATTTTTATTTTTATTTTTTTGGTCGATTGTGGGGCCAAGAGGCCCAAGAAGCAAAAGTTACATTAAATTCCCAGATGCCAATCGTATTCTAAGCCTTTGAGGAAACTGCTCCATCATAGTTCAACTTTAGCCATCCTGGCTCTGGTGGAATCCAATGTTGTTCCTCTCATTCACTACGTTAGGCATATCCCCAAGAAGATAGGAGCCTCATCCCTTCGATTCTTGAGGGATATGTGAGCTGACTATTTTGCTCATCCAGGGTAATATGGCATGCTTCAGGGGTCCAAAGACATCAAATGCCTTCGGAGAACCCCCACAGCATCTTCCATAATATAATGAGAAAAACCCAAGCTTGGTTGCCCGGGTGCCACTCACAACTATCTGAGCTTTAGGCTTCTGGACCAAGCTTGACAGCGTTCCACGAAAGTGCTTTTTGGCTACACCCTGACAATTCCAAATGATTAGGTTCATTGGGCAAGGTTTACGGGCACTCGCCTCCCCATTATTGCACTCTGTGTCCAACATGCTCTCCTCTAGTACCTCATATTCGCTGACTGTGGAGCTTTTATGTGGATTATTTCACCATCCATCTTGTGCATTTCAAAGTCCAAAATATTGTGTGTTCCATAATCACATAGTACTTGTTATTTCTTTTATCAAATATAGTAAAAAATAATATTTGTAAACTATATTTTTTTCTATCCATATTCCATATTTTTTTTTTTTTTTTTGGACAAAAAGTATGTACTGCTTGCTCGAGCACAGAAAATAAGCTCAGTTTCTGTTGTTGAAGACAGTGGGTGATATTATATCACTAAAAGATTGAACCCATGTATAGAACCAGAGGAGGTAGATGATCAGAATTATCACTGTGCAATTATAAATATTAAAATTAGAGAACTGACTTACTTGAAATCAGATGATGATGCAAGCAGAATGATGAAATCAGATAGAATGATATGTCAGAAGTAGAGGAATTAAATCCGAGCCCACAGAACGTGTCTCCTTAAGACAATTTGCCCCCTCACTGATGCCTAAGGTTGATGGACACTTGTCTCCCAGGATAGAACGGATTACGTCTGAAGAATGGTGGCACTATCAATCAACAGCCCAAACGAACACAACAATTGCCAGAAGAAATCACACCGGAGGATGAACAACAGTATGCAAAACCGGAAGGAGAAAAATTCCGGCAGAGTTTAAGTGCAGAAAAAACTAGATAAATTTCTGAAGGTGTCAGTGTCTATTTATAACCGGTCACGATGAACAGTCGCCGGCGGCGAACCGCCGTGTCTACTGCTCAAAAAATCCGGTGGGTACGCGTGTGTGTGGTGAACCAATGCTCACCTAGCTCCTCCCCCTACATAAAACATGTAGTGACCCAAGGGCCAATCTAAGAGAGGGAAGTGGGAGCTTATATACTCTCCCACTTCTTACTAATTGTCCAATGTGGGACTTGTTGAAACCCACACACCTCTTCATCTTCCCTTTTCTCTTTTCTTTATTAACCCACTTCTTATTCATAACCAATGGATCATTGTACATTAATTCATTCATTAATTCCAACAGTTTCTACTTATTAAATAAAGAAGTCATATCTTCTCCAAATCAGTTTCTACTTTTTAATTTTCTCTCTTTTGTTATATATATATATATATATATATATGGGAAAAATGTTTGTCATTTTAAATGATATAAAGTTATGTCATCTTAAGAGAGAGATAGACACAACATAATTTTTTTATTTAAAATTTAAATTAAAAAAAAATCACTCACTTTCTCTCTCCTGTGATTTCTATTTTTTGTGTCTATCTCTCTTCTAAAATGACATAACTTATGTCATTTTAAATGACAAACACCAAACTCATATATATATATATATATATATATATATATATATATATATATATATATATATAATGTCAATGGTGCGGTCAAAAAATTATAACTATGTATTACGAGTAGTACATAATTATAATATTAAAGTTTTTTTTAGAAATATAATTATATATTAGCAGTAGTACATAGTTATAATATTAAAGTTAATTTTTTTCTCCTACGTCACCGGACAAGACTTTGAAAAATTAATGAAAAAAGAAAAAAAAAACAGGTTTAATATCATAATTATGTACTACTCGTAGTACATAGTTATATTTAAAAAAAAAGTAATTTTAATATTATAATTATGTATTATCCGTAGTACATAGTTATAATTTTTTTACCGCACCAACCATTACATACTTGTTAATTACACTACAAATGACAACCATTGATTTTCATCCATCAACAGTTGAGATGCAAAGTGTAAGACTTCTAAGTCTTACTCTGGAGTCAAAAGTACACACACACACACACACACAGAGAGAGAGAGAGTAGAATCATTTGACACCTCAACTGAGAGCCATTAGATCAAAAAAGATCAATGGTGTCACATGCTTACAAATCAGATTCGTTAATCTTTTTTGATCTAATGGCTCTCAGATGAGGTGTCAAATTTCAAATTTGACACTGAGGTCGAAGGATCTACCTATATATATATATATATATATATATATATATATATATATATATATATAAGGAAATCTCAAGTTGCTTGAGATATATTTGTCTTCGGTCAGCTCAAGACTACGTCATTTTGTTTATTTATTTCTTTATGTTAATTGATTCACGTGTGAATGGTTATGATTTTCATTTTTTCTCTATTCCTTTATCATCATTGATCCATCTTTGTACGGTTATGATTTAGTGACCGGATATAAAGTTATCTTAAACAACTTCAGAAACGATAACCTCATATATATATATATATATATATATATATATATATATATATATATATATATGAGTTCGTTTTTTCTGCAGTTACTGCATATAGGTTATCTGCAATAAGCCCAATACGACGTTGTTTTAGAGCGAAAATCATGGTGTTTTTGTAATTTTAATTTATTTCAGGGTTATTATAGTCTTTATAATTATAATTTTCTAATCTCTCTATTCCGGTGATCTCCACCATTGTGCTGGTTCTTCTCTCCCCACCCTTAATTTGTCTTGCCGCCGCCTCTCTTCCGTTATTTTCTATTAGGTAAGGGAGATCCTTTCACATACTATTGTAGGTGCATGAGAAGGACACGAATGACCTGAGTTTAATGATATAACTTTTCATTAACTTTATTAGAATATATATTTTATACTTTGATAGTTTGATACTATGATTAGCTTGTGAATATTGACTTGTGGATGTAATTGATTGAATTATCTTAAGTATATTTTGAATCTTTAATGATTGGTGCTTTGATTTTTTTTTTTCATATAGGATATATATTTATATTTTTTTAATATATAAAATCGGGTAAGCAAAGTGACCCCGTGACCCCTAACTTCGGCTGAGTCGATGGCCGAGCCGGGTTTTTAAATGTTATATATATATATGGCTTTAATATTTCTACAGTGAATGTAGATAAGTTATAGACATTCGCTCCTAAAATGACGTCGTTTTGGCCTTAATGTAGATAAGTTATCTACATTGACTGTAGAAAAAATGAACCCTATATATATGGGTAAAGTATTTCTTCAGTCAATAGAGATAAGTTATCTCCGGTGAGCTGTTTTGAGCTCGAAATTAAGGTGTTTTTGTAATTCTAATATATTGTAGGGTTATATTAATCTTTATCATTATAATTTTTTAATCTTATAACCCAAAATGACATCGTTTTGAGCTCACTGGAGATAACTTTATCTCTAGTGATTGGAGAAATATTTTTCCATATATATATATATATATATATGATAATATGTCTTTTCTATAATAGGAGAGGCAAAATTTCTCCTGCAGATACACATTTATGTGGGGCTCACTAATAAAAGTGTTTGGCATCTTTTTTATGAGTCTGGAAGAGAAATTTTGTCCTTTTTGTTACTCGAGAGACATATTACCTCTATATATATTAAGGGAAATTCATGTAGTAAGAGAGAGTTATCTTATGTTATAGATACATCGATAAATGTGTATTGTTATTTATTTATTTTATTTTTTTAACATATGGTGAGATCCACCATATGTTGTGTCTATGACATGAGAGGAGTATCTCCTCCAACATGAGATTAGATGTTTCCATATATTAATTATACTTGCCAACACATTTTGGCATTCATGCAAGTTGTAATTACACAATGCAAGTTCTATTTAACATTATATCTTAGTAATTTAAATTTTCAATGTTTACTGATTTAATTTGTTATTCATATATTTTTATAAAATATTTAAACAGTAAAATTTTAATTCAATTCAAAAGTATAATTATATACGTAACTATTTATTTGCTACTAGCTAAAAAATTAAAATTTATCCTGTCCAAATAGCACATTACGGATGTGCTATGAGTGCATAAATGTTGGAGCTCTATGTAATATTATCTTCTTCTTTTTTATTGAATTACTTAGCTAAAAAATAACAATTTCAAAATTGTTTATCAATGTAAAGGACAAAATTGTCCAGCACTTAATAACATTTATTTACAAAATAACGTCATTTTGGGATTGAAATATTAGAAAATTATAATTACAAAGATTATAATAATCTTGAAATAAATTAAAATTACAAAAATACCATGATTTTCACTCCAAAACGACGTCATATTGAGCTTACTGGAGATAACTTATCTGCAGTAAATGCAGAAAAAGCAAACCCAAAGAAAAAAGCATTTCGAAAGAAAAATTACCACTAAAATAAATAATCAAAGTGAAACTAACTTAATTAAAGTAAGGTTTTAATGTCTGCACTGAATGTAGATAACTTATTTACATTCATTTTCAAAATGATCATTTTGGGTTGAGAAATTAAAAAATTATAATAAAAAGACTATTATAACCCTGAAATAAATTATAATTATAAAAAAAAATTTAATTTTTATTTCAAAACGATATCATTGTGAGCTCAATTATTTATATTACCTACAGGAAAAAACGAACCATAATAATACACCTTACTTATTTATGAATTTATTTTATTTCAGTCAAATTTTCCTTACTCGAATATTATTAGGTAGGAGTTTGGACTCGGTTACATATTACATTGACGAACGCATTTTTTAATAGATGCATTAGAATTAAAATGAAAAAGTAATTGTTATAAAAAAAAAAAAAAATGAAAAAGTAAGAAAGGAAGAATGAAAGAGAATATAAAAAAACAAAAATAAGGTGAGGTTTGGTTTAGAGAGAGGAAGTGAAAAAAAATGGAGCTGAATGCAGTGAAAAAATATTTAGAGAAAGGAGGAGAAACATCATCGTTGGTAGATGGATTGCCTCCGAGGTTCTTGGAACCCTTAATATTGAATGCCCTTAGCGTCGATCTCATCGAACCTGGGCGCGTCGTTTGTTCTATGAAGATACCACCTCGTTTACTCGTATAACTACTTTTTTTTTTTTTGCTCTTCCTTTTTAGCTTTCTTTAAGATTTTGATGAGTTTTTTTGTTTTGTTTTGCATAGAATTCTGGGAATTCGTTACACGGTGGTGCCACCGCTGCGTTGGTGGATGTGGTGGGGTCGGCTGCAATTCCCACCGTTGGATATTCAGCTCCCAATACGGGGGTTTCCGTTGAGATCAATGTTACATACTTGGATGCTGCTTATGTCGATGTATGTCACTTTTCTCTCTTTTTTTATTTTTTTTTTATTTTTGTTTCATTGTTTGTGAGTTTGTGATGGTTGTTTTCTTCTTTGTACTATGTTGAATTGGTTGTTTTATTTTATTTGTTACAAGAAGAGAAATGGATGGAGACAATTTATGGTTTTCTTCTCTATTTTTTCACAATCTCTATTGAACTACAAGTTGACTGGGTATCTAGTCAAGCAACAATTTTGAAAGTCAACTCTGGAAAGAAGAAAAATAAAGGATATGGGTTTTAGGACTTTGATGCTAAAATGTAGAGTTTTAGACCAAATTTGTTGCTGAAGTCGCTGTTTAAATTTAGATTTTGCCTTGGTACCTTAACTTTTCTTTTCATTATGATTTTAGAAAGAAGTATTGTTTTTTAATTGAACTTTATACGGAAGAACCTATTCAATTAAAAGGGCAACATGGTGTTTATAGTAGGCAGGGTTACCTTGCATTTTTGCAAGAAGCTAATTACATGAATCTAAACTATAACCTCCGGTCACATGGCAACAACACCAACCGTTGTGTCAAGGCTCTTCTACAAGAACCTATTCAGTGATGAACAAAAAAAATCACTTCTTTTTAAGGTTTGAGTAGGTTAGGGGGTGTCAGCTTTTTGTTCATCATATCCAATTGTGTATGTTGGAGGATTTTATTTGTTGACTCTCTCTTTAAACTATTGCAATGCCTGATAATTTGTCAGCACTGCTCCTTTCGAGTTTTGACATGATATATGTTCAGTATTGATGCCAATCTGATATCAAATATGCAATATAAGGAGTGGAATGTAGGAAATTCTTTTAATGGTTTCTGATTTTGGATTTTGTGCTTAATGCAAGATATCACTGCAATAGTTTTTTTCAAATGTTATGATAGGAGGAGATTGAGATCGAGGCCAGGGCTCTGCGTGTAGGGAAGGCTGTAGCTGTTATCAGCGTGGAATTCAAGAAGAAAAAGACTGGCAAAATTTTTGCACAGGGGCGTCATACCAAATATCTTGCCCTTACCAGTAAAATGTGAAAGGCACCAAATATGCACTGAAGTAAACGGGTTCAATGTTGGCTCACCTTAGTATCTGGCAAATATATCTAGATATCACTTTACCTCAGTTGTACATGTTGGATGTTACCTTGAATTTTCAGTAAGTTCATATTGATGTGCAGGGGCAGCTCCTCATTGTTAAATGAAGAAGCCATGGCCTCTTCAAAATTGTTCTCTACTTGTTGACTGAATGTTATATGTAGATTTGACCTCTACAAAATAATTTTTACTTAAACCTTTGTCTAATGGATTTATTTAAATATTGATTTTTGATAGAGCCTATGGTGTTGTCTGAAGCATTAAGCCAACCCTACATATCTAGTGAGATAAGGGTTGTTATTGTTGCTTTTGCACATTTATCTTTTGGCCTTCTCAATACTATTATTCTAACTCAGTGCCTGTTGAAGTGACTAGAAAAATATCAAACACTACACTCCTTGTTTGCACTTCAAACATCTCAAGGAGAAAAACAAAACATTTTGGACGATAGGTCTATTCATAAATGCAAATTTTAGTCACGCTACCGATAATGTTGAAAGTTGCCAAAGTTTTTCTTGTTCAAAATTTTTTCACCAAATAATTACTTTAGTTACAATAACTTAAGTGGATCCATTGCCTATTATTCCCAGAGCATCTATGAAATTGAGTGTGCTTCTCATGGTTCGCCTTCCGATCCCTCCATTGCCCTTTCTCATCATAGCAGCAAATTCCCCATAATCTATTTGTCCATCCTGCAACAAAAATCTCCTATTAATCTCAACAAACAAGTTGGCAACTGATGGAGCTGTAGTTCTTCAATGAAAGGCATAAAAATGCTAATGCTGGCATATAATCTTAAAAGATGAGTTGTAGAAACTTAAAATAGCAAGACAAAAGAATGCTTACGTTGTCTTGATCAATTTCCTTGACCATTTCATCAATATGGACATCATCCAAACCAAACTCCTTACAAGCTTGTTGTATCTCATCAATAGTTATGTAACCACTTCCATCTTTGTCAAAGTAGGAGAACGCTGACAACAGATTTTCCTCTCTCTCCAGCTTATTTAAGTGGACCGTAGCAGCAATGAATTCACCATAGTCAATTGTCCCATTATTATCAATATCTGCCTGTTACATGCAAGATTATAAGTCTTGTTCAACTGTTAAAAATTTAAAATTGGAAGGCACAGCAGCACAAATAACGAAAATAGATTGAACTTAAAAACATTAACATTTTATCTTACTGCATCCATAAGATCCTTGATTTCAGACTCCATAAGTTCAGATCCTACTCGCTTTAAGCCTTCTTTTAGCTCATCAAATGTTATAGTTCCACTATTGTCAGCATCAATCATCTTGAATAACTCTTTCAGACCACCAATTTCTTCCTCAGATAGCCTCTCTGCAATAACCTATGAGAAAGAATACAAAACTGTTAATGTCATGGTATCAGGATTTGACATGCAGAAGCCTACGAAATAGATCACTTCCCATTTTCCAGTCAAGACAAAGAGGTCCTGATAGTTCCAAACACAAGCAATAAAAAGGTTAAGCTAAAAAACTTAAAAAATTCTAATACTCACAAACTAAGATACATTGTTATGCCTTAAGTCAGGCCAAGGCTGTCACATTGGTCCAAAATTCAAAACTGAAATTCAGGATGTAGTTCATAACTGAGAACCAAAATTAATAAACAGAAATTCAAAAGCATGTGAATTAGGGGTTTGAATCCATATGAAAATATTCAGCAAACAATGAAAGGAATCAATGTAAAAGTAAAAATCAGCCTTCATGACAATGAAATTCATCAAACTGATGATGACAGCTGTTGAGAAAAGCATTTGGACACAATGTGGCTGTTCCAGTTCAACCGTATAGCTCTTCCTGGTTCTAATGCATGTATGATGCTCCTGGACTTTCTTTGATGATAAGGATGGTAAAGACTCGAGAGAGAGTTGATCTTTTTTTTTTTTTTTTTACAGCAATACAACATATGTATTAAAAAGTCACTAAACATATTTACTATAAAAAAAATTTAAGCTTTTGTGATAGGGTTTTGCATTTGTCATGTTGCATGACAAATGCAAAGTTTCCTACACATACATCGATTTTTGTGCTGCATTTTTTTCCTTTTCTTTTAATTTTAAACATGGTGGACCCTGCACTTATTGTCTCTATAGCATGACAAGAAAATTGTCCTACAACATGATACTTGTTTTTCCCTTTGTGATATTCCCATGGAAATGAATATTTAAAAACTTTGGGTCTAGTGAACAACCTGAGTTGCTGAAGTGAAACCAGAGTCCACTATACATGAAAAACATAAACACAATGGAAATCACATTCCTTTAACTTCAGGGTGGGTCTAGGATAGTCATCTTTCTTGGGAATCTAATGCCTAATGGAGCATATTGCATTCCTTCAGGCATAAAAGTTCTCATATACCAAACTAATATATCCCCTACAGCCATGTAAGACAATCAGGCATCTTGCTCAAAACATTAAAAAAAATAAAAAAAATCAAGAAGCTCTGTCATCAGTATTGTTGAAAGAAATAAAAATCCCGCTGCATTGTATTAACCTTTAGAATCAAGAAGCCTTTTATTAAGTCTTGCTAAAGAGAATGTACATGAAATTCATAAAAGCCTTCCAGTTTAGTAGGAAGCAACAATGTGCTATCAGTTTAGCCTAAATTTTACTTAAAATACATATAATTACCTTCTCATTCTAACAAGAAAACACAACTGGGTATTCATAAGAGATAAAATTGTTCTTTCATGCTCAGCATCTAAGCACACAGAAATCTTTAAGCCTAAGCTAAAAGGTTTACGGAAGTCTTACATGTAAAGCCATCTTTTTAAGTTTATTCATTGCAGAGAACTGCTTCAGGCGTGATAAAACAGCAGAATCAAGAGGTTTATCTGGTGCAATGTTGTCATCAACAATCCATGGGTGGCCTGACACAGAAAACCACATAAGTGCCACAGCCTTCAACCCCATTCCAATAATTGTTGAAGTATTCATACAAATCATGATACTTGCTCAGTATAAAATTTAAATAGACTTACAGAGTACTTTGTGAGCTGTAAGCCTTGTATTTGGATTTCGATCAAGCATTTTTTGAATTAGATCCTTTGCACTGTCTGAAATGCTAGGCCATGGTTCAAACTGGAAATCAAGTCTTCCAAGAAAAATCTGTCGGAAGATCCCTTGCTCAGTTTCTGTAGGAGACAAAGTTTGTATAACTGTATTAGTAATGAGGACGGATGAACATGAAGAAAACAGCAATATGCCTACATCCACAATTGATAATTTAACTTATAAATGACAGATAGCTACCAGCCCAAAATGGTGGCACCCCACTTAATAAGATGTACAAAATAACCCCAGCACTCCACACGTCTAATTCAGGTCCATAATGCTTGTGCAAGACCTCTGGTGCAACATAGTATGGGCTTCCAACAACGTCACAAAAGATTTCGCCTGAAAGGGATATCACTGTGTTAAGCATACATAGCATGGAAGGGTTTCCAGTTGATCTGGTAATGACTGAAAGATGGTGGAAAATTCAAACTGTAAATACAAGACTAGACTGCATAACTTGAGTGACTTAAACATTCATAATTTGAAGTCACCTAGATAAAGAGGTTTAAGTGCAAAATTACTTAAATATAGTGTGACCCATAGAAACTACTAAAATATAGATATAAAGGTGCCATATTATACCCAAAGGCACATATATAGTCATTTTCCAGACTTCAAACTTCTAGCAGTTAGAAGCCAAAAGTTCAAGTCTTTAGTCAAATTGCAAAGGACAGACCCATTTGAGCACCCTCTTCATTTCATATATTTTTTAAAGGGGGCGAACCGGAGCGGTGGTAAAACTGTTTTTTCATGACTGAAAGGTCATGGGTTCAAATCCAGGAAACAGCCTCTTTGCAATTATGCAAGAGTAAGGCTGCGTACAAGGATTGCTTTCACCCCACACTCGCTAGTCGGGTTTAACAGGGAGTGACTTTAGTGGTTTTATTGCCTGAGGGTGAGCTTGGAGCAGTGACAAAGTTGCTCCTTTGTGACTAAAAGGTCAAAAGTTGGAATCCGAAAAACAATCCCTATGCAAATTTGTAAGGGTAAGGCTGCATACAAAGATTGTCCTCAGTCTACCCTCCCTAATCGGGGTTTAATGAGGAGTATTTTTTTAATTTTTTTATGATAGCATATTTCCTTTCTGGCTTTATCTCCATTGAACCCAATAAACACAAGAAAATCAAATCTCAATATGTACATCTCTCAAAACAAAAAAGATTGTCATTTCAATTCAATCTATGAAACAAAAACAGGAAAATTGATTAGATTTTATTTTTTGGGAATAAACTATAATCTCTACCTAATAGGACAAGGAATTTTCAAGTCATTTACTGGGAAACACATTTATAAAATTCGTGAAACTTCATTTACAACATACATTACTATTCAAACCAACAATTGCAGCCTTTACAGAAAAGAATAATAAGCATTCTCGATTCTAAAATCATTTTATGGTAGTTATAAGTGAGTTTTGATGTAACAATAATATGTTAAAATGCAACTTCTCATACCTACCGAGAGTAAAAGAAGTATAGTATGTTTGTTATATAAAATCACTTACAAAGCACAAAACTAGAATTAGCTACCAGTTTGCATCTAAAGATGAATTCTGCTCCAGACTTAAAAATGCACGTAAAAGGTGCAAACCATCACTAAGCTGGAAGTAGGTCCAGATTAAAACAGTAACTCATGATCACTTAAGGCAAGATCAACAAATAGCAAAGAGTTAATTCAAAATCGGCTTAAAATGTTTATTTATGTTAAAATCAGATCACATTGTTAATGTCTACCATTTCATTTCCTGCTCAAATTTAACTAATTCATTGTTAATTCTTATATGCCTGCAGGAAGAAGATTCACACAGAATGCCAGGGTCCATTGCCCCATTTAATTGAGAGCATGAAGAAGTGCGGAAAGAAAAATCCAATTTTGGACCCCAGGTCCTGCATCATTCAGGAATTCTATATCAAATACAGTGGGGAGGCATATATTCTCTTTGAGATTCCATAGTCAGGGACCATGCCATGAATCTTGAATAACAAGTAGTATATATATATATATATCTTTCTCGAACTGATCACATTCCAATACACGTCATGAAAAAAATAAGTAACATAAGCAAACACAACCAATTGCTGAGCTAAACTCTGATTTTAATATTTCCCAAGATCCCCATTGCTCCCTTAAATCCATCTTTTGCACAAGGTCCAGGTTATAATCAATAAGAAAAAACACACTGGTTAAGAACTGAGCAACTGAGGCAATGATATCAGATTGATACAACCAACCCCCTCTCTTTTTCTTCTGAATAGAAATAAAAAAATAACACAACCAAAATCAATAATTTTACAAATGTAGAACTAAATAAACAAATCATGCATCCTGATCACGCATCACAGCATTCAAAAGATGACATGCCACCATCAATAAGTATATATTAAACTGAAAAATATCACATCATCAAAGAAATGAATTAAAAGAAGAAGAAAAAACCTGGCTTGTAAAAAACAGACAACCCAAAATCAATGGTTTTGAGTTTAGCATCCTCTTCAACAGTGTCAAACAAAAAGTTCTCAGGTTTAAGGTCTCTATGCATGACCCCAAGAGAATGACAAGCCTCAACAACCTCAACAATGGTCTTAATCAACTTTGCAGCTTGTCTCTCACTATAGTGCCCTTTCTGCACGATCCTATCGAATAACTCGCCACCTTCACAGAGTTCCATGACCAAGTGAACAAAAGATGAGTCCTCATAGGTGCCATGGATCCTCACAACATTAGGGTGCTCTGACAAGTGGTGCATTATCTGAACCTCTCTCCACACATCATCATAGTCCTCTTTGCAAAACAGCTTGCGCTTTGGGATTGACTTGCACGCAAAGTTGCGACCTGTGGTGTTGTGTGTGCACAAGTAGGTGGTGCCAAATTGACCCTGACCCAGTTTTCTGCCCAACGTGTAGAGTTCACTCAGGTTTTGGGTTCGATAAGGGAGAACCCACTTGGGTTTCGGTGATGAGGTGGTGCTGGTAGCGTTGGATTTCGACATTGTTAATGTTGTCTTTGGTTATAGCAATCTATGTCGGAACAATAAGAGAGAGACAGAGAGACAGAGAGAAAGAGTCAAGAGTGTGGAACAACTAGGACTAATGAAAGACGCGGTATTATAAGATCACTTCAAACTATGACCATGATGATGTCAGCAATAATGCAAATTGCAAAGCAAGTTTATCTTTTTCTTCTTTTCCCCATTTCTCTCTGTTTTTACCACTTTTTTTATGGACTTGTTGGAAATGGTCAAAATGGGAATGGGGTTCATAAATGGAATGTTTCGAAACCATAAAAAGTATTGTTGTTACTTTCGATTTTGAGTTGTTATTTTCTATGCTTTTAATTTTGAGTCTGGTTTATTGAATGATGCAGTACTGTATAATTTGACTGTTAGTGTAAAATGGATGTTTTACATTGAAAGTTGAAACCATTGATGAATCAAGAGTTTTATACTTTAATTTCGTATACTTTCTGTTTTCGAGTCATTTATTTTTATTTTTATTTTTAAAATTTATGGTTGAGTTTGAATAAGTTAATTGTTATTTAATTATTTAAACACTTCCATTTTTAATGATAATCCAATTAAGTGACTCAACTTTTATTCTTACCAATAAAAAGATTAAACTTTACTGAATAATTGTTTTATTCAACAACATCAACATCAACATCACATTTATTCCAAATTAATTAGGGTGGGTGGTAGATAAACTTATATGAAAGATACAAAACGGTTTAAAATAATAATAATAATAGTAATATATATATATATATATATATATATATATATATATATATATATATATATATATATATATATATATAAAGGTAAAAAAGAAAGGGGAAAAGAAGAAGTGGGGGAAATGAAGGGGAAAAGGACTAAAAAGAGACCATCTGCAACATAGGAATAACAACGGGTCTAACCCTCCACCATACTTATAGCTTTTCTCCATTCCGTTCTAAGACATACCGTCCGCCAATCTATATCTCACTCCATTAAATCTTGTTTTATGACCTTCCCCCAAGTCAGTTTCGGTCTACCTTTGCCTCTTTTTGTGTTGAGCTCTTGGTAACAAACTTCTGTTCTTACAGGAGCATCCAAGGGCCTTCTCATCACGTGTCCAAACCACCTCAATCTATGTTCTCTCATCTTCTCGGCTACCGGTACAACTCCTACCTTTCGTCGAATATCTTCATTTCTTATCTTATCCATCCTTGTATAACCACACATCCATCTTAACATCCTCATCTCTGCTACTCTCATCTTATGCTCATGTTGCCTATATGTTGGCCAGCATTCCGCTCCATATAGCATTGTCGGTCTTACTGCTGTTTTATAGAATTTTCATTTTAACTTAAAGGGGATTTTGCAGTCACACAAAAATCCAGATGCACTGCGCCATTTCATCCACCCTGTTCTGATTCTATAGACAAAAGCATTTTACCCAGCATATGAAAACAATTTTTAAAGAAATTAGCTAAACACCTTTCATGATGGAAATATAGCATGCGTGTGGCTTAAACATAGACCAATCCTAATAGCTTAAAACTCTTTGTTCTTGATTCCTACGTAAAGAGATGTCTTTTGTGTATTAATATTTTTCTTATTTATTTTTTTTGGTAAATATATTTTTCTTATTTTAATATGGGTTCATTTTTTCTAAAATTATTTTAGAAAAATTTGTCTAATGTTCTCCACAACGATATTATTTTGGAGCAAAAATCATGGTGTATTTGTAATTTTAATTTATTTCGAGATTATAATAATCTTTGTCATTCTAATTTTTTAATTTTTCAACTCTAGAACTACTTTGTTTTAGTGAATATTAGACAAAAAATTTTAAAGTAAATTTAGAAACTCTATTCCATATATATATATATATATATATATATATATATATATATATATATATATATATATATATAAAGAGAGAGAATGAGAAAAAAATATTTCTCCTTATATGAGATAAATATCTCTAACAACCCATATATATAAGGTTTAATGGTTCTCTTGTAAAATTGAAATAAAGTTCTCTCTTATGCAAACATAAGCAATTGGCACGGCTTTGCGAGGAAAAAAGAACGCGAAAAAATCTCATGAGTGAGATTTTAAGTATTATTAGAGTTATCAAGTACATTATATAAAAGTATTAAAAATTTAACCTATCTTAAAAGATTAAAAGTGGATTTATCGGAGAGAATTTTTTTAAAATGTATGCATCAAAAGTACTAAATTAAAAATCTTTTGAGAATAAAAAGCAAGGTAGTTAAAATCGCGATTTTACCTAAAATCGGAAGGAGAATGAAAAATCATAAATCGTAATACAAATCGCAAATTTTACCTGCGCTATAAAATTAAATTTTTATATACATATGCATATGTATAAAAAAATTAAGAAAAATAGATTACCTGCCACCATCCTTATACATTTGCATGCAATCTTAGATTGTATCAAATGTTACTCTAAGGGCAATATTATTATCATCAATGGTATAATACCAATTTATCACCTGCCACCTTCCAGCATTATGACATTATCTTCAAGGGTATAATATCAATCCTTCACCAAGGACAACATTATTATCAAAAAAATAAAATAAAGGCAAACAAGCTCAATATAGTCCAACATTATCATCAAATACCAATCAAACAAAGGCAAACAAGCTCATAAAGTCCAAGATACAAGTCTAATTTAAATCAACACCGCCATCATTATCCAACTCTAATTTAAATAATTGTCACACTCTAAGACTCTAAGCTAATAAATCATTCAAGTTATTATCATCAAAGACATTTTGTTCCACATGATCTTCAACTACATCATGATGCATAGGCATGGCATCTTCTCTTTCTTTTCCATCAACCACATTGTCAAACTCAAAATTAGGAATCACCATATCATCTATAGAGGCACCAACAACACCAATGTCATCCTCTCTATAACACCTCGCAATTCTAAAACATATATTAAGATATTAAATATGGATTAAAGGGTAGGATTAGTGAAAATCCTAAAATTAAGGTCAAAATACAAAGGAAGGGTAAAACGATAATTAGCCAAACACGTAACCCTAGGAGAGTGAAATTGAGTAAGAGGTCTCAAATGAGAAAACTAACCCTGAAAATGGATTCAGAATGAAAAATTGAGTGGTTAGCCAAGTTTCTAAAAATTCGGTGAATAGTGTTTTTACCGAATAAAAATATCACGGTACAGTTGCACTGTAAAACGTGCCGATTGAATTTTGAGCTCTAGGTTTGGATAGAAGTTATAAATGGTACATAGGACTAGGAGATATGATTTCTGGTGAAAATTGATGGGAATTAGTGAGTTTGGGGAAGCGTGCCCACGGCGCGCGTAACAGCTTAAAACTGCAATTTCTCCGAATGACCGGAAAACTCCGGATTCATCTGATCAAGGGCAATTAAAGGACAATGATTAATGTTAAAAATTAGAGTTTCTAAATAGTTTATGAGATTATGGACGTTTAGTGGAATCAGAGGGAGATTTGAATTAATTTGAATTGCGTGAGGTGGCAGTGGGACCCACCCCACTTAAGTTAAGTCATGACACATGACCAAGTCCACTATTCATTATCCTTTTCCTCCCTCTCTCTCCTCAAAATCGTGGAGCAACCCCCCACTATTGCCATTTCTCTTCCATTTCTTCTTTCCATCATAACTCCTTCAATACAACCTCAAATCAAGTAAATTTTGTGAGCAAAGTTGTTGGAAATCATCATCCGAACACATCCCACCGATTAGTTTTCTTGAAACCCTCTCATTTGAGAGAAAAGGGCCAAAACTAGCCACGAAAATTGGAGGTTTTTTGAGTTGTTTGTTCAAGTCATTGCTTGGGGATCACTTGGAGGGGTCCTAGGCCAAACTTGTGAGTATATTTCAACACTTTTTATGGCTTGATTCACGAATTTAAATTTTGAAAACCTAGAGCTAAATTGTGTGATTGATGTAGTTAGAGAGCTCAAATGGAAATTTTGTATTAGACAATTGTGGCTTAGAATGATGTTTTAGAGTGATAAATGTCATAAAAATTATTGATGAAATTGAGATTTTAACTTAGTAATTTTTTATTAAGGTTTCATGACTTTGTGATTTGATTGGTTGAATGATTGTGTAATTGAGTTGTGAAACGGTTGTATGAGTTAATAATATGATTGTATGATGTGTGAGAATGTTGAATTGGATTGAATAACCCTTGGTGTAAGGCTATGAGCATTTTGGTCATGTAGGCTAATAGGGAAGTTGATGTTGTAAAATTATGTGGTTGATGTGTTGTGTGGTCAAATGGTATTTGGATGGGTTGTATGTTGAGTGAATGCATTGAAAGTTAAGGAAAAATAATTGGATTGTGTGTGATGTGCATTTGGACCTAGAGTGAAATAATTGGGGAAAATGATGTTGTGATGGTGTAGGATGGAAAGTGGGACCTAAAAGGTGTTGTGGTAGTCTTGGGATGCTAAACAAAAATAAAAAGAAAATAAAGAAAAATATTTTGTAAAATAACACTAAGTTGGCCGAACCTAGCATAGGTGGGGAGGAAATTTTGATGTTTTGTAATCTTGGTGGATTTCACCTTGTATTGATGATCCTTGTGTGATCATCGTAGGTTGCCTCCCACGGATTTGAACTCGGAACCGTAAGCTTCGAGGGTTGCCTTTGGTCCCGGACCAAAGGGATTTTGGTGAGTGGTCTTGAACCTATGCATGAATTTCTTTATAATCATGTATATGCATTGGTGAATGGAAATCGAATTTGTTGGGCAAGTGGCTTCTTACACAGGACGCTTTCGGAACACCTAGAGGGGGGGTGAATAGGTGTTCTAAACTTTTTCAAAAACTTTTTAAATTCAGTAAACAATTACACAATTTTTCTTCAGTCCCTATATGCCCAAAATAATTTTTCACAATGCTAAGAACAATGTAGTAACAGAATGCGTACCTTAGCAATTTATAGAATATAAACGCAACAATGTAATTTTCTTAAACAAAACAAAAAAATATTAATTTCCAAATACAAAAAAAAATAGTTCAAGTGCTACAGCAATTATATCAGAACCTATAAGGTGCTACAGCACTTTCAAACAAAAATGAAGGTCGCCAATCTCCCTAGTGGATTCTTGAGGCTCCGGGCCTTGAGACACACTCTCAAGCCAAGCACAAGGTCGCCAACCCACACGGTTGCACCCACACACTTAGGACAGATTTTACAACAGGCAACTAGTCCACTTAACAACCAATACAGAATTTTTCAGAACTGTAACAAGTGAAATAACCCAAAAATACAGTGTCCTATCACACCAAATATATCAGAGTAATATCAAACTAAGCTCCACAAATTTATGCCATATGCAAAAAATTAAACCAATGACATATGTATCAAAATCTCTAAAATTAATGAACCAATGAGCTTGGATATTACACAATTAATTTTCTAATCAATGGACACCAAGAAATCTGATTTAAACAGAAAATATCACAATTATAACTAGAAAAATCATATTTGAAATTTATCTCAAAATTTCACATAAAATCAGAATTAATTCTAGATTAATCTTCTAACACAGAACCACAAGAAAATCTGAATTAAACACAATATGCCTCAATGAAACCAGAAATTTAGATTTAACATGCTTAACCAAAATTCTTCAAGATTTCATAATATAGGGTTCAAATAGAAATATTAACCAACAATATGAGTAGATTAGAGTTTACCAAAATGAAGCCCCAAAAGATTATATGAGTTGTTCTCACAAGAATTCCAAATATTCAGTATATTTCATATATAAAGAGATCTAGCATACTCTTGAATTGCGATTTGGTTCTGAGAAGATTTTCTTCTCTTGAAAATTTTTCTTGCTTCTTAAACTCTTGACAATGTAGAAGAACAGAGAGAACCGCTTGAAGAATTTTATTTTCCACACCGATTGAAAAATTTCAAAGAACAGAGACGGTGGGTGAGTGAGAGAGTAAAGAGCGTTGTTATCGAAAGTGAGAGAAAGAAATATTTTCTTTTCTTTTGCTTCAGACGTCTTTTTCTTGGTATGCGTAATGTATTGCCTTTTTACAATTTTTTTATTACTTTTTATATATCTTTCAATAAGCAAAAACCAACGTTGAC
The DNA here is from genome assembly GCF_033153095.1 of Gastrolobium bilobum. Lineage (NCBI taxonomy): Eukaryota > Viridiplantae > Streptophyta > Magnoliopsida > Fabales > Fabaceae > Gastrolobium > Gastrolobium bilobum. The sequence goes on from NW_026898670.1 coordinate 352,863, forward strand.
AATGACAATACCTATTCTTTAAAACCTGATAGCTTTTCAATTGATAAGGCTATTGGTTCCTTTTTTTTATTAATACTATATTATATGTAATTGAAATCTAAAACCCACGTGACCATATTTTTTTTTTAAAGTACCTTGCACATTTACGTGACCTGATACATGCATTTTATTTGTATGGTAAAGCTATTTTGTTTTTTATTATATCATGTATTTCGTTTACTTTATATTCTTCCTATTATATTTATTTAATTATTTCTTTTAGATTTTAAACTTAACCATTATTATTTACTATGAAATTAAATGCATGAAATGCAATGATATGCATTGGAGCTTAGAAAGATACTATATGATATAATATTGTGTGTAACAAAATATATAAAAATACCTAACCAAGCTCTATCTTCAATTTGAGACTTCTTGTAAACCATTTGTCATCATCAAAATATATATTCCATAATGCATAGGAGGTCTTCAGAATTGGGGAATGTCCTATGTGTAGGCAATTCTATTTGTACCAAGCTCGGGAACATATTGAATTGAGCTGGAAGAAAGAGATTATTCATGTAATCCCTTGGTACTGGGGTTTGATCCCCGTGTGTGCTCCACAATGCCCGTTGAGGGTAGTGGTTAGAGGTGTATGTGAATAATGTAGTATAACATGCTCATGCATTATTGTATGTTTAGTGGTACATTGGATGTACCGAGTCTCTGGCTAGTAGACAGTTGCCTTTGGGCGTTACAGACTTCCACTGGATAATTCTCCTTGAGGGAGTTTCAGTTGACCTGGGGTATTCATGAAGATACTCGGGAGTATTCATCCTTACCAAGTGCATTAACTATTAAGTTCTTTGCTTTTGAGTTGTATTGGGCACTCTCTAATTCTGCTCTAGTAAACTCTGTGTATTTTTTAATTACACTATACCAAATTTTAAGATCTTCCGACTCAAGGAAAATCTGCATCCTTATTTCCCAGTAGGGATAATCAATCCCATTGAAAAACGGAGGGCGATAGGTGGAACCACCCTCAAGAGGAATATCCTGATGGAAAGAAGCCATATGATCTTTAACTCTTTGGCAATGGCCAATCACTCAGAGCACGAAGCTCTGATACCACTTGTTGGGCAAGTGGCTTCTTACACAAGACGCTTACGGAACACCTAGAGGGGGGTGAATAGGTGTTCTAAACTTTTTCAAAAACTTTTTAAATTCAGTAAACAATTACACAATTTTTCTTCAGTCCCTATATGCCCAAAATAATTTTTCACAATGCTAAGAACAATGTAGTAACAGAATGCGTACCTTAGCAATTTATAGAGTATAAATGCAGCAATGTAATTTTCTTAAACAAAACAGAAAAATATTAATTTCCAAATACAAAAAAAAATAAAAAAATAGTTCAAGTGCTACAGCAATTATATCAGAACCTATAAGATGCTACATCACTTTCAAACCAGAATTAGTGTAACTGTCAGTCTCTAAACAAAATATTCAGAAATTAAATAAGAGAGACAAGAAGCACACGATATATCCTGGTTCACACCCACTAAGCCTAAGTAGGGTGCTACGTCCAGACTGAAGTCGTTGCAGATATTTTATTTATCACAAGTGTACCTGTTTTACAAACACGCGTCACACATGCAATCAAACAAAATATCAAAAACCTTCCTAGTGCCTACACTGCTCCAAGCTCTGAGAATACTCTCAAGCCGAACCTACGGAGTTCACCAACTCCTCGCACACAAGACCTCCACTCTCCCTAGTGGATTCTTGAGGCTCCGGGCCTTGAGACACACTCTCAAGCCAAGCACAAGGTCGCCAACCCACACGGTTGCACCCACACACTTAGGACAGATTTTACAACAGGCAACTAGTCCACTTAACAACCAATACAGAATTTTTCAGAACTGTAACAAGTGAAATAACCCAAAAATACAGTGTCCTATCACACCAAATATATCAGAGTAATATCAAACTAAGCTCCACAAATTTATGCCATATGCAAAAAATTAAACCAATGACATATGTATCAAAATCTCTAAAATTAATGAACCAATGAGCTTGGATATTACACAATTAATTTTCTAATCAATGGACACCAAGAAATCTGATTTAAACAGAAAATATCACAATTATAACTAGAAAAATCATATTTGAAATTTATCTCAAAATTTCACATAAAATCAGAATTAATTCTAGATCAATCTTCTAACACAGAACCACAAGAAAATCTGAATTAAACACAATATGCCTCAATGAAACCAGAAATTTAGATTGGATGTGAATAATGTAGTATAACATGCTCATGCATTATTGTATGTTTAGTGGTACATTGGATGTACCGAGTCTCTGGCTAGTAGACAGTTGCCTTTGGGCGTTACAGACTTCCATTGGATAATTCTCCATGAGGGAGTTTCAGCTTGGTTTGGAACCCGTAGGCTATATGTCGAGGCCAATAGACCGGACGTTTCGTGGCTTTGGCATTGACCATTTCAGCTTCGTCGTATTTTGTTTCCCTATGCTTCCCTATTTCACTAAATCTCTTGCTTTATCCCGTTTTAAATGTTGTATTATGTTATTGATATGCATCGAAGTGAGCCATTGGGCGGAGTATTCTCCAGAACCTCTGGATTTCTAAGATATATTCGTATATCTCACTCCGCTTTTGGAATTTTATTTAAGGTAATGCCAGTGGAGTTGGAGCGGCAGGCAAGAGGCCATAGGACAGCAAAATCTTGAGACATGGCCTAGGCTAGACTTAGGACATGAACATCGTATTGAGTTAGGATCATTATCAGTCATCTTTGTTCATGTCACTTTTTGCCTAAGTTTAGTCAATTATTTGTCATGGTTTATGTTGGTGACTCATTATGTATATTTGGAAAATTGTTGTAATTTTTGTAAAGAGGCTTGTAATTTGTATTATGAAGACTTGATGTAATACTGAAGCATGCTATATGATGAAAGGAAAATAGGCCTATTCTAGGATTTGATTATGTTTTATGTCAAAGAATGCTTGCAATTGGATCTTGTGATTGAAATTAGTTAACTTTGAAAAAGTAAGCAATGATTATGTATGTTGAGCAAATTGTATACAAACTGTGAAAGATTGTAAGAGCACCCAGGGCATTTGTGGTCCTTGAGTGTTACCCATGTCTATTAGGTACATTTGAGGATAGTTAAGCACTTTTACAAAAGTGAGATTTATTGGAAAAACAAAGGAAATTCTGGTGAAATTTCTAGAAATTGGCAAAAATTGGGTGAACTTTGGGAGAGCATATCTCCCTCCACAAAATTACAATAGGGACGTGCCATACGCCATTTTAAATATTGAGATGTCAACTACCTTGTGCCAAAATTTGATAACCAAAGGAAAACGACGCAGCCCTTTAGGGGACAGAGAGCATGGACTATGCAGAACGCCCCTGCACATGGGGCTGCTTCTGGCAGATTTTGGAAATTTTATTCTCGCTTCGTTTCTTGGCCAAATTAAGTGTATAATATGTCAAATTGAAGACTGAGGTGTCTAGTTTACTGTATAAAAATTTGAGAGCAATTGGATGAGTGGAATTTCCAGAATCATTGAGAGAGTGAGGGCTGTTTGGAGGCGTGTTTGAGGTTGGCTAGCAGATTTGCTTGTCCAACTTCAAACGGTGATATCCGGAGCAAGCGAGAACTTTATGACTCATGTGATAGCTTGTTAAATAGTTAATTAAGTCTAGAATAATATACTAAAAGATGAGAGGTTCACGACATGCGGTTTATCCGCAGTAATTAAAATACCAAACCATGTTTAGATAGGTAGAAAACGTAAAAGTGAGATTTTAGCTAAGTGGATTTATGGGAACCCCTTAGTGACTTGAGAGGAGTATTATATGATATTTAGACAGTTTAAATAATTATTCCGCAAATATTTTACAGTTACGGTCATAACTTTTATTTATTACGCTTTATTATTGTTTTAAATGCTCGCGTAATAAAGAGGAAAAAGTTTACTCGCATTTTTATAAATAAATAGTTGTGATTGTAACTGCGCTTAATATCATAATCAATGTTAACAGTATCGGTGTACAAAGGGCTGGTACGCTCTCCTCCAACTTGAGCCAAGTCTTGTTCAATGTGAGCATCCAATTCCAAATCAAAATTGTCTTCATCTAAACCTTCATCATGAGATAAAGTTCCTTCATTTTTCACAATCCATTCATTTTCGGATGAAACATCATCAATACTATATTCAACAGTTTTTCTAACTTGCTTTTTCTTGGCCAATTTTGAATTTGTCATCACAAACTCAACATCATTCATTTTCTTTTATGTCAAGTGATTTCTTCTCTTTGAGTGGACCTAAACAAAAACAAACATAATCAATATACAACAAGTAGGTTTGTAATTTTAATTATATAGCAAGTACAAACCTAGATTTACATATTAAAGAAAATTTATCATCTCAAAGGTACTCCAATTCCTCTCACAACCAGAGGAACTACATGCCAAGCTTAAGATGCGCATTGCAAATCTTTGGAGCTCTGGATGCTCAAACCCATAAGGTTCACACCATTGTGTTGGAGATTTTGTATTAATGCCACCTTGGGCTAATTCATAACCAAATTTCCCTAATTGCAACTTGAAATCATCCATTTGATCATAAATCTTTCTTCTTTCTTCAACACTTCCCACCAACCTTTCTAAACATTGATATAGTCCATTTTTAACTTCATAATCAGCATGAAATCCTGGCCTATATTGTATTTGGGGGTTGAGGAAATAGCTTGCTGCATGCAAAGGCCTCATCAATTGATTATCCCATCTAGTATCAATATATCACATAGAGGCTGATAACTAAAGAGTAAAAAGAATGAAAAAAAACATTAGATTTAAAGTAGCAAACAGAAGTTAAAAGCAAAATATAAATCTAGAAAATAGAATTTTAAAATCAAATTACCTTCTTTCAACACCATTGAATGCATTCTAAATTTTCTCCTTAGCCCGAATTATCTCATCATAAATGAACCCCATGGCTAGCTTCTCATCTGAATCCACCAAACGAAGCACTTTGATAAGTGGAAAAACACCTTTTAAACAAGTCAAAACATTTTCCCAAAACTCCCTATCCATAACCACATCTTCAATATATTTGCCATCATTTGTTTTAGCAAACTTGCTAGACATTCATTGATCTGATGTAAACATCCTTACCAATGCTCCCTTGTTGTCATTAAGGCACCCCAAAGTTAGATAAGATGTGGCAAAGCGAGTCTTGCCTGGTCTAACCATATCTCTTCCATTTGTATGAAATTGCAATATGGAAATTAAAGAAGTCCTTGAATATATATGTAGTAATTTTTCTCCCCTTTGCAATTGTCTCATGATGAACCAACAACTTTTTCTCAAAGTCTTCCAACATTAGGTCAATACAATGATCCGCACAAGGTGTCCAATACAACCTTTGTCTTTTTGCCATCAACAATGCTCCAGCAGCTTTATAGTTTGCAGCGTTGTCCGTCATAATTTGGATGACATTTTCTTCTCCTACCTCCTCAACTACTTCATCAATCATATGGAATATCTTTTCAGCTGTTTTGGTGATGTAAGATGCATCAATTGACTTCAAAAACATAGTTTCTTTGAGGTTGTTTACTAAGAAGTTTATAAGCGTCCTCCTCATTTTATCTGTCCAGTTATTCGTCATTATGGTGCAGCCCATATCCTTTCAATAAGCTTTATGTTTTTGAATACTTTGCATTGTCTCCACATATTGTTTCTTCAAATATTTTCCTCTAATTTCATGGTAGGATGGTTGCTTAAATCCACTACCGTGTCGAGCAACCATTTCAAACATCTCTTGAAATTCAACACTTCGTGCAACATTGAATTGTAAGGCATTGTTATAGAAAAAGGAAGCAATTTTCTCACATGCACCGTCTCTTAAACTCTTCTTAAAAATATTATTGATTGTAGGTTGGCTGCTTACTCCTTTTTTCTTGAGGATATTCCTAGAGTTGTCACTAACTTCATCATGTGATCTTTTTTCACCAACTTCTACCACCTCTCCTCATCATCAAAGCTTGATTTATTGTTTAATCTTTTTTGCAAACCACATACAATGTTCCACATTTTTTTCTTGACTGCATTAGGAACAGCAATGCAAATTCCAACATTTTTTTGAGTGCAAGCCAAATGATGGTTCATTCGGTAAACACCTCCGATTACAATCTTTTCACAGTATTTGCATTTAATTTTATTGGTACCTCCATCAACCGAACAACCATGTTTCCATGCCACATCAGTCCTACTTACAAGAGCATTCCTGTAAGTTCTTGAAGATGTTCCAGCTCCACCCACAGGGACAAAAGGCGTAGAACTAGTAAAACCAGCAGGAGAACTTCCACTACAAGTCATTTTCAAAGCTAACAACTAGCATAAAATTGATAAAAATCAGATAATCAACACAAATCCAAACCAATAAATGAGTCAAATAAATAGATAAAGCACAAATATAAAATATAATAAAAGGGTGTATGTTCATCGGTCATAACTTGTGTTGTCTACATACAAGTAAGAAGACATCCGTTTATGAAATTGGTATTTTCTCAATTTTGTGTATGATAAATTTATCATTTAATAAATCATTTTCAAATCTCATAATTGAATATAATAAAAGGATTTTGACATTTCAATATTAATTTATTTCAAGTAAGAAGACATTACCGTAGAATTGAACTTGAATCCAATTTCAAAGCAACTAAGAAGACATCTTTAAATTAAGTGACAAACACAAACAGTTCACAAGTTAAACACGATGTCAATGCTCTGTTTTTGTAAGTTCCTTTGCTAGAAGTTTTTACAAAGCTTTATCTTGGAATCATTCCATTGATATCTCAGGTTTCAACAGATGGTAGAACTCTTTCAGAAAAAGCATTCGAATTATTAGTACTAGTAGCACAACTTTAACATGTATCACGTCTGTTTGTATAAAAATTATTAGGCTTTTCTCAATCAGAAATCACCTAGTCCCTCACAAAAACAGACCTTGTCAGATTGAGTCCCTCACATAAACACAGACAAACAATTTGAGCAAACCAAGTCTACAGAATAATATTACTGTAGGTAGCAAGGGAAATTTTGATTGGAGATTATAACCTTTTTTTGATGCACAGTTGAAACCAGTTTTCAGTACTAAATACAATATCTAAGAAGCAATGAATTCACTCCTTCAATCAAAAAAAGTAATAAAAAACAATTCCCTTCAATTCTTTTCAACAATCATTCCAAGTCTACATGAGGAAAGAACATTGAACTAGAAAAATCATAAAATACCAATTGCCAGTTACAGTGTTTCACCTCTATCCCTTTAAAACAAAAGATAATGATTAAGGATTCAAGAATCATGGACCATGGGTTGCAGTAAAACAAAAGCAACCTGAAGCCATTCATCAATATATATATATATATATATATATATATATATATATATTTGCTCAGCCCCAATAGTTTTCATCAGACGAAAAGATGATGGGGGAGAATGTCATATATTTGCTCACCCCTTTGAAACTGACATATATTGTTTAAAAAAAAAAATAGAGTATAAAATCTAAAAAATACCTCTTGATGGCCTAATCGATTTCTGGGTACAGATCATAGATTACAAATAACACCCTTCGAACGATGACTGATGACCCCCTTTGAACTGCTTAGTTAAAAAATAAATTAAATTAAATTAAAATTTTCCCAAAAGAAGACCTGCTAATTTTACCTAAAAAAATCAATTTTTCGTTTCAGTTTTGTCAGGAAACAAACAAGCATTGATCAATAAACATCAATAGAAAAAATAGGAAGCAACAGTAAGAAACTAAGAACACTTCGAAGGAGAAGTGGTAAACCTGAATGGAATCCGAGTGGGAACGGCGTCAGAGTTTTGAAGGGCTCTGTTTGCTTTAGAGACGAAGTCACAAAACAAAGGAGAGGTTCACTTCAGCCATTCAGAGACAGAGATTTCAGAGATGAAAAAAAAAGAGTAGGATTTTTTAGGGTGATGTTGAGATTTCATAGAGAGGATTTAAAATCGATCACTGTTTAAAAAATTCAGGGATTTTACGATTTTAACGATTTCATATTAGTTACGATTTTATGTGAAATCTAAATCGTTTAAAATCGAGATTTTAAAATTTAAATCCTGATTTTAACTACCATGATAAAGAGTCCAAACCTAAGACAACTAACTTTCTTTCTTTCACATACATGATATGTCATTTATGCGCAAATCACACCGAAAGAGAAAAGTGAGAAAGAAAAAGTTTGAGCTAGACAATGTAGTTTAAATTATTTATTTGTTATATTTATGAAAGCGTAATTTTATTACTTTATTTTTTGCCATTAAAGTGGTGGGGGAACTATATTGATTTGTAGACTGAATCACATGCTGCTAAATATTTTAAATAGTGCTATTTATAAGTTCAGAAAGTTATGAAATTTATTATTATATTCTCCTACAACTTGCATGAATCTACTAGAAATATAGTATTTTAATTTTTTTTTATATTAAAAATCAAACCACTAGAGGGCTACGTCTAGACTGATGTTGACCATCCACTATGCTTTGAACTTTCAATCGGTGGCTGAGAAACTGATGTACAATAGAATTTTATAAGAATCTTAATCACTTTCTCAACCTATACACCTATAGGATCTCCCCACTCCACAAATTCGAGTTCCAACAAAAAAAACAACTTAAAACAGATGTAGAACAACCTTTCTACAATCATAATTACAAAAGAAATCGAAAAAATAGAAGAAGAACAAAAGATTATTGAGTTTTCTCTCAAGATATGTAAAATAAGCCTAAAATCATGAATAATGTGATTTGCAAGTATTCTTTATTTTTCTCTCTCAAAACTTGTTTAGAAACCCTAATATTATGTTTATATAGGTGTCTAGTCAAAGTACTAGCCGCTTATAACTGTTGGACTTCAAATTAGATCATTAAAGTCGAGTTATAGCTTTCTATTATAAGGTACTCGAGTAGATCATGAGCTTGTACTCGGGTAGGTGTTCTTGAGCCTTGTATTGGAGTACCTAGGCCTCGTACTCGAGTACACCATGTATTATGGTACATGATTATGTGCTACTTGAGTAACATCAGAACAAAAGCGTTGATTTTTATTATTTTCGATCCAAATCAACTTCAAATGATTTTTAATGACTTCTAACACATGTATGAATGTTTCTAGCAACATTTTAACAGTTTTTCATGTGTGTGTGATCATGTATGCATGATCGAAGTATGTAGGTTCCCATAATGCATGCTTATGAACTATGAGTGTATTTCTTGAAGATGGAGCTCAATAGTCTTCATTCTTTAAGTTTCTATACTTGATACTATATTTCTAACTATGTAAGCCTATGTGAGCCTTAGTCTTCATACTTCGAGCCTTTTAATGCCTTGTTTCACTTGAAAGCTTTGACTTGAGGGTTGACTTTGTCATTTTGAGTTATCCCTTGCTTTTTACATGTTTTGGTCTTCTATCACCATTTGGGATTTATTGCATTGTCTTCCACGATGTGCTTACATGTTGATCTTGTATGTGTTTTTCTATTATAAAAAATTAAGTACTTTTACCTTTGTAGCCTTTAGGGTTTAACAATCTTTATCAATCCCAATTTATTTGTTTATCCAAATTTTCTATGTGTTTTGGCACTAGTTGTTAATTAGAGCCGATTAAATTTAACTGATGGTTGAGCAAATTTGTGGTGGGTACGGACAATGAGGTCACGGTGATACAAGATGTCAATTCTTCCTAGAGATCGAGGATGAACAACCATGTTAAAGAGAGCTATGTGAAATAGAAAATGAAGAGCTATGATGTGGAGTCGAGGAACTGAGCAACAATTTGTGTGATTATACTTGTTTGTTCAAACCGAAGGGAAGATAGAATCTGGAAACCTATCTTATAACGAGTAGGGAGACATTAATTGCTTTATGCTTATGAGCTAGGGGTGGATCACGAAACTAGACATCTCTTCCAAACATTGGATAAAATTGAGATTCAATAGTTTAAGGCATTACTTCGCCTTCAAAGGTCATCCCTGCCCACCAATAAGAATGAACATTGTCACTCTAAGGCAATATAACCTAGATGCTAAATTATTATATATACAAAGCCACTAACCCCAAGTATGATAATCTTTCCATTCAAACTTGATAACATAAGATATCTACTAACTTGATTGTTGGAGTGCATTGTAGGTACTTTCCCCCAACCTCTTCAATCGATACCAAGAACTAGAGTTATTCCTTCATCCTAGAGTGTATCCCGCTAATCAAGAATTCATCTCACAAGAGCTTTATCTCGCAACACCAATCCTAGCAAGGCTCTTAACCTAATGGACCAGGGTCAACCCTGTGTGACCTAGCACCAGTCTATTTCTTATTAAAGAAACCACTCCTGGGAAATAACCCATCTATTTTGTGAGAAAAACACTTCAAGAGCCTGAACTGAGGTACTAACAGATAGAAAAGGTGGCATTCACATTAATAGTCATATTTTATAGTCTAAGACATTACTTCCAAAGGCATCCAATTAAAGTTAGAATCAACCAATCTATCAAAAAATCCTTAGGAAGCCAGATCGAGCAGGAAAGATGATCACTTCATCCATAGAATTATCAAAGTATGACATCTTGTACGAACCTAGGCTAGTAATCAAACCCAAGTATTGGCAGATTTCGTGGCCGAAATGACCCACCAAGAAAAGAAGGAAAAAAGTGACCACTAGATCGTATACGTGGATGGTTCCTCTAACACTAAGGGCGGTGGAGTAGGCTTCATAGTAGAAAATACACAAGGTATCATCGTTGAACATTCGATCCAATTTTAATTTAAAGCTTCTAACAATCAGGCAGAGTACGAAGCAATTGTTGTGGGATTAGCTATGGCTAAGGATATGGGAGTTACGAAAGTCATCATCAAAAGTGATTCATAATTAGTCATCTCGCAGATCCAAGTAACTTACCAAGGTATTGATGGTTAAATACCCATAGAAGGTGACTAATCTCATGTTGAGATTTGAACAAGTCAAATTTGAACACATCCTATAAAGAGAAGAATGCAAGGGCTAACATTCTCAAAACTGGCTAGCACCAAAACTCAACGAAATAATTGATTTGTAATTCAACAAAACATCTCACTCCCCAATATAGTAATGACTATCTCGAAAAGAAAGGTTGTTTCTTCAAATATCACTACACCTTTGGAAGAAGACAAGAAGAAAGATAATAATGAATCGTCCAAAGAACAAACATTGGACAAAGAACATTGTCTTAGGATAAGCAAGCAACCAAAAAGTTGATTAGAGCACCTTCTAATTACAACATCATCAATAATTAGTGCTATTGAAAATATTTTTCTACTCATTTGCTCAAAGGCTTAAACCCTGTTGAAGCACAATATGCCTTGACAGAAAAAATAAATGGACATCATATGGGAGAGAAATCATTATCCAACAAGCTCATACAAATGAGATTCTATTGGCCAACCCTTGAAGAAAATTCAAAGCATCATGTGCAGCACTGCATCAAGTGTCAAAAATATACATATATCCACCACGTGCCACCAAAAGAATTATCATCATTATTATAATAATCCAAATGACTGAATTACACTAATTAGAGATTAGAGTGTAATTATCGGTTAGTTAAATGAAAAGCCTAAATTAGAGCTAAGTCATTTTTGAGATATGTTGTTATATGTTGAAATTGATGGGCATTATGTGTGCCTTTGGTATATGTGTGTTGAACCTAGTGGTGGTTGTGTGTTGAAATCACCATTGGAGCCTTTGGAGGAATAGGGCTTTATCCGTACATTTGGAGAGCTTTGAGGTAAGTTTCTAACCATGATTTTGATGATATCAATATGGTGGTTTGAGTTGTTGTATATATGTACTATATGTGTTGTTGATTGGATATACACCTTTGGTATAGGTTGTGTTAATACTTGTGGAGTAATTAGCAATTTATTGGAAAAAGACAAAGGATTCTTCAAGAGGTAAATTCTTGGACCTTGAAATTTATCCTTTTTGTTCCATCATGCTTATTTGAAGTTATGGTTATGTATTGGTGTACGGACCAATGCATAAGCATTATAGGCTAAATTGTATAGTTAGTGTACGGACTCACATACAATTGAATGCTAAATTAATTGTTTAGTTATTTGGTCAATGGAACATTGTATGGATTTCTCTTCGGGATTCATCCCAAGAGGTACATACAAACCTTGGCTTTGAGGTATGGCTCATTGAAGTGATCATTAGATTAAAAAAAATAAATAAATTAGAATTTGAGTTGCTTTCATTATCTCTCTCTCAAATTTCAAAAAACGTTTTTTTTTATTGTCTTTTCAATTGTTCAATTGTATTTTTCTGTTTCTAGTTATACAATCTTAAGCCCTAAACCCTGAAGCAGGAAAGGTGCACGTGGTTGGAATCGTTGCAGGGCGTAGGACATGTCTAACCTTGAACCTGAGTTTGTGACCATTCGTGGCTACGAGCTCCGCCTCATTCGTTGCACCCTGAGTCCTTCACCGACGTCGGATCCACTACTGCCTCAATGTGAATCGTCCGATTCCGATAGCCTCATCAAGCACCTCTTGAATTCCATCGAGTGTGGAAACTATGTTGAAGCACTCAACTCCCAACCGTGGAGGCTCGTCTTCCAACTCGGCCATGACTCACTGCAACTGGACTCCGCCGACCGCCTCTACTCCGAGTTGGTGGACCGCGCCGAGTTATTTATCAGAGACGCCGCCGCTAGCGCCGCCGAACAGTCTCGCAGGGTCATACTCGTGATGTGCATCGCCGTCGCTGCATTTCTAGGGTTCACACAATGTAACTTCACCGGGTAAAAAATTTGAAATGCTAGTTACTGTTTGTTTGTTTTTTTATCACAAATCGTTTCTATTTGTTAATGTGAAGTGGTTGTATTGAATTATAGGCCTTTGAAGGAGAAGGGGTTACCGAGATGCCCTCTGCCTCTTGATGGTGATGATGAACATTTGGAGTGGGACAATTGGGCGCGGAATCAGCTTATGTCCGCTGGCTCTGACTTGCTTGGAAAGTTCTCGAATCTTCAGGTAACTTAACCAATGCATGCATTTAACGATTAACGACTCAACTTGAGTAATTTATTCGTGATGTTGATGTTCTTTTGTAGTATATAGTTTTTGCTAAGGTGTTGCTCATGCGGATGAAAGATTTGTCATTTGAGATTGGAAGCCTTTCTTGGTGGCTTGTGAGGGTTTTGCTTCTTCAACAGAGGATTTTGGATGAGCGCTCTTCTTCCTTGTGTGATCTCTTGCATGTCTATATGGGCGAAGCTTTACGACAATTTGGCACTTCGGAACTAGTTAAGGGTTATTGGGATGTTGGTTTACGTGATGGAGAGAGCTTAGCAATTGTCTCCATGCTTCAATTAGAGGCTGGAATTATGGAATATGCCTATGGACGAGTTGACTCTTGCAGGTCAGTTCAGTTCAGTTACTCTTGGATATTCGTGTTTCCTTTTTGGTTTCTTAGGAATTTTAGTAGTATAATTTTGTTTGCAATGGGAATGGAAGGTCTACTTTAGTATGTGTTACTTATGAGGTTCATTTTTTTCTTTTACTAAAGACAAGTTGGGTGGCAATAACTATGACACGTGGGCCTTAGATATTAAACTTTGGCTTAATGGGCAAGACTAGGAAGACATCTCAACACCAAGGCTGAATCTGTTCCTACTGTTGAACGCCCTAGGTGGATTAAGATTGATGCCCGTTTGTGCAATGTCATAAAGTCTACTATTCATCCATCTTTGAAACAAATCTTCCGGCCCATGTCACTTGCGAGTCTTCTAGCAGCAGGCTAAGGTTCTTTATAGTGTTTGCCATAACCTTATGAGTGTCATTTTGGGGAAGATTCATTGGGCTCTCCATGACTTAATTGAGCTATTGCCCCTAATAGAGACACCAACATAGGAACTTGAGCAACGAAGTATATTTTTCATTTTGTTAGCCGTTTATGGTTTGCCTCCAGAATATTCTACCAACTGTGATTAGATTTTGGGTTCACCTATTGTCCCCCCTCTAAACACAACTTGATCCTCCTTACTCCGAATCACGAACAAGCAATCCTTTGAACCCGACATGCCTCCTTCTCTTGTTGATTCCTTTGTGCTTGCATTCAAGATTTCTATCTGAGTTCATAAGTCCATCAAATCTCGTGTTCTATGTAACCATTGCCACAAGTTGGGCCTACCATTGATAAGTGTTGGCCCTTCATAGCCGCCCTCCTTGTACTGCCAATCTTGCCAGTACTCTTTGTGTGAACCCCCTATGTCTATTAAACACACAACACCATCTATGATCACCTATGCCAACTTTTCGAAATGGTTCTAGGAATGTCAAGCCTTTGGTTTTGTTGCCTGTGTTGTGTTGATTGGTAATTTCTTTGCTTGTCTATCCCATTCGTCACCCTTGGGACTTTGTTCTTAGACTCAAGTGCTATTGATCATGTCTCTGGTGAGAAATCTCTTTTCTTTGACATATCTATCTTTGGTAATTTGCCCACTAACACCTTAGCTAATGGTTCTAAAACACAATTCAATGGGGTTGACCCTCTCCCTTCTATTTTTGTTGATTTCGTTCTCTATGTTCCTGATTTTCCAGTGAACATGCTCTCTGATAGCCATTTGACCCATTATCTTGACAATGTTGTATCTTTCACAAATATTTTTGCCTTTTTACAAGACCGGAGTTCGAGATGGATGATTGGTGCCTTATGTGAGTCTCATGGCCTTTACCAACTTTCTAACCCATCTCGTGTTTGCTTTTTCACGGTTTCCCCTCTCACTATTCATGCCTAGTTAGGTCTTTTGAGTCTTGACAAATTGCAGAGATTGGTGCCAAGCCCGTCCAAGGCATCAAGTTTACCATGCGAGTTTTGTTAGCTGAGGAAACATGCTCATAGTTTGTTTCTTGATCGAACCTTTAGTCGAGCTTGTCTTGATTTGCTTTAGTGAACTCCGACCTTTGGGGTAAAGGTAGCCTCAATTGAAGGATGGTATTGTAATTTCACAAAGGAAATGCTATTTGAAGAATTTAGTGTTGAATGCAAAGCTGGTTGATACTCCTACGATTCCAAACACTAAACTCCTATCAAATCAGAGGGAGTCACTTTCAAATATAGGACAATATAGGTTAGTTGAGAAATTGAACTATCTCAGAATTTGTTGTCAATGTGGTAAGTTAGTTCCTCAATTCACCTTGCACTAAACATTGGGTGCCATGTTTTCCATCTTAAAATATGTCAAAGGTACTTTGGGGAAATGCACTATCTACGAAGAAGAATGTCACACTCAAATTGTTGGATATTCATATGCCAATTGGGCAAGTTCTTCTATTGATAGAAGTTCCACTTTTGGTTATTGTATATTCACAGGGGATAATTTGAAATCTAAGAAAAATAAGAAGCAAGATGTGGTCACAATATCAAGTGCCAAAATAGAGTATTGAGCCATAGCCTTAGTTAATGGCAAACTCATTTGGCTAAAATAACTACTTAGAAAGCTTTAATATGAAGAGGTTACGCAAATGACCCTAGTTTGTGATAACCAAGTTGCACTGCATATTGCATCTAATCTAGCATCTCATGAGAGGACCAAAACACATTGAGTAGATTGTCATTTCATAAAAAGATGATCTTATCTAGAGATATCGTCACTCGTTTTATCAATTCAAAGATTGGCTGCTCGATGTCTTCACTTAGGCTTTTAGGGGTTCTGAAATAAGTTATATATGTAACAAGCTTGGTGTATATGATTTATACGCTCTGGTTGGAGGGGTAGTGTTGAAAACCATGGATTTACTTGTACAGAGATTGATTTATTGTCTAGGTTCATTCATTACTTTTCTATGTTCATTGTATGTTGCTCCTTTTTTGGTCATAAAATGAAGACTTGGTTGTGTAGTTAAAACACACCGAATTCATCCAATCTCCCCTTGTTTCCTCCTCATTCAATAAGTTGTAATGTAATATTAGCGTAGTCATTATATTATAACTCTTGTTGTATCAGATTATAGTTCTTGTTGTATCGTTGTTCTGTTGTATCATATTCCTTTCTCTTCTATAAGTTTGTTGTTGATCTATTGTGTTAGTTAGATAGCTGTGACTCATTGCTGAGTCATCTTATAAATAGTCCTTGTATCAGAATTTTCAAAGTTAGCATTTCATTTTTACACAACTTAGAATATAATGAGTCTTTCACAATTTTTCCTTTTCTCTCGTTTTCCTAAACTTTCTCCCTTTCTCAATGGTTCTTGCACATTACTAATATGGTATCAGAGCTCCCTCTCTCTAATGGCCTGATTCAGTTAGATCTCCACTATGTCTTTTGCTTCCGACTCTGATTCCAACGCATCCGATGATTACTTGAAAATCCATTAAATGAAAATCAAGACAGCTTCTCTCTTTAATCTTCAGATATCTGCCAAACTTACTGAAGATAACTATCTTTTTTGGAATCAAATCATCGAACCGGTGATTACTTCGCATCATTTGCATCGCTTTGTTGTTAATCCAAAATTTCCTCTCAAATTTGACTTAGACAAAGATCGAGAGATTGATTAACTGAGCTCAGCATATGTCGAATGGCTTAATCAAGATCAGATGCTACTTTCATGGCTTTTTTCGACGATTTCTGAATCTATTGTCGATGATATTTTACCAGTTAAACATTGCTTTAAGGCCTGGGATAATATTCATAAGCTCTTTCATGGAGTCATGAAATCTCGCGCTCGTCAGCTCAGATCTGAGTTGAAGACCATGAAGAAAGACTCGAAATCCATTAAGGAATACCTAGCACCATGGTTGTCAAACTCGCAAGTTTACTCGTAAAATCGTACGAGTTTACGCTTCAGCAACCCCTATACGATCCCGTTTCTGCATTTAATCGCTTTTGGCTCTTATTTTGTAGAAGCGTTGAGTTTTTTGGCAAACTCGTACAATCGTACGAGTTCAACGATTTAACCAGAAAAAAATACCCGTTTGACCCAAATTTTTGACCCGAAAAACCAGTACATAAATGGGTTTTTTTTTAGAAAAAAAAAAATCCTAAAGCACCTGGTTTGTTTCAGTCACCACCATTGCAGATTGTGGGAGACGACGTCACGCGACTCACGATGACGCTTAAAGCCACCGTCTTCTCCGGTCGTCCCTTGCTTGCATGCTACTGCTTCGTCGTCTTGCCCTCTTCCGTTCGCAGCTTCTCCACGTCCATCACCATCGTGCTTCTACTTCGCCGTCGTGTCTCAATCTCTTCTTCGGTTTTTTTGTCTCAATCTCTTCTCGCCTCTGTTAGTGCTTTACTGAGTACTTTATTTCATTTCATTTATAAATCATTTTATTTTATTTTATAAAGCAAAACCATTTTATTTTGTAAAGCAAAATTAATTTTGCTTGGCTCTGTGTCCAATGGTAAACCGTAAATCAAATCAGATTTATTTGATAAATCAAATTATTATTTTTTTCCTTATGTTTGCCTCTGTTTGATTTTACATTCATTGGAAAAAATAAAATTAATCCAAATAAAATTAGTATAAATTAATTTCACTTGAGTTGTGGTAAGTTGTTTTTGTTCTCTTAATTTTTGCTTGCTGGATCAATTAAATTGTGGTTAATTTTTTATTATTTTTTGTTAATTTTTTATGACATTCCATCTCACTCCTTTGAGATTTGATTGATATATTGTTTTGGATTTTGATCTTTTGTGTTGTGACTTTATGTGTTTGAGACATTATGTGATTATGACTATTGTATGACATTATTTTGCTAGTTGGTTGAATTAAATTTGCTTATTATATTACTTTATATGCATATAAATATATATAAATATAATTTGTATCTTGTGTTACGAGTCTATGATACGTGTTACGATTCTGCGATTTACGATTTTGGTTCACCCTTCCGAGTTTGCATAGAATCTCGAGTTTGACAACCATGCCTAGCACGCATTAAAACTTTGTGTGATTCATTGAAATCGATTGGAAAACCTATCTCAATTTAGGAGCACACTACGACTATTCTCGAAGGCTTACCATCAGAACATACTTCATTTGTTATGATGATACGTGGACAAGAGCAAGATTGCTCTGTTGCAGATCTGACAGTGGAGTTAATGGCTCATGAACAACTCTTAGTCAAGCAAAACGACAATATGTTGTCAGAAGGAGTAACTGTAAACCTCAACCAGCGTCCTCCAAGCTCACACCAGGAAGTTACAGATGAAGGACGACTTTGTTTCTGAAGCCAGAAAACAGAGTCGAACAGGGCAATTTCAACAGCCAAGTTTTCCCTCTTCCAATGCTTACACTAGGCAAAACAAAGGACGTGGGCATTTTGTTACACGCTCCAATCGAGGAAGAAGACGTGGAAACAAAGTCAATGTTCACGGCCAACTCTGTTTCAAATATGGCCATGATGTCACTACATGTTGGCACCGTTTTGATGAAAATTTTGTACATAGCTTGCCACCTCCACAAAATGTGCCATAACCTCAGTTCTTTCAACAGCAGCAACCTCAAAGCTCACGCTTCTTTCAATATATCAGACCCTCAAATCAGCAACAAGTCTTTGTTGCTGCACAGCGTGGCTTATTTCCTACACCAAGCTCAATACCACTGATGGAATGGCTGTCAGATTCTGGTGCTTCTAGTCATGTTACAGGAAGAGCACAAAACATCACACAAAGCCAGCAACTAAATGGTTCAGATCAGGTTCTAATGGGAAACGGCCAAGGTTTGCCTATCACAGCCATAGGTTCCTCTTCTTTCCTTTCTCCCTTTGATTCTACTACTTACTTATACCTAAATAATTTACTTTTTTCCCCATCTATTACCAAAAATCTTATTAGTGAATCAATTTGCCAAAGGCAATTCAGTTTTCTTTGAGTTTCATCCTAATGTCTGTTATGTCAAATCTCAGGTTTCTTGTAAAGTGTTACTCCAAGGTGTTGTGGGAGCTGATGGACTTTATCGCTTCTCTGATATTCAATTTACTCCAAGGACTACTTCAATGGATAATAATCCTTGTCCCAGTGTATCTTTAATGACAAGTAACACTCATAATGTTTGTAATTCCAGTAATGTTCACTGTAATAATAATGTTGTCAATGCTGATAATAGTACCAACACTTATGGTAGTTCTTCTTACTCTTTGTGGCATTATCGTCTAGGACATCCACACTATGATTGTCTAAAAAATGTACTGAAAACTTGTAATATTTCTTTCAGTAATAAAATGGCTGGAGAACTTTGTCCTTCTTGTTGCATTGCAAAAGCTCATAGACTTCCTTCATCACCTTTCACTTCTCATTATAAATCTCCTTTTGAACTTGTCTACAATGATCTATGGGGACCTGCACCCATTAAATCTACTTTTGGCAATACCTACTATATATCCTTTGTTGATGTTTATACAAGATATACTT
Organism: Gastrolobium bilobum; assembly: GCF_033153095.1. Taxonomy (NCBI): domain Eukaryota; kingdom Viridiplantae; phylum Streptophyta; class Magnoliopsida; order Fabales; family Fabaceae; genus Gastrolobium; species Gastrolobium bilobum. Next base: position 372,369 of record NW_026898670.1, read on the forward strand.
GGATCTATCCAATTAAACAGAAATCTGATGCTATTCTTCTGTTTAAACAATTCCATGCAATGGTTACAATTCAATTTCAATAGCCCCTAAAATCTCTACAGACAGATTGGGGTGGGGAATTTAGAGTCTTCACTCAATACCTAAAACTTCATGGAATTGATCATAGAGTCACTTGTCCACATACTCACCACCAAAATGTGTTGTAGAGAGAAAGCATAAAAACATTGTTGAAACTGGCCTTGCTCTCTTAGCTCACTCTTCTCTTCCTATGCACTATTGGGACTATGCCTTTACCACTGCTACCTATCTCATTAATAGACCGCCTTCATCTGCCATTGAGTTTGTTGTCTCATTCACTAAATTGTTTGGTCAAAATCCAGACTATAAATTCCTAAAAGTCTTTGATTGTGCATGTTTTCCCTTCCTTCGGCCTTACAACAAACATAAGCTAGAATATAAGTCAAAAGAGTGTGTATTTCTTGGCTATTCTCCAAATCACAAAGGATATTTATGTCTAAGTTCAGATGAGAGAATCTATATGTCTAAAGATGTCTTATTCAATGAATATAGATTTCCCTATACTTTATGGAGCACTAATAACTCATCTCCTTATCCACTATCTACTCCTATTTCTATTCCTCTATTCATTAAGTCATCAAATTTACCTCTCCCTTTACCTCTCACACCTCCTTACCTGTGCAACAAGATGACATTTCTAATGACATTTCTCAGCTTGACAACTCTAATAATTTCAATTTTGCTGCTCAATCCACTGATGTCAATCACAGTCCTTGTCCTCCTATTGAAGCTCAGGCTCCTGCTATTTCGTTTCTCCTCAGGTTCCCAATAATTCTGGTTCTGGCTCTTCCAGACATTCCACTGATATTTATCAGAACTCTTCTCATACCACTGATGTTCAGGTTTCCAGTCCATCCTGCTCCTCATCCTCTCAGTCATAATATGCTCCGTCAGCATCATTAAGTCCACCATCTTCCACTAATTCCAAAACTATGGCTAGAAACTTGGCTCTTCTCACTCACACTGAACCTACATCAGTGAAGCAAGCCCTCACTATCTTCAGGCTATGGAATTAGAGTTTGCTGCTATACAATCTAACAAAGCTTGGTCTCTTGTTCCCTTACCTGCAGGCAGGGATGTTGTTGGCTGTAAATGGGTTTTCAAGGTCAGAGAAAATCCCGATGGCAGCATCAACAAGTATGAAGCAAGGTTAGTTGCTAAGGGATTCCAAGAAAGAGCTGGTCTAGATTATAATAGACCTTTTCACCTGTTATCAAGCCCATGACAGTTCGGACTATGCTTACCATTGCCCTTACTTATGGTTGGACTCTAAGGCAACTAGACATCAACAATGCCTTCCTAAATGGCCAATCTACAAGAAGAAGTCTACATGCAACAACCTCCAGGTTTTGAGAGTGAGGACAAGTCCTTAGTTTGTAGACTACACAAGTCCTTCTATGGTCTCAAACAAGCCCCAAGGGCTTGGTTTGACGGACTTAAAGAAACACTGCTTTCCTTTGGCTTCCAAGCTAGTAGATGTGATCCTTCTCTCTTCATTTACAGATCTGGCCCTATGAGAATTTTTATGTTAGTCTATGTTGATGACATTATAATTAATGGCAGTGATGCTCCCTTCATACAGTCTTTGATCTCTCAGCTCCACTCTAAGTTCTCTCTTAAAGATTTGGGTGATTTGGACTATTTCTTAGGGATTGAAGTTAGAAGACAGTCCCATGGTTCTCTGATTCTCACTCAGACAAAGTATATTCGAGATCTTCTTCATAAAACTAATATGACTGAAGCTAAGTCTATCTCTACTCCCATGCCTTCCAGCTGCAAGCTGGTTCCAACTACTTTGATGACCCTGCTTTGTATAGATCAATTGTTGGGGCACTCCAATATGCCACCATTACAAGACCAAAAATTAGTTTTTCAGTGAATAAAGTTTATCAATTTATGTGCCAACCTCTTGTGGATCATTGGAAGATAGTCAAATGTATTCCCAGATATCTTCAGGGTACTATCTCTTTTGGTCTTTCCCTCTCTGTAGCTACAGCTCACCCGTCTGCTCCTCTCTTTGCTCTGACTGCCTTTTGTGATGCTAATTGGGGTAGTCATCCTGATAACAGGAGGTCCACATCTGGTGCTTGTATTTTTCTTGGTCCAAATTTGGTCTCTTGGTGGTCTAAGAAACAACCACTTATAGCTAGATCCACAGCTGAAGCTGAGTATCGCAGTATGGCCCTTGTCTGCTCTGAACTCTTGTGGCTTCAATCACTTTTCTAGGAACTAAATTTGCCTCTGGTTGTTCCCCGCATTTCTTGTAATAACCTTAGTGTAGTGACCATTGCTCATAACCTTGTCCTTCATGCTCGGACAAAGCATCTAGAGCTGGATCTTCGTTTTGTTCCAGAGAAAGTATTGCTCAAGCAGATTTCTGTTGTCCATGTTCTTGCATCTGATCAACTTGCGGACACTCTTACTAAGCCTCTCTCCCTTGAAACTTTTGCTCAATTTCGTGCCAAACTCATAGTTCTGGACTCTACCTTGCAACCCCAGCCCTGATGAGTTTGCGGGGGAATATTAGCGTAGTCATTATTTTATAACTCTTGTTGTATCAGATTATAGTTCTTGTTGTATCGTGGTTCTGTTGTATCAGATTCCTTTCTCTTCTATCAGTTTGTTGTTGATCTGTTGTGTTAGTTAGATAGCTGTGACTGCTGAGTCATCAACGGTCATCAGCGTTTCTTATAAATAGTCCTTGTATCAGAACTTCTAAAGTTAGCATTTCATTTTTACACAACTCAGAATATAATGAGTCTTTCACAGTTTTTCCTTTTCTCTCGTTTCCCAAACTTTATCTTCCTTTCTCAATGGCTCTTGCACATTACTAATATGTAAGAACCCACCTTGAATGCTTCAAACATGTTTGGAAACGTGATTTTCAAAAGTTCCAAAAGTAACTACACTTTTTATAATGTTAGAAGATACATATGTTGTAAAATTTTCCTGGAGAATACTATTTGAATGTTGAAATAATACTTCATACTTTTGATTCTTGTGTGGTGTCCTTTTATGACAAAGTACCTTATCGTATCAGGACACATTTTGAGTCAGCTGAGATGGCAGCTGGGCTTCAGCTTTCAGTTACTGGGGTACTTGGTTTTCGTACTGTATATCAGGTAAACATAGTAAATTGCGTGACCAGCATGTTTAATGGAACTTGCCTTTTAATATGTAATTTTTGGACATAGGTAGAACCAAAGGCACAAATGGTACTCGTTACTAACACAAGTTCATTAAATAATGTGGATAACTGCCCTTTAATGGGTACTGGCATCCAAACACGTGATTCCAGCACTGGTGAAGATAACTTGCATTTGCATCAGCATGATACCTCTGAAACATCTGGCGTGCTCCTAATACCAAAGTTGTTAGAAAATGATGATGACTCTAAAACTAGGCCAGAAGGCATGGAAAATGGTTCTCATGCTACTACCAGTTTGACAGCGATGCAACAGGCTGTAATTCTAGCATACTGCCTTCTAATTGAGAAGAGCTCCCGACATGATGAATTGCAACGTAAGTTGCCTTAATTTGTGCATGCATCCATGATATTATGCCTTAAGTTTTTTAATCTTTTAATTTGAAACTATCTCTGATATGTGATATAGTGGTCTTCTAGCCAATTTGTGTTGTCCAGCTAAGGCTTAAGAAGTGAAAGGAAGTTTGGAGTTTGGATCAATTGAGTATAAATTTTGGTTTACCTTGACTCAGCAGCTGTTCTCCTAGGTTACTGTTGTAACTCTGAACGTTTAATTTTCGATTAATGTTTGTAAATTTATACTACTTTAGTTTGAAGGGTTTATTTGTCTCATATTTTAAGTGAGTGGGTTAATTGCCAAAACTGGAACTACTGGGGGTCAAAGTGGAAGGAGGTCAATTGCAACATAGCTATGTTTGTTGTGTCCGATGAGAGGAGAGCTTCCTCTGAAGTAAAAGATCAATTTCAGTCGTCTTGTGTGTTTTTTAAAGTTGATCCCGTGTCCAATTAAATATTAAAGAAGCAAGTTCCTTAAATTTGTGCTGTTCGCTTGATCAAAATTGGGACAATGTTAGTGTATAATGCTCAGCCAGGTGGTACTGGCATGTTTGTAGTTAACTAGTATAGTAGTTAGCTGGTATCTTTTCCTTCAGTTCCCCGAGGTTGTCTTTCACTGGTAGGTCATCTATAAGTACCACTGTAAGCCCTCTTTGAGGCTTGTTCATGAGCTGACCTTGGAATGGAGAAGCCTCCCCTCTACCTGAACTTTTTATGCACCAAAAAAAGATGATTTCATCTCCTCACCAACTGGTTTACTGTGCTAATAACTAATCTTAGCCTTCTCCTTCATACAAGAACCAACACTAAGGGATCTACTGTTTATGGGTCTATTTCCCGTTCTTTTTCTCCTTTTAGAGCTATTTATGTTTCTGTTTTAATTTAAAACACACTAATTTTCCTGAAAAGCGGAAAAAACAAAATGGCTTTGAGCCAGCTAGTTGTTCACTTGTGCTATGTTTGTTTCAGATTTTCAAGGCCATCAAACAGCTGTTTAGCCAAAAGAAAATTTCTCTTTTTTGATTTTCGTGCCTTGTAATGCATGTTTTTTCTGTTTGCATTTGATGGCATCTAAACTAATCATATTATTAATTGCTGGCATGTAACTTGATTTCAGGATGGGATATGGCCCCTTACATTGAGGCAATTGATTCCCAGCATTTGTCTTTTTTTATTGTAAGTTGACAAAAATCTACAACTTATATTTGTTTGAAAATGAGGCTTCTGTGTACCATAAAGGAAATTTTGTCATTGCTCATGGTGTTTACATTCCTTTATTCAATGTTTTACTTTATTTGTATTGTTTGTAAACTATTTTCTGCATTTGATAATTTTCTCTTTCCTGCTTTAGATACGGTGTTTCTGTGATATCTTGCGTATTCGGTGGGAGTCATCCCGTAATCGAACAAAGGAGCGTGCTTTACTGACAATGGAAAAATTGGTATGAGTTGTTTTGGTTTACATGTTAGCTTGAGATTTTTAAAGTATGAAGTTTTTTGGCACATCATATTCCTGTATGCCTGTTATAATGAAAGGTTGTTATAATTTCTTAATAACAAAAATTTAGATATTAAACTTCTCAGCAAAAAAAGATACTTCGCTATCAACTTGATTTAAATGTTTTTTATTCATTATTGTTTATGCTGACCAAATATGGATCAAAATCAGTGTGTATTATACTGAACTAAAAATCCTCAGTAGATGCCATTTTTCTTAAAGCGATTGGTGTTCCTTATTTGTTCTACTACATATTTCATTCCATTTAATCATTTTTTGAGTGAATGAGGTTAACTATGTTTAACTTTTAATATAATACATTTAAGTTTTTTTTAATCTTTTTACCTATAATTTTTTTTTTTAATTTATTTATTTATTTTTATCATTCTGCTGTCTGCAACACTGGAGTTGTATTGATTTGTTTACTGGAGATTGTTATTGCTGCAGCACCTGATAAAAACATACTAAACCTTTTGCAGGTGCAGCGCATTGATGAATCTTCTCCAGCAGTAGCAGAAAGAATTCCTTTTAGTTATGGTGTTTATTTGCCTTGCATTCCCGCATTAAAGAAGTATAAACTTTGCTCTGTATATTCTAGACTTTATAATGATAATGCCGCCCCCCCCCCGCCCCACCTTCCTCTTTTCTCCCAAAAAAAAAAAGGAAATGTTAAAATTTTCAAACTTTTTTGTATTTTAGCTTCACAAATCAGATGACTCTTTAATTCTCTTGTTACTTTCCTTCCAATTTCAGGGAGCATGGTGAACTTTTGGTGCGCTGTGGTTTGATAGGGGAGGCAGTGAAGGTGTTTGAAGATTTAGAATTATGGGATAACCTTATATACTGCTACAGGTATGATAGCACCTGAGACGAATAAACCAAATGAATTTTTTTTTTTTCACCCTTCTTTAGCAATGAGTTTGATATTTGGTTTGGAAAACAGCCTGTTGGAGAAGAAAGCCTCAGCTGTTGAACTCATCAGGAAATGTCTTTCAGAAAGACCAAATGACCCCAGGTTATGGTATGTTAATTGGCTATATTAAGTGTTTCCTTAATTAGATTGTGATTGCTTATGAAATCAGCTACTCTGACTATATCTCTGATAAGTTGCAATGTAGCATATGTACAGGTATAACAACTAGTGAACATGGGGAAAGGCTCTCCAAATCTTTTAGCACTTTAATATATTATATTTTTCTATCAAAAAATATCGAACACTTATTATTGTTGCTTATTTTTTGTTTTTATCTGATTCTTCTAGGGGGCTATGCTTTTGAAGAATTTTATTTTGTTGCTGCATCTATCATAATTGTTTTAGCTTAAGAGAGAAAGTTAGGGGAAATTTTAGCAATGATAACTACAAAATGGAACTTTCAATTAGGATTGGGTATAGGTGATCTTCTGAATTTTTGTGCATAAGTGTTGATATAATAGATTTGTTAGAGATGTAATATAAACCATTGTTATGTCTTCACTTAACAGCTCAAAGTTTTAGGAGAGTTAGTTCATGACATGGTACCAAAGGCTAATAAATATATAATATATTCTAACAATCTATTTCACTCATGCTAATAATTTACTAGGTGCTCCCTGGGTGACACTACCATTAATGACGCGTGCTATGAAAAGGCCCTGGAAGTTTCAAACAATAAGTCTGCTAGAGCTAAGGTGCGCCTGTGTATAGATGTGTGTGTGTCTTTGTATTTGCTTCTACAATATCACAAAAATTTTAAACTAACATTTTTTTACTTAATGGAATTGTTTTCTCTGATTGACAGCGTTCTCTGGCTCGCAGCGCATACAATAGAGGAGACTATGAGACATCTAAAATTTTGTGGTGTGTATTGTATCCTGAAGCATTTCACTTTCATCATCATTGTCTTTGTCATTACTATACTTGTAACTTATGTTGTTTTGATTATTAAAATTGTTATTTGGTTAGATATGTTAAATATAGTAAATTTTGTTCATTAATTTCAGGGAGTCTGCAATGTCAATGAACTCTATGTATCCAGATGGTTGGTTTGCTCTTGGGGCCGCTGCATTGAAGGTAAATTGTGTGATGTCCACACTGTGCTCGCTTATTATTTATTCACTTCTACATCATAGATTTGCAATAAAATGTACAATTACTCTTATCGGATTCCCCCCACCCCCCCAAAAAAAAGTACAATGTCTTCTTGCAGGGGGAAGTCAAAGTGGCTCTTGCTGCTTTGACATGCGGCAACAATACATTAATATTGGGCCAATTTTGGTGAATTGGACAGGTAGCTGCAGGCATGTTTAATATAAAAAAGATTTAAATGCAGACAGTTAATTTCTGTGAGCCACTTTTGCAATTAGGCCTAGATTGCCACTTATGCAGCTGTGTACAGTTGTGCATGCCTTTATATATATGTGGCATCACCTGATTGGTTTGACAGGATGGGCACCAATGCCCATTTTTTTACAATGGCTAATGCAGACTTGTCCCTCCTTTTTTTGTATTTCTCAATTTTGTTTTCATTAGTACTTCAAACTAACCATGAAAGTTTTTCAGGCCCGGGATATTGAGAAGGCTTTGGATGCATTTACTCGTGCTGTTCAACTTGATCCTGAAAATGGGGAAGCTTGGAATAACATTGCTTGCTTGTATAAAGTTCTAACTTTCTTTTTGTATTAAAAAATCAAACGTGGAAAATAGCTTAGTTTGTTTCGGTGAATAAATTATTCTTTTCTCATTTTTTTTGGTCCGTCAGATTTTGGGCTACCTAATAGGGAGAAAGCCATCCCCTTCCCTCATATTTTACCCAATCACTCCCAGTTAGGTTTGAATTTGATATCTCCAGCTTAGAGTATTTGCTGCTTAACCATTAAGGTGTCTCCTTAGGGCTACAATTGTATCTTTATACCTTTCTAGAGACTGAATCTAAATGGCTTCACCCAGAGTTTGACATTCTAATTATTCATTTGGCAAGCTCTCCCTTTAACCTTGGTATCACAGTTATGAGCTCAATAAATAGAAGTATAGAGCTTATTATATCCAGTCCAAATTAAGGGTGTGCATGGGTCGAATTGAACTGAATTTTTTGAAGAACTGAATCGAATTGGTTTAAACAGTTTGGTTCAGTTCGGTATGGTTGAAAACCAATTCGGATCGGTTTGAAAACAGTTCTGAAACCGGTTCGAGTCGGACCTATTCTGAAAAGAAAAGAAGAGGAAAAAAATTAAAAAAAATTACAGAAATAAAGTAGTAAAACGGTTGGGTTCGTTTGAAACCGGTTCAGTTCGGTTCTTGAACTGGTTCTTTAAAAACTAGTTCGGTTCATGAACTAGTTTTCAAAAATTGGTTATTTTAAGTGCAGTTTGGTTCAGTTCACAGTTCAGTTTAGTTTTTTGATTCTTTTGCACACTCCTAGTCCAAATTAGTAATAAAAGTTCAGTTGTAATGGGTTATTAAATTTTGGTTACGGGTTCTTAAATTTTGGCTTCTAGTTTTACTTATTGCATGTTTAACCTAATGTGCAGGCATTTGATCAAGAAAAAGAGCAAGGAGGCCTTCATTGCATTTAAAGAAGCCTTGAAGTTCAAGTTTCGTACTTAATCTTTTTATTAAACTTCCTTTTTGTCATATTATGGGCATGTGCTTGCATGCTTAGATGCACACGTACATAGAACATGTGTATTGGTTCATAATCATTGCGAATTTAGCCATCTACAATATATAGTAACACCATGGTACATGGTGACAGACGAAACAGCTGGCAACTCTGGGAGAACTACAGCCATGTTGCTGTTGATGTTGGCAATATCAGTCAGGTATTTTTTTGTTTTTCTTCTTTTGTTGATCAAAACAAGTCTTAGTATATGATACATAAGGGTTTCTATGTGGCTTGAAGTAATTATATGTATTGAGATATATAAAATCATTAATGTAGCTTCACTTAACAGCTTAAGCTTTTGGGTTGAATTGGTTCTTTACATGGTATCAGAGCCTCGTATCCCGGGTTCGATCCTCGCCGCCCCCCACTTTCTCTAGTGAATTTTTTTTCTTTGCACAGGTAGGTGGGCCTGTGCATCGTCCACCCTTCAAGTCCAGTGGGCTCTCGTGTGAGGGTGCGTATTGAGATATATAAAACCATTAATGTAGCCTCACCCAACAACTTAAGCTTTTGGGTTGAATTGGTTCTTTACAATAAAAGAGAAAACATGTTTTCCATGTTGTTTCATATCTTGTGTGCCCTCATCCTTAATGTTTCTTTACACATGAGAAATCCTTCTAGATGATTACTGGTATATAATTCTGCTTTGGAGGAATTGCTTTATTAAATAACTTCTAGTTTAATATAATTTTATTTTTACAAGAAAAAGAAATTTATTGAGACAAAAAATAAAATTACAAAGAAAGGAGGATAAGAAATCTCCTAAACAAAAGATCAAAACAGAAAACAACTTAGAAAAAGGAAAACCAATGTAACAAATTTCTGAATCCCTCAACATATGTTAGTGAAACCCCATTAAATAGGCCATGCGTTTTACATCAAAATAGACACCAAGTGCCGATTCTCGTCCCCAATCAAGTGACGAACCAAAGAAACCTTAATTGTACCACATGCACCAAATTGTAGCGTAGACTGCATATTGTCACAAAAATTTGGCTTCATTTCTATGAAAACCATGAAAGCTAATCATCATGAATTGGTCCAAGGATCCAGGATACACCCAATATTCACTGAAAATGCTGGGTGAGAAGATAGATGAATACAGTCAAGGGCCCCCAAAAGACTCCAATTCAGTAAATTGTGTGTCATTTAAATTATGAAGAAAGTGGATATTCCATATTAAAAAAAATCTTGGACGCTAAAAATAATGGTGGATAGGAGAATCATGTACAGAAGAAAGACGATAAAGGCATGTAAAGGCTCAACTAAAAGGGACATATGTTACAGTGTTACCCATAGGTCTTCCCAAAGTTTTATGTGAGAACCACTACCCTCCCTCAAGGAAAGTTAAGGCTTTAGAGGTAGCATGATAAGACTCAAGGAAAATAAGATGCAGAGAGTGGTATTCTCCTCTGGAGGTTTTCAGATTTACATTACATCATCGTGCTTGATTTTAATCCTTTAATACAATTTATGCTATTAAACCAACTAACCCTCCTAATTTGTCCCAATACTTTCCTTTAATACTCAGTCAGCACCTGAAATGATTTTTTTTTTAAATAACATTACAAATATATAGTACTTAACTTTCAGTTCTTAATTCTTCAGTGCAATTGTAAAGTTGAAACTGTTATATGATAAAAAAAATAAACAAATTTAAAGGCTTTTCTAGTTTAACAATTATTTTAAAATTTCACCACAGCATAAAATGCAACATGGGCGTATTACTAAGAAATAGTTCTTTACTAAAGGCCTTACTTTTGTTGATTCTTTGTTGCTCATCTAGTTTGATAAATCCTTTTAGGCACTGGAAGGTGCCCAGATGGTTTTGGACATGACCAATAATAAACGAGTTGATACTGAATTATTGGAAAGAATCACAAGGGAGGTGGAAAAGCGGCTTTCAACAAGTAATTCTGTGGCTCCTGTGAGAACTGATAATAAGCCTAATACAGATCAATTCTGCATTGTTGATTCTGGATCAGAACTTCAAGAGAAAATATCCGGTGTATCTGTTGCTGGAAGATCACGTGAAACTGAGCATTTAATTCTGTTACTTGGAAAAGTTTTACAGCAGGTACACAATTCTATTATGTTTTGTATAGATTCCTTCTTAATGATGTGATGTGTGAACAACCCACACCCCCCAACCCCTGGCAGCATGGCCAAAGTGGATTCTCTTCTTAATTGTAAATAGCATCAAACTTCATCAGACTGCCTGTGGCAGTGCGACTCAATAATGTCTGCTCTGCAAGTTAAATAAAGGTTAAGCCAAAGATATGTGGCAAATGCATGTTTCAGATGTCCAGTTTTAATATTTAATACTCTATTACAGATAGTTAAAAATGGGAATGGATGTGGACCCGATGTATGGGGCTTATATGCCAAATGGCACAGGATTAATGGAGATCTCATGATGTGTTCTGAAGCCCTCTTAAAGCAAGTTAGATCACTCCAGGTATTTCTCATAAGGTTCAGCACATCTAAGATATCATTTTTATCTAAAAAATATTACACATAACTTTTATTGCATTGTACATTGTTTCTTTCATGAATTTTTTTTACATTTTATTTTAGAAATATAACATAATTATAAAAATTGGTTTTCATTTGGATTATGTAACACCCCGTGTGCACCCGGTGTATTAACATACATATGATAGTGTGCGCAGCATGCTGAACTTAATGAATGCGGAAGCTAACTGAATAAATTTTCTCTTTTTCCTTATGTATTGCAAACTTTTTCACTTCCATGGCCAAAATAAAACAGACAACATTTCCTCTGTATTTTGGACCACTGGGGATAATTCCCACCAAGACAATTTCAACCTGATTGGCAGTTTAATATAATCCAAGCATAAGCCATATTACCTAGCCATCCATGGCGTAGGCTATCTCATAATCATAACAGGTCTCAAAATAATATCCATAGAGTTACCTACATGATTACATCAACCAACTAAAAGAGATGTAATCAAATAAGTAACATAGACATATATAGACATAACTGACAAAATAGCTAAACTATCAACATGGCATAGACATCTCCTATGCTCTCAAAATAATGACATGGCATATAGATACATCCAAAATAAAACAATGCCAAATACGTATCAGCATAACAAGCTAATCCTGACTATTAGGTCAGGTAATACCTCTCGTCTGGCTTCTTGCCATGCTATGCCTCAGCACCATTAGCTCCTGTACCTGAAATGGTAATCCCCATAATGCGGGGTGTGATAATATAATTATCTCAGTAAGCTAGGGATCCTTGGAGGGCTCCTCCACCCCCTTAGCTCACTTCTGGTATAAACACAGTATAAAAATCCATGCATGCATCAGAATATGTATGACAATGCAGTGTGCAATAATGTAATCCTACTGGCAAGAGAATATAACAAGTATGCATTACTCAAGGAAACACCGTCTTGCAACGTACTGTATGAGGAAACACTGTCTCATACTATGCATAAGGAAACATTGTCTTATGCCTCACACAAGGAAACACTGTCTTATGTGGCACACAAACATACATACATATACATGCAACATATAATATTATTTTCACATACCATATCAAACTACTATCCTCCCTCGGAGTCTAGTGGAACAAACGGGGGATTTACCCCAAGGACCGAAAGCTTACCTGGAATAGCGCTTTTACTAGCCTCTTCCAAGTCAAAGGGTCCACAAGCCAACAAAATGCTCAACAAATGACTAAAACACCTTCCATGGTGAATTTATCACAATTAAACATATATCCATTTCATATAAGTTTCACATCCAACCATTGTTTGATACTTACCTCAATCTCAAATAATCAAGAGCCTCGCTCAGTGTCCATATCTTGCTCTAGTCCATGCTCTTACTTCATAAGTCCATTTGGTCTCACACTATAACCAATGAACACATTTACATCATTATCTATCAAAATTTCATATATACGGTACTGTTCATTTCTTCAGTACTATTTACGTATACGTCACTATTCATGTATACGACACTATTCAAAAATATGGTATCTTTAATTTTTCCGAATATATTTTCACCGTTAAAATCCCCATCTAAACACTTTTCTCAACATGAGCTAAGCCTCAATCAAGCTCTAACATGCTCAATCAAACCAAACTTTCAAAATAGAAACCTAAATTCAATCTTCCTCAAAACTCAACGAAAACTAGGATTTCTTAACATAAACTTACCTAGAATGAAGGAGAAAGCTTACTTCAAGCTCCCATAGCTTCAAGCTCCATCAAAACCCCTATTTTCCATGAAATTCGAAATCTTAGAGGAAGAAGATCTATCTCTACAGTGAACCCCACCCAGAAATACTGGTACCAATGGATTCTTCTCGAAATTTCTTACAAGTTTGGTTTTGGAACGGAGTGATTTGGAGGTCTCTAGCTCAAGTTATGAATTTTGGAAGATTTTCCATCAAAATCTCCTATTTTTCTTTCCTTTTCGTGCTCTGTCTCTGCCGTGGAAGAAGACTCAAAATGAGTAGGAAATAGTGACTCCTTAGTCACTTAAGTGAGTTCATTATACCAGCGGGTATAAGCTTATCTATCTACACATCTCCATTCATTACCAAACTTTACCCAATGGACTAGAATCTTTTTCTAGTCATGTTTCTAACTTTACTTTCACTTTTTGGGTAACTTTGTTTACACACATTTTTACTCCTTAATTGTCATTTTAACTCATTTTTCACCAAAGGTGGTTTTATTTCTTTTACTTCTAATTATTCTTCAATATTAAATCCACAACTACTAGTGAGGGTTATTATAGATTACATGCAGATATACAACAAAAACAAGAGCTATAAACCTATGCTCCATATCCAAGAATCTGTGCAGTTACATCACTAAACCTTACAGATTTACAAAATAAGCATTGCATACAGTGTTTTTTCTTTTTGGTGAATACATGCAATGTTTTTGTTCTTTTATGTGTTCTTTTCTCTAAAAGAGGTTCAACAACATTGGGGACATAGTAATGTTTTATCTTTTGATTATCAAGAGCAATGATCCCTGCCTTTGTCATGTTAAGTATCTTTGATATCTTTGATTTTTTACTTATTTGGTAGCTCTCTGAAATCTCTTATACGTTTATTGTCTTGATGATAATTGTTCGCAGCCAACTCATTGTAATTATTTTATTTTACTATCGTGCGATTGTATTCTTTCAGGGTTCTGATACTTATAATGACCGAGATCGCTTCAAAAGGTTTGCAAAAGCATCTTTGGAACTTTGCAAGGTGTACGTGGAAATTTCCTCATCTACTGCCAGTATTAAACCATTGTTTACAGCTGAGATGCACTTGAAGAACATCATTAGACAGGCAAGATAAAATCTAAAGTTTCTGATGTTTGAGGGTCGAAAAAAGTCAAGAAACAATGTGTTCTTTGCTTGTTTTACTCATGTTTAAATCTGCTTTGTTAGCTTGTCTTGCCTATCTGGTAAAGATTTTCTAATTTGTTTCTTGTATTCTCAGGCTCAGAGCTTCTCCGATACAGAAGAGTTCAGGAATCTTCAAGCTTGTCATGATGAAGTGAAAATTAAACTCCAATAGAATTCAATGCCTAGTTAAAATCTTGTCGAAGGTATTATTCGATTTGTTATGTAAGTTATAACCTAAAGGTTTGACCTGCCGTGATCTGATTGGAGGTGATCCCACGAATCTGCAGAGGCATATACTAAGAATGGCCGTGCATGTAGCTTCCCCATTTCCATCGACAGAGAACGTTAAAAGGTTGCTTCCAGAATCCTGAAATTGGCAATATTACAAAGGGATAAATGTTTATCCCTTTAAAGGACGTTCCTTTTACTTAAAACTAGAGTGGATGTTGTGTACTAATATGTAACATTCTCTTAGGGGACGTTTGGTTGAGGAGAAATTTTTGAAATACTAGGGAAATGTAATTGATAGAAAAATGGTGGGAAAGTAAGTTTAGTAGGAAAATGTAAAAAAAGTTGTTTGGTTGAAAAAAAAAATTCCGGATAAATTAGGGAAGATTTATAAAGTCTATGTTTGGTTTGAGGTAAAATATAGATGGGAAAATAAGTTACAATTACAAAAATAACCTCTGCTTCTCTCATTCTCAAACACCTTCACTTCAGTTCTCACTTTTATTTCTTCCTTCTCACCCTCTCCTCGCCTCCGTAACGACATGATTTTAGTCTCTGCATCAATCTTCACAGCATTTTCAAGTGTTTGCCCTTCTCTCAGCTTCGATCCTATCTCCAATGTAACTAATTGTAAATTATAATGCGGACACAAATAAAAAAGCTAAAACCCGTGAAACAGAATGGTAATTAATTATTCTTATAGTATCAATCACAGTATCAATCCAAAATTGAAGTAAAAATTGATTTTTTTTTAATTCTCTTAGCTATTAAGTCACTTGAACGAGACTCCTCGTCCTTCTTCTCCTCCTACTCCTTTGCTTCCAATTCCTTCTCTTTCTTCGTCGCAGTTGCCGCCATCTCCGCTTCCTTCAACTTTTTATCGGTGGCCGCCCTCTCCTCGGCGGCTCTGGATTCCTTCTTCGCCTTGGCAGCGCGCACCAACGACACAATCTCCTTCTCGGCCGTGTCGTTTTGGAAGAAGTCGCTCTCTTGTGCGTGAAACAGAATGGTGGCAGCGAGGGTACGCTCGTCATCTCCTTTTTCCCTAATCTGATCATTTAGCTAGATAAGATGAAATACCACATCTCAAGTGGGTATATTTCGTCGGCAATTTTGATCCAAAACACATGCAAACTGGTTGGCTGGCAAAACGATTTAGGTAGACAAATGTTAAAAACATTTAAACCAAACAAGGTCACCTAACAATCCCACTTCTCAAATACTCATCTATCTCAATATAATCCTTCAACCAAACACACCCTTAAGGAAAACACAATTTTTGTGAAACCACCCCTCTTTGTCTCCCGTGGATCAGCTGATTTCCATGAATTGAATAAGATTGATTAATTTTATTTTATTTAATTAACTCGTTTAGAACTATTATAAAAAATTGAATTAATTTAAAAATTAAAACTTGTTTAAAATGTTGAAAATATAATTTATCAGTACAGATGACTTAATTAGCTCCAAATAATTTCAGTAAGTCATTTATTTAGGGGGATATATTGAATTAAGTTTTTAAAAGATTATTTTGAATAAAAAATTTATTAGTATTAAAAAAGTCATTTAGTATTTAATCAGGACTATTAAGATTTTTGTATAAGGTATCCAATCAAAAAAATTTACAAAGAATAAAATCTTTTGGTTTGATAATTCCAATGGTTTTTTTTATTAGTGTGAATTTTATGTGACCTTGTGCTACTTTTTAATGGGAAGAATAAACGTTATATCTTCGTTACAATTTCACCCCAGCCCTTGAAATTTGAGTGGTTTTCATAGCTATACGAAAAAATTGCAAATCAAATCAAATCAATAATTTTTTTTTCAGTTTCTTGAAGAAAATAAATTAAGTATTAAATTCAGGAGTTAGTGAAGTACTCTGATACAGCCAGGGTATATAGAAATTTTGGTTCTACAATTTGTGCATCTGAAACGTTATTCAATGACAACTCTGCTCAAGTGAAGTTTATTCAGAAGCTATGTATATGAAAATTTATATGTATGACATAACTTCTAAAATGTTACTCGAAAGTTTATCCAAAATTTATATATGACAGCGGTTTGATTATTCGGCCACGTTAGTTGCAACATAACAGCTCAATTGAAGACGCTTATTGCAGATTTTATAGTCAACACTTTCTTGTATAAGTATAATAATTCCAAGTTGAATGAATTGGAGTGATAAACGAACCAGGGGCTTCTGACTCGACTCGTAAAGGCCTGAGTTTAGATGCCTAATGTTGGTTGTTAGAACCAGACTTAGACTTTTATAAAAGTTCATTTAGTAAAAATGTCTCAGGCTTCAATTCAAAAGCTCGGCCGTGGAGCCTCTCAAGCTGGCCTAGTATATTAATTTTTATTTTTATTTATTTTTTTATACTATTTGTAATAGCTCTCTCTCTCCTCAATTCATTTCACCCCTATTTTATTAGTTAAACAGACTTTTTGAATAATTTTGTTCTATATTATGTTGTTTCGATATATATTGAATTTATGAATATTTATGAAATTACTAGTATTGTTGATTGTATATTCTGTTTGACTAAATTTTTGTTGTCTTATTTTTTTTAAGAGGCTAAATCAGGCTTTTATTTTTTATAAATAAGACAGGCTACAAGCCGATAATTATATTTATAACAGATGACAGGCTTGGTAAGACCAACACATTTAAACACAGACTTAACATTTTAAGACCAAAGCTCGGCTCGGCCCGTTAACACCCATAGTTGCATCCTCTGTAGAATCTTAAAATGGATTATAATTTTGAATGAGATACAACATGAATTCAGAAGCATTTTTTAAAGGATAGGAAGAAGAGAATAAAAGTAGAATTAGGCTAGTTGGTACAGATTTGAATTATTTTGCAGGGATTTTACTATGCCACCCTAAAAGAATGCAATTGCTATAGTAAAAAAAAAAAAAACATGTTTGATTTGATCATAATTTAAAATAATTTCCTAGAAATTTAATACAATTCAATTGGCCAAAATTAGATGTTACTTAAAAATAATTCAAAGTGAGTTTTGAATGGTCATCAGTAACAAATGCCAACTCATTTGACAAAATTTCTGGCCAAAATACAATACTAAACTACCTATAACCCTAATGATTTAAGTGGTCCCTGCTATGTTGTGTGGTGGAAAAGCAAAAGATAAATGAACGAACACGTAAAGAGTAAACACCTCAATGAAAGCGCGATCCCATATTAACTACTGGATTGATTACATTATGTAATTAACAATGGTAAGGCATCCCAAAAGATATGCTAAACGACATATGATGTAGAAATTCTATATATAAATATGGAACCTCGTCCCCCAAATAGGTTAAGTAAAAGTTCTTAAAGAGAGAGCACTAGCTAATACGATAAATACGGGTAAAACCTACCTAAAGATCTATACTAAAGGAACTCACATAATCTTAACCAACAAGTCAAGATTACAATCAATAACATTCCCACTGACGACCTACTTTGAATCATAACCAACTTCGCTGTAAAAGGGCCAGTCAAACATATCAACAATTTGCAGCTCAATACGCAAGTGAGACTCAGACACTCTTCCATGAACTCAGTGTTTGGCAAAGATTTTCAGGATCAGATTGTTAATGCTGTACAATATCTAAACTCTACCAGTTTTAAGAGTAACAAAGAAAAACTTGTGAACGAAAGGGTGGTTATAAATTATAATCCTATCCTAGGCTTGATACTTCAAAGTGATATCTACTTCATTGCCAGCATACCATATACAGTATTTGATATGTCCAACAGCTGCTGCTCCATTTTTTCTTTCCATTTGAATATATCCATAAACATCTCCTGCAAGAAAAGAGTATGAATAATGAATACATTATGATGAAAGAATAAAAACTTAGAAAATATTATATAAGTGGCATGTACACACTATCAACATCACCTGAAACATTACCAATGAGCTATCAAGGTCTGACTTTGAATTCACGGTTGCAGAAGAATCTGGGGTAACATTAGGTTGATCTTTTTGTCTCGTGGGCACCAACGCCAACACATCACTATTATTTTGAGGGGAAAAATGAGCAATAACTAGATCATAAGTAAAAAAAATTTCCTTGGTTTTTTTTCCTCTCAAAGGAGGCGCACAGGTTATTTATTATTTTGGGGAGGCGGGATTAAAGAATTTGACTTTACACGCTTTACCTCTTCTTGTTAGTCAGTTCTTCATTAAGTAGCTGAGTTGGTATGGCTGAGTTGGGGTCTTTAAGCACAGCCTCTTGGGGAACATTAAGTAACTCTGAACTCCCAATCCAAGTTGCAAATTCATCTTCCTGAATATTGTCTAGGTTGGTGCTTTCTATCCAATCTTTCCATCTTTCTGAAGGAGGACTAAAAGTGGTGCATTCCCTTGATGCTTGGAGATCACTCAATTTATTTGTTATTTCCACAAGCTGTTCCTCAACTCTAGTTTTCCAAGTCACAAATTCACCATACTTGCCCTGTCAATATAAAAAAACTATAGTAAGCCAGAAATCACACAAGGGGACAAATTAATTAATTAAAAGAAAACACATTCAACATAACTTGAATCCCATTAAATCTTAAAGGCTGAAAAAATGGTGGCAGTATACTGCTTAAATACCTGCACACCATTCAAAGAAGCCATGATTTCAGTTAGGCGACATTCAGTCATAGCTTTCCACTTAACAAATTCCTTGTGAGACTGCTGCCATTGAAACTCAACACAAAACATCACGAAGTGCTATAAGAGACAGCAAACCATTCAATTAATAAATTATTCAACATTCACCTTCAGACTAATTTCATTTTTCTCTTGTTTCTTGGCAATGAGCTCCTGCATATCTCTGCTATGCAAATAAAATCATTAAAGAAAATAAAATAGCAACCATACAAAATTATTGAGATTCAGTTTCCAAGTTCAATACTTCTTCATTTGGGCCATTTCTATTTTAAGCAGTTTCAATTCACCAGAAGAATCAGTATTCTGAGAGGGGCCACTGCCTGCCCTAAATGCAGGTGGTGGTATCCAGTAAGGGTCCTGCACCCCTGCCTCTTGACGGACCTTTTCCAAGTCAGCATTCTCCAACCAATACTCCATGATTCCATTGGTGTTGAACCATCTTCGGAAACGCTCGTTTCCTCCAGGTGCCACCTTACCATCAATGTGCTTCAGTAAGTGATCTAAAAGTCCAGTATCACCAATGTGTTTACGGGCAGCATTTCTTAATGCAGGTCGGGTTATTGGGTTTTCAAAAGTTGCACCTTCAGCTTTTAAGACCTCCCACATGTTTTTCTCAGCCAACTTATACCTACAGTACATGATTGCCTCAATTTAATATATGGTACAAATAAAGACGATAACAACTGAAAGAATATTTGATTTTCTTTTACCTCTCCATTGACCATCTGTCCCTACTTTCATGTTTCTTTGTCTTGAGCTTGCTAATGCTTTGCCTCTCACATGACTCCTCTTTCACCTCTCTAAGCTGACTAAGGCTAAGGCGCTTCCTTTTCTTAATTTCTGGTGTAAAGACAGGTTCAGTTTTAATGATTTTTTCTTCTTCATCGTTTGATTCCTCTTCTTTAGAAATATCAGAAGGAACTTGACTTCCATCTTCCTCCCGCTGACCAATGAACAAGACTCGATGATGACCACCCCACTGTTCCATCCCACAGCTGTAAGCTAAACAATTTGAAGTGCTCTGTTGGTCCCTCACAACTTCAGTACACTGCAGATGCACATTCGGATCTTGAGAACAGTCAGCTGCATAAGCAACGCAATAACAATTAACAAATAGACTAAAATCCTGGTGAGAAATCCACTGGTTGACAAATGTTAATTTAGGCAAACATTCTGACATGATATGAATTCAACATCCTACAATGCTGCAACATACACCTGTAACTCGGAACATTAAGATACTGTAGTCATTAGAACGCTTTCAAATATTGTTCCCCATACAATTCTCATCACAAAGGCTATTCTAGTAAATTAAACACCGAAATCCCACGTTCCAAAATTATAACTCACATATTTTTTAAAACAGGTCAGTAAAATCAGAGGAGTTTTGCCTCAAAAAGACCTTTCATGTGAAAGAACCACTAAATCTCCATAATGTGAACCAGACCCAGAATGATTTCTTGACTACCAATACAAGTTATGTTCACAAAACAAAGTCCATTATAATGAACAGAGTAGGAAAGTTAAGTATACCCAAAAGCTCATGCCCAAAATTACATACCTACTGGGGAAGAACACCAGATTCCTTGGCACCTAGGAGTGCCCAAACAGCATATATCTAACTGTTATATTACATACCCAAAAGGACAAAAAATAGGCAAAATACAAACCCTAAATCAAGATCTCTCACCCTATCACCGTCTCCAGTATTCCCAACAATCAAATCAAACAGTAAAAGGCTCAGTGAAACCCTACCACAACAACTAATTTCGAAGGTTAAAAAAAGGTTTAATCTCACCAAAACACACTAGCATCGGAAGCAAATCTGAGAACGCAAAATCCACACGAAACCCCAGATAGATTTGGAAAAATTCATCCGATTCACACACAATGCAATGAGATTAGGGCAACGGAACACCCAAACCCCCAATCGAGAAAGCAATTAGGAAATACCTCAACGAAAAACCTAACAACCGAACGTGCGAAAAGGAACCAAGAAATTGAAAAAAGAGAGAAGAAATTGGAAAAGGGAAACCTACCAATCGGTGCATAAACGAAACGTTGAAGCGCAAAGAAAAGAGGAGAGAGAGAGAGAGAGCGGCCGACAACACAGTGTGTGACGAAACGAAAGAAGGAGCGACCCGAAAGTCGTAGCTGCTGCTCCAAATAACGTTACTAGAAAACGTATACCCTTTTGTTGTTATTATTATTTTTATTTTTTTTACTTTCTCTCTCTTTTAAATGCCGAAACTAAACCCTAACCGCCAAAACCCCCCCACCCAAAAAACCCTCAAATCATTAATCACTAATAATAAAATAATTGATTTTAATTATAATCTTGCGCTCCATTTTTTTTCCTTCCTATTTATCTTGCCTCGAAGTAGTACGTAACCATGGTAAAATGGGTTTAAGAGTTGAGTTAGCCTATTATTTGGTAGTTAGCCTATTTAATTCTTATATTTGATGGGTTGAATTATAATAATTAACTCTTAGGCTGTTTAGTGAGATGTATAAGATATGATAGTATAAACATATATTATAGGTTATGACATTTTTAGTGGCCTGTTTGGTGTGATGTATAAGGCTTGATAGTATAAATTTATATTTTGAAGAATTATATATATATAAATTTTTTTTTTGGTACGCAATTGTATAAATTTTTTATTAAAGGATATTTTTCAAAAATATATCGTATCTAGTATTATACAGTGCATTATCAAATACTAGATGATATTATCTTATACAATACATTAGCATATACAATATCATGCCAAATGCTAGATAGTATTAAAATTTAATCAGATCTTATACAATCAGGCCTTCTACTATCAGGTCTTATAGGTCATGTTTGGTGCATAATATAAGATAAGGCCTGATGGTATAAGACCTGATTGAATTTTAATACTATCCAGCGTTTGGCACGGTATTGTATAAAATAATATATTGTATAAGATAATAGCATCTAGTATTTGGTAATGCATTGTATAATACTATATATGATAAAAATAAATATTTTTAATAAAACTATCCTTTAATAAAGAATTTATATAATTCTTCAAAAAATGTCACATGATATTAATTTTTATAAAAATTTATTAATCAGTGTTCCAAAATATAAATTATTTTTTATAAAAATAAAAATATTCAATATTTTAAAAATTAATTTTTATTTTAATAGATTAATATTAAAATAATATATTAATTTTTGAGAATTACATTGGTCAACGATGTTAATACATCAATATCTTATCAGGTCTTATCCCTCACCCTTAGGCCGGATTAAGTTATACATCGTTTTGATGTATTAAGGGATTATGCTGTATAAGCTTATACTATACGATGGTCACACCAAACAACTGAAAATGTCATAACGTATAGTATAAGCTTATACTATCATGCCTTATACGTCACACCAAACAGACCCTCAGGTCTTATCTTATATTACGCACCAAATATGCCCTAAGGGTGGGATTAGACCTGATAAGGAGTTGATGTATTAACATCGCTCACTAATGCAATTTTCAAGAATAAATATATTTTAATATTAATATATTCAAAAAATAACAATTTTTCAATATATTAAGTTTTAAAATAGTAGAGATTTTTATTTTTATAAAATTAATATATTTTTTGGACACACTGATCAATAGATTTTTATAAAAAATTAATAGGCTTTAATGTTTCCATAGTAATGCAGATAAGTTATCTATATTTACTCCCAAAATGACGTCGTTTTGCGTTAAAAGATTAAAAAATTATAATGATAAAGATTATTATAACTTTGAAATCAATTGTCCAAAAAATAACTTTGAAATAAATTATAATTATAAAAATATCTTGATTTTCACCCCAAAAAACATCGTTTTAGATTCAATGCAAATAATTTATCTAGATTGACTACAAAAAAAATGAACCCAAATTAATATCATATGACATATTTGGAGGGATTATATAAATTATTTATTAAAGAGAATTTTTTTCAAAAATATTTATTTTTATTCTATCTATTATTATTTAGTGCATTACCAAATACTATATGATATTATCTTGTATAATACAATGTCTTATACAATACCATGCCAAACAATAGATAGTATTAAAATTTAATCAGATCTTATACAATTAGACCTTATATAATCAGATATTATACTATCAGGCCTTATCCTATACTGATATACCAAACATGCCCTAGTTTTTTGGTATGATCATCGTGTTGTATAAGCTTATACAGCAGAATCTCTTAATACATCAAAATGATGTATAACTTAATCAAGCTTAAGAATGTGAGATTAGGCCTGATAAGGGATTGATGTATTAACATCGTTAATCTGTGCAATTCTCAAGAATTAATATATTATTTTAATATTAATATAATAAAATAAAAAGTAATTTTTCAATATATTAATTTTAAAAATATTGGATATTTTATTTTTATAAAACTAATATATTTTTTGGACACACTGATCAATAGATTTTTATAAAAATTAATATCATATGACATATTTGGAAGAATTATATAAATTCTTTATTAAAGGGTAATTTTGTCAAAAATATTTATTTTTATCCTATCTAATATTATATAGTTCATTCTCAAACACTAAATGATATTATCTTTTTATAATATATTATCTTTACAATACCATGTCAAACGCTAAATAGTATTAAAATTTAATCTGATTTTATATAATTAAACCTTATACTATCCGAACTTATCTTATACTTTGCACCAAACATGTCCTTAATATGTTAAATTTGTTCCATATAAGAAATGGATTGTAACGGGATGAGACGACTCAAGTCACGTTGACTTGATTAGGTTATGGTTTTTTCTTTGTTCGTGATTCTCACCTAATTAGTTTTCATGTATATATATTTTTATCACGTAATGGTATTATGTCTTATGCTTCGTCATTCTTTATTTCTTTATATTTTATTTGTCCTTTTTAATCTAAAATTTCTCAATAGGCATGCCCTTTCACTTTGTCTTTTCATTAATCTATTTATCTCTTTTAATCATTGTTTATATTCTATTCTCCTTCTTACCTATGGAAGAAAATGATTCCACTCAACTAATATAAGAGTTGTTGATTTATATCAAATTGGTACAAATGAAAAGCGTGGGAAAATAAACTACTTACCTAAATAGAAAAACAAATGAACTAGAACATAATACCAAAAGGGAGAAGCACTACATACATACATGTATATTAAGGAAATACATAAATAGTTAACTAGCCTGACTCAAGTGTTGTAGGTAGGGCAGAAAATGGGCTGGGCTGGACCGAGCTTTGTCCCGAAAAGCTTAAGTCTAAGCCAAAAAATTTCAATTTGGCTTGGCTCGATAGTATAGTGCAAATCTAATTGTTAGCCTGGCTTCTTCCATTTATAAAAAAAATAAATGGTCTGGTTCATTGGCCTGTTAATTTTATTTTCCAAGCAGAACCATGAATCAACTTTACAAAATACTCAAACACATCCAAGCAATATGATGTGTTTGTTGGATTCATGTAGTTATTTTTAATTTACATAGTATCTTCTCATCATCTTCTTTCCCATGCAAATAAAATTACAAGGTTACATAAGTTGGCAAACAATTTGTAAATGTAGAAAACAAAAAACAAGATTAAAGAATAGAAAGAAAAAACAAAGACTAAGAAACAAAAAACTTTTTAATATATTCATATAGGCAATCTCACATGCTGAGATGTTGGTTTCTCCTACATGAGAAATAAAGTTAGATTTCTATTAAAATGTAATCAAATATAATTAAATTATAAAATTATATCATTTGTTTAAATTTATGTCTTTTGTTTTTTCTTCAAGCCATACTTATTATGTAGCCAATCTCCACCACATACTAAACCTTGGATGGTATTTTCAGCCAAGCTAGAATGATAAGCATCAATAACTCTTCCTCCAGTACTAGTTGATTCTGATGCTAGGATAGAGATTGGTACAAATCTTATACCCCTCCCAAAGGTGGTATTGGTGGGGATTGAACCTAGGTCTTCTCACCACCTACTCAGCTCATATACACCAACTAAGCTATCACCATTTGGTACTACTATGAATGATATTAGTTTATGGATGCACCAAGATCACATAATGCTTGACCAATGTAGGTGTTGCCAATGGAACAAGGGATTGTGAAAATCCTTGGATCTTTCAATTTATGTGGCAATTTTTTCAAGAATTTGTTACTTTCTTGGGTGAGAGCAACTGTCTCATACTCTTTGACTCCCTTTTTTTAGACAAGATGTCTTTCATGAACTTTGCATAGCTAGGCATTTGCTCAAGAGCCTCCACTAATGGAACATTGATATGCAATTGCTTCAGCACATCCATGAGTCTCTTGAATTGCTTATGATCCTGTTGCTTATGAAGCCTCTAAAGAAAAGAAGGTGGTGGTCTACATGTTTTTTTAACATGCTGACTATGCTTTTTCTTTGCTGTAGTATTCTGTTCTGGACCTTTGCCTTGAGTTTTAACCTGTTGTTCTCCAATGTCTTCTTCCACTGTAACTTTCTCTCCTGCATTCTGGCCTTCTTACTCCTTCATCTTGTGGTAGTCTTTTATATGATCTGGTTCATCTACAGCTTTCCCACTCCTCAGTGTTATAGCCTTGATCTACTCGTTTCCTTCTCTTCTTGGATTTTCAGTGTTGCTAGGCTGTGTGCCCATGGGTCTGCTCCTCATGGCATCAGCTAACTGCCCTACTTGATTCTCCAAGTTCTTTATTGATGCCGACTGACTCTGAACAATGGCATCATTCCTTGTCATGAATTCCTTCAGCATATTCTCCAACGAGCTAGAGTTGTCAGCTTGCTGTCTGGGCTGTTGGAATTGTTGTTTATGTTGCTGGAATGGTGGCCTTTGCATCTTTGTGCTGGAACATAGCCTGACCCTTGTTGTTGCCCTTGAGAATAAGGAAATTTATTACCATTCCTCCATCCTTGATTGTAGGAATTTGAATATTGATTGTTCCTGTTATATTTTCCTACAAAAAAGACAGATTGAGGATTTTGAAGGCAATCATTATAGATATTAGGACCATTATAGAAAACACATGTTACAACATTAGAAATATTAGAAATTTCATGTGCTTGTTGTGGCTGTGGTTTAGCATCAGTGTTCAGATTTAGAGTTTTAATAGTATTCGTCAAAGAGGATATATGTGCTGCCAGTGATGATATAGCATCCAGCTCCAGCACGCATGCAGCCTTCTGCTGTGCAATTGTCCTCTCAGATGGCCATTGATAATTATTGATTGTCATCCTCTCTAGAATCTGGTAAGCTTCTGTAAATGTCTTGTCCAAGAAGGATCCTCCAGATGATGCATCTATTATTCCACGGGTTTGCTTATTCATCCCATTGTAGAAGGTTTCCATCTGAAGCCATTCAGGTATGCCATGGTTGGGGCATTTCAGAAGCAATTCTTTAAATCTATCCCAGCTTTCATATAATGATTCTCCTTCTTTCTGCTGGAAAGATGTGACCCAATTCCTTAGTTGAGCTGCCTTGACTGGAGGGATGAACTTGACTAAGAATTTCTCAGCCAAATCATCCCATCTTCTGATTGAATTAAGGGTTATCAACCAAGTCTTAGCCCTGCTGGCTAATGAATAAGGGAAAAGCTCAGCTTTAATGCACAAGATGTAACTCCTTGCATCTTGAAGCTACCTGTCATGTCCATGAAGTTCTTCAAGTGTATATGTGGATCTTCACTTGGCATTCCATTGAACTGGCCAATTGTTTGCAGCATGCTGAACATCGCTGGTTTCAAGGTCAAAATTTGTTGCTGAAACATCAGGTTGTACAATCCCCGAGTGAATATTATTGAGTGTGGGGACTCCATGTGCTCTAATAGGCATCTCGGCTCGTTCATCCCCATTAACAGATCCTTCTACTTCTATGTCTGCAGTTCTGGGTATTGCTACAGCTCTGTTCTGTTTC
This sequence comes from Gastrolobium bilobum, assembly GCF_033153095.1. NCBI lineage: Eukaryota > Viridiplantae > Streptophyta > Magnoliopsida > Fabales > Fabaceae > Gastrolobium > Gastrolobium bilobum. The sequence goes on from NW_026898670.1 coordinate 399,380, forward strand.
TGCCTCCTTCTCCTTGCTAGAAAAGTTCTTTCAATCTCTGGATCAAATGCAACTTCTGGCTGGTTAGGAGGGATGTTCATAAACTAGCTGGAATAACTGATAGGACAGAAAGAAGAAAGGATTAAATATTACTTCACAAAAAAATAATAGCTTTATAATAATCCACGGCAACGACGCCAAAAACATGTTGTGCAATTTTGAAATCAATTATATAAATCACACAAATACGCAAGTGCACGTATCAACAAGTAATAAAGTGGATGTGTGAGTCCAGATATCGTTCCCATAGAGATTAAGTAAAGCTACAGCTCTAAGTGAAGCAATCAAGGTAACAATAATAATTTGTGATAAGTTAATGACTAATTTAACAATTAAGAGATAAAATACTAAGACTAATGATTAAGTATGAGAATGCAGTAAAAAAATAAGTTTTTCCAAGTATTCAAAGATAAATTGGGATCAATTCCCCTATTATTGCAAGTTCACCAGAATGCAGTCACAATGCTACAACAATCATCCATTCAGTAATCAGAATACTAATGCATGCAAGGACTCTCACCAACAATACATGTATACTAAGTCTCACATCTCTATGGCCAACAAAGTTATGAATTCATTAAGTTCAAGTTCCATATGATTTTGTGGTGTGAATGATCTCTCTACCCACAATTAACCAATTTTACTTAGTTAAACCACAATGTTTAATAACTTTCAGGATTCACCTATATCTCTATAGCTTAAATCCTAAGTACCTTGCAATTCTCTCTCGATGAATCAACAAGATTAGAGACAATTTAACACTCTATTAAACAACTGAAAGGAAAATCATACAACAAAATTTAGGCAATACTGATTACATCACAATAAGGGTACTCTATCACCCAATCCTAACAATTTAGCTCATACTTGAGTGGAAAGAAATAACAAAGAAAGAATAAGATTCCATAGATCTAAGATAAGAAAAACAGGTACGTTGCTGTAGCACTGCTCTCGCAGCAACCGTGAGCTCCACCACCACCAATCTTGTCTCAGCCGTCAGAATAGTGCAGGAAGTCACTGGGTTCAATGATTTCTCTATTGAACCATAGCTTCTTCCTTTGATTTGTTGGATCTCTCTCAACAAACCTTCAAATTCCCTCCAAGTGTTTCCCTCACTTTCCCTATCTAAAATTTGCCTTCAAATGTGTGTCAAGAACCGTCCCAGCCTGCTTGATGTGTGTAAGTTTCCTCCTTTTATAGATTCTGATGCTTTGGGCTTCAATCAGCTCTTCATATTCATTGCAAATCTCATTCGAATATGCCTTGTGATTGATTGAAGATATGACTCTGTTTTGCTGTAATGCTGCTCCAATGACAGAGCATATTGCTGCATATTTTCTCTAAATCTTTCCAAATATATAATTCAGATTTGAGTTGGGTTTGTGCGCGCTGATTTGTGGGATATTTGATTAGGATTCTTGAAGATCCTTGAGTACGTATCCAGATCAGGTCTCTGTTTGCGTGTTCAGAAACTTCCTCCATTAATTTAGGCTTGGATCCATAGCTTGCTGGTGATGATGTCAACCATATACACTGTTGACCTCATCTATACTGCTACAACATTGCTTTTCGATGCTACAACACAAATAACAAATGCATTAAATGGTTTCAATACTCAAATTATCTTCACATGTTCATACTTAACATATTTCTCATGAAAACATATAATTCATGCATTAATCATAAAATCAAGAGAATTATGCATATTCATGGTACCAAAACATCATATTTAAGCCTAAAAATAACTCTCTTTCAGAGAATTATCATAGTCAATCTCGATATATTTGTTCTTTTCATGAAAAGTTGGGTTGTGAGAGAGATACACCGCAAATTGGTTGTCTTGGTACACTACTAGAAAAATCCTGTATAGCGAGGGAATTGCTATGAAAATTTCGTCGCTAATTTCATCCTCGCTACTACTTTCCCTTGCAAATTCCCTCGCAAACAATTTTGCGAGGGAAAGTAGTAGCGAGGATGAAATTAGCGACGGAATTTGCATAGCAATTCCCTCGCTATATAGGATTTTTCTAGTAGTGGTACACAAATATTGGCTTGGATATATGAACGTGGAAGCCATTAAGAGGATATGCCAACCACTGTAATTCAAAGGTCAAAGTGGCTAATACTTTATAGTCTACTTCAAATGAAAAATGAGAAACGATGAACTGTTTCTTAGTTTTCCCTTAAATGAGTGATGAGCCCATGAAAATACAAAAGCCAATAACCAATTTATGGGTATCTAAACAACAACCCCAACTGGAACCAACAAAGCCATAGAGAATGAGGTTATTGCTAATACGAAAAAAGAGTCCTTTTGAAGGTGAGCTCGTCAAGTATCGAAGGACACGAAGAGCAGCTTGGAAATGTATGTCCATTGGTTTGGCCATAAATTGACTCAATTGTTATACTACAATGGATATGTCTCAATAGGTAGTGGTTAAATAAAAGATTCTTCCCACTAGTCGTCTATATCCAGAAAGATCATTATTGGGTGAACCTTGATAATGTTGTAGCTTGAATGCAGGGTCCAAAAGGGTGGTGGCTAGCTTCGCAACAAGTACTTCTGTGTCTGAAAGGAGCTCCAACACATACTTACATTGGTTGACTAGCTTTTGAACGAGCCAATTCAAGTCCCAAAAAAGTAACGCAAGCTTCCAAGATCTTTAATACGTAACTAATCACCTAAGCTCCATTTGACATGCTAGATTTTGAACATCGAGTTTCTGGCAAGAATAATGCCGTCTACATAAACTAATAAGGCTGAGAAAGATTAAGAACCCAGGAGAACAAAAAGAGATTGGTCAGCACAAAGGTGAGTCTGGTGTTCCATTATCTACTGGCCTACTTCATGTCATATAGAGATTTATGAAACTTGCACACTTGATTTGGATGAGGACTTTCGAACTCAATAGGGAGGCTCATATAGGCCTTTTATGCACTTCTCCGTGAAAAAACACATTATTTCTAACAGCCTGTTGTACATTGGTATTGTTAACATTGATTATGATATTAAGCGCAGTTACAATCACAACAGTTTATTTAAAAATACGAGTAAACTTTTTCTTTTTATTACGTAAGTATTTGAATACAATATAAAGCGTAATGATACAAATTGTGATCATAACAGAAATTAAATACGAAATTAATATTATACTTGCTTAACTATCATACAATACTTATTTTAAGTTGCTAAGAGGTTTTCATAAACCAACTTAGCATAAAACTCACTTTTTCACTTTTCCTAACACATAACATGATTCTGTTTTCTCAATATTGTGCGTGACACACTTATCATTAATTTCTCATCTTTTAATATGTTAAACTAGACTCTTTTACCTTTCCAACAAGGTATACACGCCTTATTTGAAGTTCTCTAGCTCCAGTTATAACCATTTGAAGTTGGACAAGCAAAGCTGCCAACCAACTACAAACAAAGCACCAAACCTCCCTCACCATTTCTGCAATTCCCAATGATTTACACAACTAAATGCTCTCAAATTTGTATACAGAATACTAGACATATTTATCTTCAATTTGATATGTAATAAGCCTAATTTTAATACGAATTTAGGGAGACATGTTTTTTGGAAACAGGGACCCGAAACAGCCTCTGCATTTGTCCAGTTTGGGCAGTCTGTGTTCTATTCGTCCTACAGGATTCTACACAACTTTAAATGGTACCAAATTTTGAGAAAACATAGATGACATCTGAGGCTTTAAAATGGTGTATGACACGTCCCAATTGGACATCTGTGGAGGGAGATATGATCTCCCAAAGTTTGCCTAAAAACTGATCAATTCTTAGAAAATTCGACGATATCTTCTTTGTTTTATTAACTAATCCCACTTTACCAAAGTGTGTTCTAAACCATCAAATTGTACCTAATGGACAAGGGTGGCACACAAGGATCAACAAACCTTGGTGCTATTACAACCCACAACATATTTACATCATTTCTCATTCACTTTATAATCAATTACTTAAATCCATTTACAACTTATTACTCATTTCAATCACATAATTCAATTATATGCATTTGACATAATTGGACAATATCATAACCTAAAATAGGCTTATGGTTCTTCCATCACATACATACATCATTACTTTACACAAGATCCATCATTCTTTAATTACATATATCCAATAACAAATATAACTACTAATCAAATGCTCCAAATGACAATAGTTACATCAATGCTAGACTTAGCCAAAATAATATTACATGAACAACAACATGCATGGTATACATAACTCATGCAATACAAATTGTTCATGTACTAAGTCTAGCCTATCAAATAATCCCAAAATGCAAAATGGCATGCTATCATCATGCACTCCACATGAGCTGCTCATCATCCTCAACCAGTTGGCCTCTTGCCCAAGACTCCTGCACCGCTACATCCACCTGAAACATAGCCCCATAACACGAGGTGAGATATACGAATATATTTCAGTAATCCAAAGATTCTGGAGGATCAATCCGCCGAATGACTCACTCAAATGTAAAATGACAATGATAAAACTATACACATATCATACAAAACGACACGGACCAATGGCCTATGACATACGACATATCAATCGGGCTCTCATCCAAGAATGTATCCCCGTGATATCATTCAAGGCACCCACAACTATAACTCTTGAGACATTCCTAGAGTGCTCCTCAACGGATCATAACTCTATGGCCCCAGGCCAACTGGAACTCCCTACGGAGGCCTCTCTAGTGGAAGTTCCCTACGACATACGACAACTATGTACTAGCTAGAGATACAGTACAACTCACATGTACCCACCTATTCAACATCACATGCTTGATCATGTTATAACTTACACTATTGTATCAAACAACTTCCAACCACTACCACAATGGACATGGTGGAGCACACACGGAGATTAATCCCAGTACCAAGAGATTACCTTTTTGAAGCTCCCAAGCTAGGTTGCTTCAATCACAAGTTACCTCATAATTTTCTTCAACAAAGAAATGCCAATATCCTTTTGGTCAAGGACCAAAGGCAATCCACAAGCTCCAAGCTTCAATCTTCTAGGATTTTGTCCGTGGGAGGCAACCTATAATGATCACAATACATGATCATCAATCCACTTGTTACACAAGTTATAATTCAAAACAATGCATTACTTCCCACCAATGTTTATGCTTCGGCCATTGTGGCAAAATACCTTAATCATGTTGTTAATTTTATACAACCATCGCAATGGTTTCCTTAGCCAATCACATTACCATAACATCCCACAATTGTATCAATTCACACTTAGCATGCTTTTCTCCAAGAATTCCCAATATGGTCGAATAGTTGTCACCTAAGGGGATATGGATTTTTCTTACATTATCAAGGTTCAAGGCACTCATTTAGGCCTACACTAGTTCATTCAAATACCTACTAACTCAATTCCTCAATCCAAACATCCAATTGCACATTTTCACACCAAACACTATATATGGCCAAATCCATTCTCCTCCCAAGCCAAGAGATTTTTCTCTCAAATAACATGCATCATACACTCATACAATCCATTTATAATTGAATCAAATCATCACTAAGTCTAATCACACAATTTTGCACAACTTTGCTTATTTTCCCTAAGTGGCCGAATTCGTGCAACCTTGGACCAATGGATTTCCAATTGATTTTTCACACAACCAATGCACCACACATCATGTAATTAACCATTATAACTAATCCACAACTCAATTTCACAAGCATCCAACAATCCAATTTCTCAAAATCATGCTCATCCATCCAAAAATTAACCAAGTTACTAAACTTTTTCGCAATAATTTTTATGAGCTCAATCACTCTAATTCATCATTATAAGCAACATTTGTCTAATGCACAAATTCAATTTGAGGTCTCCAACTACCTCAACCAACTCACACATATTCAAATTTTATACCCATTTTCAAATCATCAATAAAACTCAATGGGATTGGGAATACTTACCATAAATGAACTCCCAAGCTCCCTAGGAATGTATTCAAGCATTCATCCAAGCCAAACAAGCTCCAATGGCCTCAATTTGCTCAAAATTTCGTAACCTTGTTGGAGGGATATCTCAAGATGTAGTGGTTTTCAAGAAAAACCCACAACATGAATGTTGTTCACTAGATCTTTTGGATGAACTTTGATATTTGGACTTTCTCCTAAAGATGTCTTGAACTCGAGATAAAAATCAAGCTTTCCTAAGGTCTTCTAATGGTGCAATCCGTTTTGGGGCTGCAACAAGGAGGAAGAAGATGCATTTTTTCAATTAGACATGTTCTCTTATATCCCACTTAAGTGAGGGGCCCCCCACAAGTGTCACCTCCACTTAAACTTACTCATTTAACCCTCTAATCTTCAATTAATTCATAAACTATCCATTAAATCCAAAATTTAACTTTCACCAAAGTCCTTTAATTACCCTTGAATAGATGAATCCGTAGTTTTCCGGTAATTTGGTGAAATCATTGTTTTAGCCTGATATGTGCACTATTGGCACGTTTTCCCAAAAACCCATCAAATTTCATCAATAATCATATTTCTTGGTCCTAAGTACCTTTTCCAAAATATTTTCAAACCTAGAGCACAAATTTCACTCGACATGTTTTTCGGTGCAACTGTACCACTGTATTTTTATCCGGTAAAAATATTATTCATCAATTTTTCAGAAACTTGCCTAACCACACAATTTTTCGTTTTGAATCCATTTCCAGGGTTATTTTTCCAATTTGAGACCTTCTACTATCATTTTACTGTTTAGGGTTACGTATTTGTCAAATTACTGTTTTACCCTTTTTGTGTATTTTGACCCAGAACTCAGGATTTTCACTAATCGTACCCTTTAATCCTCATTTTAAGTATAATTATGTGTTTCAAATCTATGAGGTGTTATATTATTCACGTCAAGCTGGCCGAGGATCCATTATTTCACTACTACAATCGAAAGGAGTACTCTCACTATTGTAATCTTTGTTGCTGGATTGAATATGTCAAATTAATTGACACCTTCCATTTCATTATAACCCTTTGCCACAAACGAGCTTTATAAAGTTTAATTGATCCATTAACTTTGTGTTTGATCTTATGTACCCATCTGCAGTCAATTAGTTGCTTTCCATGAGGTAGATCAAAAAGAGACCATATAGAGTTTTGTTAAAATGGAAAAAAGTCTTCACGCATGGTTTGTTCCAGCAAGAAAATTTAGCGGCTTGTGAATAACATCTAGGTTTAATGTGAGGGACAATATTCAAGGAAAAATTGGAATAAGATGGTGAGCATCGTTCATAGGAAAGAATAGAGGAAAGTGGATACGGAATATGAGATAAATGAGATGTTGTGTTTGGATTATATGGGGTAGTAACAGTAGCAACTGAAAGGTCATAATGGAAGTCGGCTAAGTAGTGTGGAGTTGATCTGGGTCTAGTAGATTGTCTAGGTGAAGATGATATTAATGGAGTTGTTTTATTCTGAGCTTAAGTGATGGGTGGTGAAGTAGATACGGGAATATAAGCATATGGTACAATGGAAGTCGGGGTGGTATCATATATGGCATTAGTCGGCTGAAGTATAATGGGATGAATGAATGGAGTTTCAATGATTTGAAGGTGATGCAAGAGTTCATTGGAAAAGGGAAATGTTGACTCAAAGAAAATTACACTGCGAGAAACAAAGGTACTACGTAAAAAAAAATCGAATAATAAATATCCCTTGACACTTTCTTTATACCCAAGGAATAATGATTTTCAAGTCTGGGGGAAAACTTTGTAAGTTGGTTAGTTAGAGTGGATGCATAGGATAAACACCCAAAGACCTTTAGGTAAAAGATGAGTTCAAGTTCTCATGGGGTGTCTTGTATAAAAGATCATGGGGTGTCAAAGATGAGTTCAAGTTCTCAAACATTTGTTGCAGTTGTCTACCAAAATGGTAGAAAACTTAAAGTCGTAATTGTCTAACTTTTGAAGGTCAAAAAAAAAAATAGTGCAAATCAAAAGCAACACTGGCTACAATAATGTGAGGAAGAAAATTCATTAAAAATTGGAGCTATAAGACAACAAATATGTTTCTCATTTAGCAGCTAGATATGATGCTCAAAATAGGGATTACTTGGGTACTGATGTTGACGATGAAGATGTGACGTGTATGATTGATGCATTTTTTAGTTAGTCTCAGAGGAGATACATTACGCTATTTGCAGAAATCAACTGTAGCGAGCTTTCTTCATTACTGATTTAGTTAATGAATGTGAATATGAAACCGTATTTTGGTAACGAAGATATATATATATATATATATATGTATCTTAGTCTACACCTCCACCAATTTTAAGTCAGATCATTTTTGGGGAAGAATACGATGAAGATACCTTAAAGATGGATAATAATGATGAGGAAGAAAATGAAGCTTTAATTCTACTTGGTAATTCGTTGGGTACTGACGCGGAGGGAGATTTTGATGTTGATTCATTTCTACATGATGTTTCTCATAGGAATGTGGCTTTCATACTTAAGAGAAAGATAATAGAGTTTTATAATATTTTCACAAATTTCCCCTACTTTTTTCTAAATTATCATGGGAAAAGTGTGTGTCATTTAAAAGGACACACACTTATATCCTTTTAAGAGAGATAAAGGAACAAGTTATGGGGAGAGAAAGTGGAGAGAAAATTTTGTAATTTAAAATTTAAAAAAATACATTTCATTCATCTAAAAGGACCATCCTTTTAAATGATAAACATTAAACCCTTAAGTTAATATTTGTCAAAGTAACTCCATGGATGTAAATGATGGACATAGAAATCTTAAAGGTGTACATAAAGTGATATAGAAAATCTTGATAAAAAAAATCTTATGTCATCTTTGTCTACAATAAAACTTTTTATTACTTTCTTTTCTAAGAGTTAAGTTTCCCGGTTAATAAGTGTTATTCTTCACACCTCAAACTTAAATAACTCTTGCAAGAGAAGATTTGTTAGATAAAAAATCATTTATGTGAGTTCAGCTCATAAGTTTTTTTTTTTAATAGTTACATCATAACATATACGGGACAAGTCCTAAAGACATAATGGTTATGACAACCATCCAAAAATATTTGTATTCATTCCGTTAAGCTTATTGTAACGGATCACCCTTGATCTAGAAGCAAGATAATTGGCTGAGATCCAATTTACTTAGGAGACCCACCATAGCTACATACACCAGCGCTTAGTTAATTTTCCTCCTTACTGAATTTTTTTATTTTCCATCAGGTTGTTGTTATCACAAACTCCATGGGTATATGTAGGGAACGGATTATTAAGAAGATATACATGAGAAAATTGCCAAATCTCTTCTCTCCCTGTATCTCCTTTTCTCTCTCTGTTTTCCCTTCATTCTTCTTCTAATATTCACATCTCTGTCTCTAAAGCTGGTAGCTAATCGCTACACTTATTGATTGCAACGTTTGTTGCCATCCCTTTCAGTCTTTACTTTGAAAAAATGCCACCAAAGTATCAAGGTAAAGAAGACACAAGAAGAGCACCAAAGGGGCAAATAACTGTTTACGTGGGAGAAGAACTCAAACGATATACCTTAATTACTAATATCTTACTTGAAGAACCTCATCTTGCTTCAGCTGACAACACGGTAATTACATATTTGATATTACTCTTGACATTGGTGATCTAATGTGCTTTTATGAAATTAAAAAGATAGCCATTATCTCTCGTTTTGTTGTTGAGAATGTACATATTTCTCACCTTAATTATTCATAATTTCTACAACTCCCTCCAATGATACTCGATTTCGTAGGAAGCGGAAATGATTTATGTTGTAAATCAATACCAAAAACAAATCGCGTTTGTCATGTTATTGTTTCAGCGTGAGTACAAAAACAAAAACATAATACACAAGTGGAAAGATGTTTATTGATAGGATGTGTGAGGGATAAAATAAATACACTATAACACAAGTAGTTAAGTCACATGCTAATTTTTTATGTTGTTAATTATTTAATAACTAATTCACAAGATTAAACATTTAGTGATCTCTGCTTAGTACGCATAAATATTGGATAAAATGTAAAATTGCTATAGCACATTCTGTGTTATGTATTATTTTGTTCACAATAAAGTTGAGAAAATAAATGCACACAACTTATGTGTTTCTCTCTTTTTGTATTATGAATAAAATTTTGTAACATAGTTTAGTGAGTGAAAAAAATTCAGAGTTTTTTGATGTCTTTTAATTTTTTTTATAATACTTATATTATTTAAAACAAAATAGAATTTTTTATTTTATTTTATTTTTAACAAATTAAACAGATCAGAATCTCCTTCCTTGATTAGACTGATAAAGAAAAAACAAAAGGTACGAGTAAAATATATGGACAATACTTTTATTATGTTACATGAGAAAATATTCTTCATGCCACACACCTATAAAAATTTGAGCCTCTATTTTCTTTTCTTTTTAAGTATAGTACATGTTGTGTTTATGGTAAGAAATTATATCTCCTTATCCCAAAATAGTTTAGGACATGTCGCGTATTAAAGCAACACGTGTGTGAACAATGAGCAATCATGCACCCATTAACAAACTCCACAAATTAGTTCCACTGCTCGTAGCCTCGTAGGTACAACTCTATCAGTTTATCACTATCATAAAGCGTTATGTATCCTTCAAACAAAGGTGGATTATATAGCGTTATATTTATGGAAAGTGTCATGTTGTTGCTGCAAAAAAAATATATGTTTGCCACTCTTTTATAATTATGTATTTTGATAAATATATAATTATAGTATTAATTTTTTTTCTTTTTTATCAGATATTATTAGCTAACGTGGAGAGAGAAAACATTACTTTAATATGATAATTATATATTCCTTATAATATATAGTTAGTTATAAAGGATGACAGAAGAAAAAAAATTTCGCAGCAACATGAGAAAAAAAAAGGATCCGAAAATATATGTTATTTGATTATGTCTTTTGAGAAGATTTTAATTATTTATGAACAAATTAAGGGTATTTTTTTATTATTCTTTATCCCAGTATTTTCTCTCTCATCAAATTAAATAACTTATTAAATTACACCTGACAAGGTAGGGACAACATCTTTGTGACTAGCCGCTTCAATTTTCACACCTAGTAACTATGGACATGTTTGGTTGTATTCTCATTTTTTTAAAATAAAAACTATTTTACAAAATAGTTATAAAAACAGATATTTTTAGTGTTTCTTTTTATTTTAAAAATTAAAAGTCAAAACATAAAATAAAAAAAATTCAAATATATTCTTTAAATTTGATTTAAAAAAAACAATTACAATTTAAAAAAAAAATTACAAAACAAATAGAAACAGATTTTTTTTTTGTTCTAGAAACCAAAAAATTATTTTTAAAAACAGTATTTAAACACGGCCTATATTATCATTAAAAAATAATTACATAACGACGCCTCTTTCTTTTTCGGTCTGCAACGACATCAAATGAAAGGCTTTTCTACATGAAGTTCTATTTACAGTAAATAGGCCTAAGAAAAAAAAAATCCCTTTATCGAAGTGATGCTAACTTATACGTTAAAAAATCTCATATTTTTACACCATTGATTATCAACTTATTTAAATCTTGTCAAGATTTTCAAACGAAATTTGTATTCAACCTAATAATTCTACACAATAGTTATCTGTATGGAATATTGTTCATATAATTATTATTCTATAAACTAACAGCAATTATCTTCTCCCTTTTAACTGTTTAACATGTTTGACGAGCTAAGTTATAAAGTAAAAAGGAAATATTAATCACAACAAAAAGGAGAAATGAGGAGGAAAAAAAAATATAAAGTGAGGTTCACACTTGATTTGTAAGTGCATGAAATTTCTCTCATAGAATAATATTTCCCTAACAGTAATTAGCTGAACTAGGACCATTCAGTTCCAAAACACATTATAACTCATTCTATGTTGCAACTTGCAACCAAACAGAATTTTTTCATATATGAAATATATGCACGTATGACTCTCATCCATTACAGAATTATCATTCAATGTTTATGAAGTTCTAATCACATTACACTTACAGATTTTAGAGGAAGTGCATTCGGTTGCTTTCATGTAACGTTCCTAGTGTAGTAAACTTTTGCTCTGATCACCCAACAAGCAGGTATAGAAAGTATCTAACTTGCAGTTTAAGAGTTCAGATGTTGGGTAGGTCCTGCTGCTTACATGTAGAATAATGTAACAAATGCGTACTCAGATAACCCAAGTAGCTAAAGAAATTTTTCATTTTACTTAGTTTATAAGCTAAGATGTTGAGTAGAATGAATCGTAAACATCTAAATAATTAAAAACTCCTGTTCTAAGAAAAACATCTCAGATAATTGGGAGGGCACGTGTGCTAAAATTCATACCTTCCCCCAATAATAATTTGACATCGGATAAATTCCCCATCCAACAATGGGAAAAGAACTAGAAAGACAATAGCCTATAACAAAATTCTTCATGCCATATGTCTCAGTTAATTGGTTCACAAATTGAAAGTCACATGTCCATCTCTGGCATAGTCATCACTGCATTGCCCATCGACAGTACTTTTCTTCATCACATCTCGTCTTCAACTACTTAGACCTGTTTCTTCTTTTCTAAGTTAGATACAGCATGCCGTTGTCGCTTCTTCCAAGCTGGGATCTTGCCCGGGAAGGCCCACCTCAATAGTCTCTCCCATGAATAGCATACCAAAAACATCAGAAATGCCCAAATCAATAATTTATCCCTTAATCCCGTTGGCAGTGGCACCAACTTCAACCAATCATTTAAGCCCCTGAAGAGATCAGATGTAATCACAGTAAAGAAACCAACAGCAGCAACAAGAGCGTACAGGAATGGCTTGTTTTCAGGAATACTCTGGTTGAAGGGATGGCCCATATAGTTCACGGCGAATGTGGCCACCTGAAGCATCATGCTCACCATGTAGGAAACAGTATTCACCAGGTTGGGATGAAAATCTGCATCTGGTTCAATGCATTCATCTGGCATGTATTTCTCAGCTTCTCTCACAGATGAAATCAGAAAAAACAGGTGAACAGAAAATTGTCCCAAGAGGGAAAGGAAGACGTAAGCACAGAAGATGTTGGGGTGGGGACGTTCAGATGAAAGACCGGGAAGAGGGCGTGCATGTGAGATAAAGAGGAAAAATGCAGCAGTGAAGACACCACTTATTGTGGCTTGTACATCACCTAGCTTGACACCATCCAGATACATAACACTCAACACATATGCAGTAGCAAGGCAGTTGAGGCCCAGAATTTTAAACATCTGGAGGGTTGTCACTAGGGTACTCCGGCCTTGACGAATTATGTCAGTGGTGGGAGCAACAGACGCATGCTTTGCAGTGAATGGGGATGCCATTGAGGCATCACCAAGCTTGACAACGGGTGCACGGCCATCTCCTTCCTCATTAAGCTCATCCATCATCTTCTTAAGCTTCTGTCGTTGCATATCGACAGCTGCCTGATGACGGTTAGCAGGTGAGTGGCTGGTGGAATCTGATTTTGAAGCAACTTTCGCTTTTGAAGAGCCTTCTCCAATTGGGCTAACAGTCTTTCCAGATGCTTCCAGGGCAGGCTTAGATTTCTTTGGCTTGACAGATTTTGAACCTTCCCCAGGCGAATCTGAAGAGGAGTTTCCACTTTGAGTTGGAGGCAATGCATTAAGAAGAGCAACTCCTACATGGGCCTAAATCAGAGAAGTTAGCATTGAGTCTTGCAGCCTTTATTCTTGGTAAAAGACACATGCAAGATACTAAACACCAATAAAATAATGCCAATTTATGATGTAAGACTCACAGCTTCACAAGTTAATACCAATGAAAAAAAATACCGGATAAAAATATTTTTAATTGCAAAAATGAAAAATTTACAGGAGACTGACATAACATGGCTATATAATTAAAACTGTCACCGACAGATCATCTTGATGCAATTGGGCCACTATCACTCAGAAAAAGTATTCTCCTTTAGACGTCAGTAAAAAAACTCTACCAGTAAGGTTCCTTAATATGGTGGCTTTTTGGTGTATGGAGGTTGTAATTTGCGAACAGACTAAATTTTTTATTTTCCACTGGCAACTACAAGTGCAATATTCAGGAAAAAATTCTATCGATTATTAGCAACCACACATTACCTGCTTCAAAGCTCCAACATCATTGGTTCCATCCCCACACATCAAAGTCAACCGTCCCACTGTTTTGAAAGTGGTCATGATAAATTCTTTTTGCTCAGGGGCAACTCGAGCAAAAACCTGAGACAAAAATATAACTGTCATTGATGAAGACAGTACCAAAGACCCAGTTACAATGTTTAGTCATTTAGCATAGATCAGAACCTTCACACGAGGAATGACCAGAAGATGAGCTGATGTCTGTTGCAACATCTCAATGCAATCACCTCCAACACAAAGATCATGAGTCTCTGATAAAGATTCAACCTCTTTATCACTGAAACCAATTTTTAGGACAGATCAGTCTAAAAAGTGAAATAAGAAAAATAACAAATGACAGCAGAAACGAGTTTGGAAGCAAACGCGGGCGGGGGACAAAAATGCTTTCTCAGAGAACGTAATAAAAAGAAGAAAAAACTCAAATAAAGAAATCTTACATTCAGCAAATAAAGAACAGGTAATCAGTCACATACACAAGATAATACAACCAGAAAATAAAAATTAAAATAAAACAAAGCAAAACAAAAAGTTAAAACTACCTGTAGCGAATATTTTCAGTCTCATCAGGGGACATCCAATTATATCCTTCACCGTTACTTGCTGGGCCAAGGATTAATGCAGGTTTTGATATAATATGAACTTGGCTAGCAACATGACAAGCTGTCAAAGCTTGGTCACCAGTAATCATCACCTATCAATATAGTCCAGAAAGATGCTGATCAGTTAGTTGTTACTAGTTAAGTACGGATCCCAAAAACTCCCATCCCTGCCCCCACATCCATCCAAAAAAAATGGGTTAGGTAAAGTGGTTAAGAATTAATATACACCAAAAGAATACAAAAGGGTTAGATATTGCTTATCAATCAAATTTTCAGTCTTAAAAAGCAGGAGGCAAGCTACCCAAATATTTGATTGCTAGATAGATAAGTCATTGTATAGCCAGATATTCAATGAGATTTACGGATCAACTCTAATCATCAAACTTCTTAACCACGAATTGGAAGTTCAAATTACTATTATTCTCCAATAGATCACACGACAAAAAATGTAATGATCATTCAAGATGCTTGAACAACAGCAACAATAACCAAGACTTATTCCCCCACTTAAACGGTCAGCTACGATTCACGAATGTCAAATCCTTATTGATAGTGTCCCACCATGTCTTTCTTGATCTCCCTCTACTCCTCATTAGAGGGGCATTATATGTAATTTCACATCTTACAGGGGCTTGTGTAGAACAGTCTAACATTACCAAATCATGAGAGAACAACAGCAGCATTAATAACCAAGACTTATTCCAAATAAAGGGGTCAACTACGATTCATGAATCCCACATATACCAAATCCTTATTAATAGTCTCCCACCATGTCTGTATTGGTCTCTGATGGGCTTAAGATAATTAGTAGTTAATAGGGAGTTATTCTAGAATATTCTCAAATAGTAGGATATAAGGAGGGGAGTGTGGGAGTGTGAGGCTATGCATGAATTCAAAATTGGTTAGTAGGGAAAATCGGGGATCTCTGGGAGTTGAGGTCTCTTGAAATTTATCTTTGGCATTTTATCTTTGTATCAGTGTATGTAAAAAGAGGCTATGCCTCCATTGTTAATGAAATTAGTGATATATTTTTCTGGGTTCCATCAATTTGATATCAGAGAACTTCCGGTCTAGGGTTGCTTCTGGTCCAGATCTAGAAAAAAAATGGAGAACAAAACCAACAGATATCTTGAAGCATTGGAGAAGGCCAGCACGAAGGATGTCATGGAATTGATGGGAAGATGATAAGGATCATGGATGCTTGGGAAGAAAAGCGAGAAACTCTAATGAAAGAAGAAGCAAAACACGAACAGAAAATTGAAAAAGAAGAAATTAAAGAAGAAGAAAGAGAGAAGGAAGATGTAGCAGGATCAAAGAACAGAAAAGAAGGGGAAAAAAAAGTGCAAAGAATGTAGAAGAAGAAGCTGAACAAAAAGAAACAAAGGAAATAAAAGCTGAAGAAGCAAACAACGAAGACACGGATCAGAAAATAGAAGAAGATGACAACAGTGCAGAAGAAGAAAAAGAAATTGATGAAGAAGAAGCTGATGAAGACATGGTACAAGCTGCATTTCCGACGGGGCTGAAAGAAGAAATTCATGCAGAAATCAAAGTCCATTGTTCAGATAATTTAGAGCAGATGATGCGTCTGGAGCAGAGGGTTGAGGAGAAGGGGAGGACAAAAAAGAACGAACAGAGATTAAAGAAGAACAAGAAAAGAACCTGGTGCAGAAGCAAACAGAGATAGAAAGACATGCAAAAGAGGATCGAAAATCAGAAGCAAAAGAAAAAGAAATTGAAGCTACGGAAGAAATCGAAGAAGAATCAGAGGAAAAAGGAAAAGAAAAAGAAGAAGATCAAGAGCAATTTAGTTATATGTAATTTAACATCTTTTTTTTTGTAATAATAATTTAACATCTTACAGGGGCTTGTAGAACAGTCTAACATTACCAAATCATGAGAGAACAACAGCAGCATTAATAACCAAGACTTATTCCAAACAAAGGGGTCAACTACGATTCATGAATCCCACATATGCCAAATCCTTATTAATAGTCCCCCACCATGTCTTTATTGGTCTCCCTCTACCCGTCATTAAAGGAGCATCATCTGTAATACCACATCATACTGAAGCCTCTGTAGGAACAGTCTGGCATTACCAAATCATCTTTAAACATTTTTCCATCATTTTTACTATAAGAGCCACTCCAATCAAGGTAGTCAACATCAAGATCCTACCCAGGATCGGGAGTTAAACATGTGAAACATGAGATTGTAACACGGATCATAAGATCCTACTAAAATATAAAATTATATTCACACACACACGTATACATATTAAACAACATAGATAAGCATAATAACTTAAACCCTACAACTAGCTTATTAAACTCTAAATACAAATGCACAAGGCCACAAGCCACAACTTAAGTTAAAGGTACAATCTATATACGTGACACGATACCGTAGGATACTCCGACACGTTAATTCTAAAAAAATTTAGATTTTGACATGTTGGAACACGTTTTAATATTAAATAATATTTTTAATATATATAGTGTATATCATACTTATTAATCTCAGATAGCGGAGTGTAGCGCCTGACCCTCCAAACTGCTATAGCGCTATAGCCGGTAGCACTACAACGCTACTGTGGCAAAGTGTACCTAAGTGATACATTAAATTGTACTCCACAAATATAAAACTTGAAATATGAAAATGTTACATAAAAAACAAATTTGAAGGATCTCAAACTCAAACATAAATGATTTCAAACATTAAAATTCAAATCATAAACAAATTGAAGGAAATAAAGTCTCAAATAATGTAACACAACAAAATAAAGTGGCAAAAATAGTCAAAATTCAAACTGCCACTTAAGTGAAATGTCAAAATCAAAGAACTTAAGGAACTAATTATAATTGAAATCATGAACATCCAAATCTTCATTTTCACTTTCACTTGTATCTAAGTTGTAAATCTCTTCCTTCTACAATGAGAACACTTTTGCAGAAACTTGTGCCGCGATTCAGCCGCAATAGCGGCAGCTACATCCGCTACACTTCGCCTGACTGTCGCGGCGCGGCCTGTGGCAGCCGGCAGCCGGCCGCTGCACCGCAACGCAACTCCGCTAAAGCGGGGCTATTCACAAGTATGGTGTATACTACATTTCATATTCAATAACTTACCAAAAAAAACGAAACAAAACTAATAATATCCATCAATTTAACCAAAAAAGATTCAAAGAAAAAAAATTATTTCCATAATTCCATTACATTGATTTAAAGCAAAAATAATAGAATATCCATAGAAAACCATAAATTATTAGACTACATTTATGGATCATTTTAATCTAGAATAACACTTTTTTAAGTTTTTATTAAATGCATTTTAGTTTTTCCAAAATTATAATTTTATTAATGTGTTTTAATTTTTTTAAAATTGTAATTTTATAACTAAAATGCCCTTGACCGTGCCGGACACGTTCAAATTTGCATGTTGGAAATGTTGACCACGTGTCGAGAGTGTGTCGGAGAGTCCGACACTGACACTCCAGGTTTTTTCAAGCGTTCGTGCTTCACAGGATACAATTCATAATATAAGACATTTTTTACAACAAAGCTATAACACTAACAAGAACAACTACTAAATATCTGGATATTACCATAGCATAATCAGACACACAAAACAGAGCCTAGAAACTATTAGAGCAAAAAACAAAACAGAGCACACAAGCAAATAACAAATCAGCAAGCAGCCAAGCACCACCCCAACCGGGAGGAGATGCAGATCAAAGCACAAACAAGTAGCAAGGAAGAGGTCAAACCACCAGCAGCCTATCTCTCAACCCGAACCACCACCCGCCCTCTCTTTCTCGACGGTCCCACACAAGCCACGTCCCCCACAAGCCACAACCGCTAGCAGCCACTGTTCAAAGCCCAAGGAGTGTGAACAGGTAGCAGGAAAGGGTTTACAGAAGGTTTTGTAGGGTTTGACGTTCTAAGATTTTGGGTGGGCTTGGGTTTTATTTTTCAGAAATGGATGATATAGATGACTAGGCCAGCATGATGGGATCATCCAACCCCTCCAGTCTCACAATCAATCATGGTTATAGCAGACGATCTCGCCGAAACGTGTTTTTGAGGATGATCATGATAAGAGCAGCAAGAAAAAATCGTGGAGGCATAAGATTCTATGATCTAACACAATTTTGACTGCCTTGACTCCAACCTTCTCCCTTATGATCTTATTCCTAACCTTATGATTCCTATCCATCCTGTATGCCCACGCATTGTGAAATACTCATTTCTATGACATTCAGCTTTCGTTCATGCTAACCAAGCCCCACAAAGAAAAGTTGACCTCATGGATTCTATATGCCATTGTGCTCAGCTCCAAAGTGCTTGAACATATAAATATTAATCAAAAACACTTCTATTACAGTGAAACAAAATAGTGAATTAAAAAAATAAAAATAAAAAAAATAAACAAAACCTTATAAAATTCAGCTCCTGAAAGTAGAACAAAAGACGCTGTTTTCAATTCATTTCCCCCTAGAGACTGGAGTTTTTAACTCTTCCAAGAGAAATTCTCTCACAACAAAAAGTACTCTCGTTTTTGCAAGAGAAGCTAATTCAAATGCCACACTTACCAAGTCATGTGAAGATCCTTTCAATTCAGATAAGACAGTGGCTGAATCTGTTCTTATGGGACAATTAAATACCTGAAAATAACAATACCAACTTTCAACATTAAATCAATGGAGGGAAATTATTTTGAATTGAGATTGTATGAGGAAGAAGATGTTTGATTACCACAAAACCAGCAAAAGTAAGCCCATTCTCCACCATATCCCTATCCAAGCTTCTAGCTTCACTGACCTTCAAGCATTTAACAGATTATATGCAACAGCTCAAACATGCAAATGTTGAAAGTAATTAATGATGTAACAAATGATAGGGGAGGAAGTAAACCAAGCATTTGTCAGGAGTGAAGAGGAAAAATAAATAAATAAATAGATAAACAAAGTCCTCAATTCCACTTAGGATACAAATTGATTGAAATCATACAAAAGGGAAATTTAACTTGATATGTCAAAAGAACTACACTAAAAAAGTGTCATTAGAAATGAAAGCCAAAATAGAAACACATTAAAAATGTTTTCCAGTGAACAAAGTTTATCCACTTTGAATAATTTAAATAACTCAAATGACAAGGCAGAAAACTTCAATGATCATTTTTGTTCCCCCCATGTAATTGAATATATGGTGGATTAAAGGGTCATGAAACAGAATGTAAAACCCAAAATATTCTTACTGTCATGTCAGAAAGAGACTTGTAAGCCAGAGCAAGAACACGAGACCCCTGACGTGTATATTTTTTGTAGTTTTCAACATATGATGGGGGTATATCAATGAGCCTCTCTTGAATAATTTCTGGGGCACCCTGAAATAAGAGGTCATAAAGAATTGCTAAGAGGGATTAAATAAAGGAAAATACCATGGTAACTCTCAAGTTACTATGTTTTGAAGTTTTTTAAAACATAAAAGATGCATGTATGTTAACGTCCACTGCTGCTCAACAAAGTAATAGAGAATACGAGAAAAAAAATAAAGAAGAATTCAAGAAGTCAGAATCTAAAAGATTTGGGCATTTAAGGTAGCACTGAAACCAGTCCACTCACAGACATTTAATTGCAGAACGTCATATTTATAAATGCTCTCGGAAAATGAAAAAAGTGTATTGGTCAGTCAACATCAACAGAACCAACTGCCAATCCAAGTACCCCAAAACAAATGTAAACAAAAAATAGCAATATGACAAGAATTATTGTTTGCAAATTTTAGAAATAAAACTTTGTTTTCATTTTATTCTATTGAAGCAAATTCTATGGACTTTTATCAGTCTTTTTTTCTAATTCGTATTTGTATCCTGATACATTTAAAAAAAGATTAACAAATAGAGAGGCAGCCATCTATACTAAATAAAGATAATAAAATTACATAAATTATACTATGTAAATTGTTTATAATATATACATATACATATAGAGGGAGTAAGAGAGTGAGAGTGGAAGAAGAGCTAATCTTGACCAGCCATGTATGGTTGTATAGTCAAGCTTAGCTCCTCACACACACACACCCCAATGGGTACATATCATCCTATCCTAGAAGCATGTAAAATAAGAAAGAAAAAACAAGCAGAAGAGTGAACACGGAAAGTTAAATGGAAAAGCTCTTGAAGAACTCAGATGGTGTGCAACACATTCTAATAAAAAAACAATCAGCTTTCCAAAGGTCATTGGTAATGACAAAAAAAAAAAAGTTAACAACATGAAATATATTAGTGTCATATTCTTCAATGATTAGTTAATCCACATGACTATTTTACACAGTCTATCTTCCTTACTCGCCAACTAGGACGTGAATTATAGACCATTCCATATCCCTCCAAAAAATAAAAGCTACTACAGAATGTTATACTTTGGCAGCCTAAATCCCTAGGTCATAGTTTTATTAAACTACAGGTCAAAGTATAGGATACCCAAAAAATAAGGTGCGCAACTTAAGCTTATAAAGAAGCAGCTTAAATCAGGATGGACCTGAGTGGGTAACATGCATGCATCCAAAATTGCATATTTATAAACAGGACACTGAGCAACCAACAAACCTTCACAAAGGCAAAAAATTCCTCCTGAATGCGCACAACAACTGCCATTCGTTTTAAGTGAGATGCAAAATGGTACCGCTGAACAATTTGGACGGGATTGCCATTTCCCCTGAAATTTGATAACAAATCAGGATAAAACAAAGATGACATAGAAAGAACTGTTAAAAAGTACAAAAGAGAGGGACATCATAATCAAGAACGAAGCATTCAAACCACGAACATCATAGACAATATATGTAATAACACATCTGCAGACGTCGCATATTCTTTGCTTTCTTAATCACTATATTTCCTTGTTCTAGCAACAGGAATAATGAAATGTAAACCGATTTATTGAACATGATTGGCAACAACCAAATTAAATGAGCCCAATTGCCCAAACGCCAAAAATTTCCATGTAAAATAAAATCTCCATCTCACATGGATTAAAAAGACAATCAACTTGTTAGCTGAATCAATGGATTTATAACTCCTCATCAGATTTAGATTTACTTACTTTTTTGGAACAGCCTTCTCATCAGATTTATAACTCCAATCTATTCCCTTAAGTGCAGCCTTCTCAAGAGGATCACCAACCTGTGGGATATTAAGGAAATTATAAGATATAGTATCAACAAATAATAGCACAGATAAAGGGGGAAACATAAAAAAGCAAGAATCATGAAGACCTATTGCTCAAGCTTGATAGTTATCTAGCAGAAAACAAGAAAAATATTTGTAACCTGGGAAACTTAGGACTTGAAGTGACAAAGAATTGTGGAAACAAGGTAAGAAATGATTGCTTTCCAAAAGTCTAGAGATAGGAAAAGTTTTATTTTGATTCCCTGAAAAGATGGCTACTACCATCTACAAAATTGATTTAGCATGACATCCAAAGTAAAGAAACTTCTAATAGTGGATCAATCAATCAAATAAAAAGGAAAACTTGATAACACAGGGCACAAACTTGACTTTCAGGAACTGTTCCTAAAAGTGCTTAACGGGTAATGCAAGTAATGAAGCATTCCCATATTATTTCCGATGCAACAATTGCGACACCATCCCACTACCACCACCCCCAAAAAAAAAAAAAAAAAATCAAATGCAGGGGCATGGGTGTCATACTTCCTTCCTTACAAGACGTGATTAAACTCAATCTTAAAGCAATGGAGTGATTTAAGACTCATTTAAGTTTCCTTTAAAAAAATATACATTACATAAACTATAAAATTGAAGAAAAATGCATTAGGAGGGGGGGAGGGGGGGGGGGGGGGGGGTAAAATAAGGTTTAAAGAAAAATATTGAACTGTGACGTGCTACTTCATTCTATTCAACATTATAACAAAGTCTAAAAACTAAGACTGAATTTAACCACCTACAGAGAGAGGAGAGGCATACCAGCTTATTCTCAACAAATACCAATGCATGGCAAGAAGCCAGGATTTCTACTGTTCGCACAGGCACTTTGCTCATATCAGATTCTAAATCTGTAGTTCCTGTCAACCCAACAACTCCAGAAAACTCCTGTAAAGTGGGAATAAAAAGTTATAGCACAAAATATGGTCTAAAATGATAAATAAATATTGTGATCTGATATGGGCATACCATGTCATCAGATGTAAGTGTCCCAGTCTTGTCAAAACAACATATATCAACCTATAGGGCAAGGAATGTACAGGAAGTTCAATAAACACCAATGTCAATATATGATCTATATCTAACAAAGTAAAGGACGCACAAGAGCAGAAACATAGTAGTAGGCCTCCAGGTACCTTCCCAGCAAATGGTATTCGAAAAGGTTCTGTGCAAAAAATTCCACGTCGTGCCAGTGCAATCAGAGAAGTATTAACAGCTATCGATAATTCCATTGGTAACTCGGGAGGTATCACAGAGGTAACAATAAGTGAACAACTTAGTATAAGTTTATACTTGCTCCTCAAGGGATCTTCTAGCCCCTGCGGCATTACAATTTACCAAGTCATATCACAACTTACCATTAAGACCAAGCCATATCAATATTTACTATTCATCTGTAGGGAAGCATTACCTTAATGAGCACATAACCAGCAGCAATCAGAGCAAATACAACCAAGAATAAAATGAACAATCCACTTTCCCAGCTATTAGCAGTCACCTATAATATGTCAATTTAGAAAGCAGAAATAGAAAAACAATTTCATCAAAATGACAATGAAATTGCATACTAGGGCTTAACGAGGTTTATATCAATTTACCCTTTCTGTAGAGAATAAGATTGTCCGCATCAACTTCCCTTGACTTGTCTCAAACCCCGTTCTCAGGACAACAGCCAAGCAGCCACCATCAGGTGTTTTCAGAGGAAAGGTCTGGCTCCAACAAGATTGTTAAAAGGGATGAGAACCATGAACAACAGCTCAACATTTAATGAAAATACATAATTTCTCAGCCTGAAATAACCTTGTCTGGAGTGTGCTGCAATATTTTAGTTCCACCAAATAAAACATGGCTTTTGTCTCGCCTGGCAGACAACTTCTCCTCAACCCCCCTACCCGCAATTGAAACCTAAAATGATGGTCAAATCTAAATGAGAATCATTAAGAGAACATCATGACATAAAAAAGCTCTTGCACCCATAGGCTTATGATATGCATTTAGATGTAGCAGCCAACCGTGAGAAAGGTAAAAGATGTCCTATTCAAACCTTGTTTATTTTTCATGGGAAAGGGGGGCCAAGGACAATAATGAACTCACACGATCCGATACATAATTACATACACAAGTAAACATGACAAGTAAACATGGACATGCACAGCAATTTAAATTTTTTGGAAAGAACAAACTGACATCAATATTAAATGTTTTATGTAAATCATAAAGTAAATAGAATCATCATTACAATAGGGGCATATGGTAAAATAAAGACAGACAGGAGGCAAAACAAAGTGTAACACAATTATATCTCAGCGATGGGAAAAGGACAAACCAAATATTAAGCAAAATGTTACATCATATCAGTAATATCTGTCTAAAAAAGTTGCCCAGCTTTCCTGGGTAAAAAACAATATCCTTAGGGGGCGTTTGGTATGAGAGATATTTTTTTTACTGAGAAAAAAAGATTGTTAGGGATTTGGAGCCTGTTTGGATCCTCTTATTTTTAAGCTAGAAGCTACTTATAAGCGAAAGCTAAAAAAAAGAGCTTAAAAAAAGAAGCTAAAAGCTGTTTGGAAATTACATGAAAATTTTAGCTTAAAATTTACTTAAAAGCACATATTTCAAGAAAATTATCTCTCTCTCTATCTTTATCACTTTTCATTTAAAAAAAAGCACACAATTCAAGAAAAACAGATAAGAGCTTAAAAAAAAGCTCCTCCAAGGAGCTTTAAATTTTCAGCTTTTTTCTTCATTATAGAAAAAAGAGCTTTTCATTATAAGAGCTTTTCCCAAAACCTGTTTGGCCTAACTTATGCTTATAAGTAGCTTCTAGCTTAAAAAAAAGAGGATCCAAACAGGCACTTGGTAAGAATTTTTTTATCCCGGGTAAGTTACAAAAAAGTGTTTGGTTAGCCAAAATTTTGCAGGGAAAGTTGGGTTAATTTTACTGATGCTATGTTTGATTGATGGTAAAATATTGATGGGAATGTGAATGAAATTATCAAAATACCCTTAATTTTTTGAATATGCCAAGTGAGTCATCATCAAATGTTGCTTTTTTTGGGGAAAAGTGAATCAAATGTTACTTTTTGAGAATCCAAGACCAAGGAAAAAAAAATACCAAAGGTAAGTGGGAAAAAAATCCTCCTTTGTGTAGTTCAAAAGGAAAATACTGGGTAAAAAAATTTGCTGGCATTTTGTTCACAATACTCATACCAAACATGGTAAATAAATATTCTCCACCCCGCTTTACCATCATTCTATACCAAATACTCATACCAAACACCCCCTTAGATTTAGACATTCAAGACATGTAACCAGCATAGAAGTGATAGCCAAAAACTCAACAAGCAACTACTACCAACAATGCTCAAACCAGCAAACAAATAGTGGCGTAAGTTTGGCAATCAGACAAGGAATCATCTATTCAAAGTTAAGAAAAATATAATCTGCTCCCTGACAGAAGTAATTTTACCTTTTAAGTATCATATATCTATTAGTGATTAGACAAGTACATTAGGGAGTATTTCGGAAAAGAGAAACACCTTCCATTGAGGAGTAGACTCGCCTGTGAGAATAGCTTCATTCACAATCACACTTCCAGCCAATATAAGCATGTCTGCAGGTACAGACTTCTCCTCTCCATTCTGACCAGAAGAGCGACCAATAGAGACAACATCCCCAGGCAAAAGGTCTGTACCAGAGAGTTTTACCCACCTATAATCCACATAATATACAAGCAAGCATCAACATTTTACTCCAATAAACCCAAATATGATCTTATTAACAATTGAGATAACATACTTGCCACAGCGATGTACCATTAGGATCTGGCTATCCACTCTAACACGTCTTAACTCAGTTAGAGTCTTCAACCGACTTTTTGCCATGGTTGACTCAAACATGAACAGCATAAATAGAGTGAACAAGCTATAATACCAGTATTCATCCAAACACCAGAGACCCACACAGAAAACCTGATCATAATATAAGCAAGAACCAGGTAATAGTTAGCAAGAAGATTGAAGACAAAAAAGAGGAAAAGAACATTAAAGAAATAATACCTGAAATACAAAAAATGGCTCCATACAGTGCTCTTTCATCAATTTCTGAAATGTTGGCTGAGGATAATCAAATCTAGAAGATCAACCAGCAGAAACATTAGAGAGAAAACTAATACAGCATAATGCTCAGAGATCAAATGAGAAGACACATAACTCCTTGACAACAAGGGAAGGAATCAACAATCACCAATAATACCAAAGTAGGTAAACTGCATATAAGATGTGTCTAATTCATAAATATTGATGTATGTAAACAACAAATTCAACCCAAAAGCTTAAACTGTTAGGTTAATGCACATTAATGGTTTTATATTTTATATTGTATTTCTCTAACACGCCCCCTCACAGAAGAGCTCATTGGACTTGAAGAATGGACAATACAAGATCCATTTACATGTGCTAAGAAAATCCACAATATTTAATTATTTATTAATAGAATAAGGGGCAATGAGGATCGAAATCTAGACCACTTGATCATAGACTCTAATATCTTGTAAAGAACCAATTCAATTCAAAGTTTAAGCACATTAATGGTTTTATATATTATGTCTTTAACACACTCATTTTTTGGTTTACAAGGGACTGAGGAGAGGATCAAACTCAAAACCACATGGTCACAAATGCTTTGATACCATATTAAGTGTCAATTCAACCCAAAAGTTTAAACTATTAGGTGAAGACACATTAATGGTTTTATATTTTATATTATATTTCTCTAACAATGCATAAGCATACAATTCCAACCACAAAAACATATCTATACTGGCAATACAAAAACTTGTGCTCTGAACGGCAGTAGATGCATATAAAAAATATAAAATATAAAAAGGTCAAAGAAATAGGAAACCCACACATTCCGCCCCCATTTCTCAGTAGCAGCAAAAACTTTGGCTTCAGAGCCATGTCCACTACTCTTGAGATAATATCCAAATGTTTCCTTTGTAGGGTATGAAAGTTTGCAAAAAGTCCCCTTCTCCTTTGAATAGACAAAACATTGTTTTCTAAAATCAAAGTAAATCTCTTCCAAATCCGCCGCTGATGAAGAACTTGCAGACTGCACACAAGTACACAAACATGGTAAACAACCGTGCAATAGCTTTCAAAAGAGGAAGAAAGAGAAAGAAATTTGCTCAACAAAACATAAACTGTAAAACCAGGAATCAACAATGTAAACAAAGAGGTAGCTGGATTCAAAAAATGCACGGTTCAAAATTAGTAAGCAGAGCTACCATGCAGCAAGCAGGTGAACAGTATCAAGCAAAAAGATACAATGAACATTACATATTCACAGTGCACTTTACTTTACATCTATTTTGAAAATATCGGAGTAATGCATTAGAGTTGAGCAAAATAAGTATTAATGAATAAGAATATGAGATCTAAACTGTTATGAACCCAGAAATACGAGTGGAGGAAATGTATGGAAGATAGAAAGAAAAAAGAAACAATTCTTATTGATGACTGCAACACAAACACATAAGGAGACAATTCTACCCCCAAGGATTTGCCCTTCACAAAGAGTTTCCTCTTTCACAATTCTCACATCTAAATTCTCGAATGCCTATCTTCGATACTATTTATGCTATATATCCACCTAACAACCTACTTCTCATCCTAATTACTAACTGCCTCCGTAACTTCCAAACCTGTCATCCTGACTTCCCTAAATAACCTGAGCTTCTCTTAATTCTCTCTAGTATACACTCCAATCTCTTCCCCCAATACTGAGTCTCATCCCTAACAAAAACGTACATTTCAAACATAAAACTAAGCAAAGATTATTCATATAAGACATGTCTGCTTTTCTTTCCCAGCCTGAAAAGCTATCCTCCTAAAAAACCACGAAAATGCAAAAACCAGAATAAACAAGAACAAACACATGAAGTTAGTGAAGCTGCCAATCTTCCCATATACCAAATTCAATAAAGAAACTCTTCTAAAATAGCTGCTATCTTAGAATCATAAAGAATCTAAGAATATCACTTAATCCAATAAAAAAGGTAGCAACAAAAAAAAAATATCCTTGAAAATTCTGGCTTTCCTCTTCAAACCATGAGCACCCAGTCTATGCATACATAATACATTGCATACTGCCAAAGAACCTTGTCTTATTTAATCCTCTCAAAACCTCGAAAATGTCAGATGAAGAGTGCTCCAATATCTCTGGACAAATACAAATTGTCGCGCACAAAAACTCCACCACTCATTCCCCCTCCAAATCAGAGAAAAACAGATAACCAAGGAGCTAGGTGAGACACCTCACTAGCATTTTCTACAAAATAATATTGTATGACTGATAAAACCAAGGAAATAATTCAATCTGCATATATATATACATACCATACTTAGTGCCTGTTTGGATCCTCTCTTTTTTAAGCTAGAAGCTACTTATAAGTATAAACTAGGCCAAACAGGTTTTGGGAAAAGCTCTTATAATGAAAAGCTCTTTTTTTTATAATGAAAAAAAAAGCTGAAAACTAAAATCTCCTAGGAGGAGCTTTTTTTAAGCTCTTATACGTTTTTCTTGAATTGTGTGCTTTTTTTTAAAACGAAGAGGTATAAAGATAGAGAGAGGTAATTTCTTGAAACATGTGCTTTTAAGTAATTTTCAAGCTAAATTTTTTATGTAATTACCAAACAGCTTTAGCTTCTTTTTTTAAGTTCTTTTTTTAGCTGTAGTTTATAAGTAGCTTCTAGCTTAAAAATAAGAGGATCCAAACAGGCTCTTATTAATGTCAGATAGCGGCGCGTAGCGCCTGACCCTCCAAACTGCTATAGCGCTATAGCGGGTAGCGCTACAACGCTACTGTGCAAAGTGTACCTAGGTGATACATTAAATTGTACTCCACAAATATAAAACTTAAAATATGAAAATGTGACATAAAAACAAATTTGAAGGATCTCAAACTCAAACTCAAACATAAATGATTTCAAACATTAAAATTCAAATCATAAGCAAATTGAAGGAATTAAAGTCCCAAATAATGTAAAACAACAAAATAAAATGGCAAAAATAGTCAAAATTCAAACTGCCACTTAAGTGAAATGTCAAAATCAAAGAACTTAAGGAACTAATCATATTTGACATCATGAACATCCAAATCTTCATCTTCACTTTCACTTGTATCTAAGTTGTAAATCTCTTCCTTCTACGACAAGAACACTTTTGCAGAAACTTGTGCCATGATTCAGCCGCAATAGCGACCGCTACATCCTCTACACTTCGCCTGACCGTCGCGGCGCGATATGTGGCAGCCGGTCACTGCACCGCAACACAACTCCGCTATAGCGCGCTAAAGCGGGGCTATTCACAAGTATGATACATACACACACACTACTATCCAAATTCCGAAGTCCATTATTTTGTAGCCATTGATACATATCCCCAAATAAAGTAACCATAAAAAAAATCAAGATGAATTAAGAGGAACAAAAATAGACACTCCACTCCAACAAAAGAAATAAACCCCATGAATTTAAAGGTCACAATTTAACAACATCTTTTGAATTACACAATGCGCTTGCGTTCATAAAAGGTTCATAAATTGTCAATTTAGAACATTCACACTTTCTTTTAAATTCACTCTCTTCAAACTTGTGTCATATATCATCAAGATTCAAGATACATACGTCCATGTAAAAGGAAGGATTAGTAACCCAAAAACACTTTTACACTTCCTTCCAATTTTCATTCTATTGAGCTGTAAACATCTAATAGTTTTATCTAGTTCTTTTCATGCATAAATTGAACATCACTGAAAATTCAATACAGTTTTCTCCTCTGAAATCCTGTCATATACTTACTATTTTCCGAAAACGAAGCGGCACGACTTCTTTAGAACCTGAAAACTTAGCCGGAGTTATCTTGCAAGAATCGGCTTGCTGAATATTCTTAGCCTGCACGCAAACCCACCAAATCAAAGCTTCTAAAAATTCCACTCAAACTACCAAGCAACCGCCATAAAATGCAGATAAAATTAATTAAATAAATAAATACCTTGCTATAATGTGCAAAACACTTGAAATCAATGGACCAACCCGTGAAGAGCCAAACGAGGATGTGAAGAGCAACGAGCGCACCCAAAACAATTGCAGCATCAACGAAGTCCAAGCTGGGAAGAATCACCGATACCCACGCGCCGTATATAATAGCGAAAGGCCAAACGTCCACGCGCCACGGCAATTGCTTCTTCCTCAGCAAATCAACTCTGTCCACCACCTTCCCACCAACGTGAAAACTTGACATTTCGGCTTTGGCTTCGGCTGATAATAGTGAAATCGTTGATCAATAAGAGAACGGAAGCATAAGAATTAGGGTTTTGGATCTGAGATCTGATGAAAATGTTTGTTACCTTTAGATGTTGATGAGAGCGGCTGAGTTGAACACCTCGCCACTCGCAACGATTCGGTGTCTTTCGTCTGCGACGATTCCCAACTTGTTGATTGCTGCAATTTTGCACACTCTCTACTCTTTACCCTCCTAATTACTTCCCCATTTAGCTTTAAAATAATCTTTATCATCCCCTTAAGTATAAAAATAGTTTGGATCAAATATTCAATTTATTTTTTTATTTATTCGACTTCTTTTATGTTTTTGTTTTATTTTTTTTTAATTGGATTTGATGTTTGTCATTTTAAATGACATAAGTTATGTTATCTTAAAAAGAGATAGACACAAGAAATAGAAATCATGAGGGTGAAAGTGGGTGGTTTTTTTAATTTAAATTTTAAATAAAAATATATTATTTTGTGTCTATCTCTCTTAAAATGATATAACTTTATGTCATTTAAAATGACAATATTTTTCCTTTTTTTAATTTTAATTAGATTGATTTGGTTTTGAACTCTTTTATAATAATAAAAAAGAAGAAGCAAAATCTATTGTGTTAGGGGTTTGCATTTGTCATTTAACATGACACAACAAACTTTTCTGCACACACAACATTTTGTGGGGCCACACTTTTTGAAGAAAAAGAAAGAAAATTACGGCACGCAAAACGAATCTCTATAACATTACACAATCACTTTTCCTACAACATAACTCTTATAAAACCTATTGTGTTATTCAGGTACACTTATGTTATATTTTCCATAATTATACTAAAAGAAAAATTATTTATCCTTTTAAAGGATATAATTTTGTGTCATTTTAGATTTTAATCGTTGATTTCCGTCAATCAACAAGTAGGATTTATTGGGTCAAACTTATTAATTAATTAGTAATTCGCAATAAAATCCAATAAATCCTAACATTTGATTGACGGAAATCATCGGTTAGGATCTAAAATGACACAAAGTTATATCATTTAAAAGGATCAATATTTTTCTCTTATACTAATTCTCAAAGAGATTTTTTTATACATTTTATTACCCATTTCAGCCCCTCAAAACATTATATGTCCCATAATTATACAACCATGAAAGTTCACCCAAGTTATTTAACTTGGGGGACATATTGGATTGAAATTTTAATAGATTGTTTTTTATCAAAAAAATTCAAATTCATTGTTATTCAATTAGGATTTTTAAGTATTGAAAAAAAAAATCACATGGTATTTGATTAAGAATTTAAAAGATTATTTTAAAGTCCTTCAAATCCGGTGGTATTCAATCAGGATTTTAAATAAATATAAATGGTGTAGGGCTACTTATGCATGTGATACACATAAAAATGGCGCAACTAATTTGAAACATCATTTGTTGGCTCAATGTAAAAAGTTTCCAAGAGATTCAAACGATTCTAGTCAATCAATTCATAGTCTCCAACAATTTAAAAAAGAAGATGGGAAATGAATTGGTAAAGCTTTTGTTGGTGTATCCTTTGGTGTTGAAGATTGTAGGCAAGCTCTTGCTAGAATGATTATTGTTGATGAGTTGTCATTTAAGTTTGTAGAGGGGGAGGGATTCCGACATTTTGTAAGTGTTGTGCAACCTAAGTTGGATATTCTTGGAAGGATTACTGTTGCTAGAGATTGTTGGAATCTCTATTTAAACGAGAAGAAAAAATTGTAATCTATTTTTAGTGTTCCGAGTCAAAGTGTGTGTCTTACAACTGATTGCTGGAGTTCTGTGCAAAATCTCAATTATTTGTGTCTTACTGCTCATTTCATTGATAATGATTGGAAATTGCATAAAAGAATATTGAATTTTTGTTTGATCAAGAATCATAAGGGTGAGACTATTGGAAGAAAAATTGAGAAATGTCTTCTAGGTTGGGGAATTTCAAAAGTTTTCAATATTACTGTTGACAAAGTGAGCTCAAATGATCTTATTATTGCTTACTTGAAAGCTAGAATGGAGGATTGGAATGCACATTCGTTGAAAGGTGAATATTTGCATGTCAGATGTTGTGCTCATATTTTAAATCTTGTTGTCAATGATGGATTGAAAGAGTTGCATGCTTCAATTACTAAAATAAGAAATGTTGTTAGATGTGTGCGTGCTTCCCCTAGTCATATGGATAGATTCAAGACTTGTATAAAAGATTGTAGGATACAAGAGGGTGGCATAGTGCAATTAAATGTTCTTACTAGATGAAACTCTACTTATATTATGCTTGAAAGTGCATTAAAGTTTCAAAAGGCATTTAAAAGGTTAGGAGAGTGTGTTGCTGAATATGCAATGATGCAAGGTGGAATTCCAAATATTGAGAATTGGGATAATGCACGAGTGTTTGTGAGATTTTTGAAAAATTTTCACGATGTCACTGAAAAAGTGTTTGGTTCTTTATATGTGACTTCTTAATATTTTCATGAGTTTTACATGATATTGAATAACTTAAAGACATGGAGTAGGAGTATGGATCTATTACTTGGGCCCATGGCTAAAAAAATGAAAGCTAAGCATGACAAATATTGGGGAAACATTAGAAATATCAACATGATGATTTTTATTGATGTGATACTTGATCCCCCATATAAATTACGATTTGTGGAATGGAGTTTTGAGAAGCTTTATGAAAGGGAGGATGCATAATTTTTAAGTGTTAAGAGTTAAGGAGACTTTAAACAAGATGTTTCACAGTTATAAAGATTTTCATGGAAATAATCTTTCTCGATTGTCCACCAAAGATCATCATGAGGTAGAAGACTCTGATTTGGCAGCATTTGATAACTCTTCATTTGCTAGTGAATTTGAGAGGGACATAACTGTGAGTGAGAGCTTGAATAAAAATGAGGTGGACCTGTATCTCATGGAACCACTAGAGAAAGGAACTAAAAAATTTGATATCTTGAATTGGTGGAAGGTGAATTCTAGCAAATATCCTACTCTTGGTCTAGTAGCTAAAGATGTATTGGCTATGCCAGTATCTACAGTTTCTTCAGAATCTGCTTTCAGCATTAGGGGTAGAGTTCTTAGAGCTCGTTTGGTGCACAGGATAGGATAAGGGTAGGATATGATATGGGGTTGATAAGGGTAGGATATGATATAAAGCTGATAAGCCTATATCATATCTTATGTTTGATGAGCACCTGATTAACAATCTAATAAGATTATGTAGAAGGAGAAAGGAGAAAGAAAAAACAAAATATAATGCAATAAATACAAATATATTGGGTAGCGTGAGAATATATTGGGTAGCGTGGGAATATATTGGATAGCGTCAGCATATATTGGGTATCCAATATTGGTATCCTATCCTGTTGAATCCTAACTCAGCTCTCCCTATAGGATAAGAAATCATCACTGATTCTCTGGAGGCACTCAAGTTGTGCCCCTCTAATATAAAGGTGCTTACTTTATGTGTGTTGGGGTTTTTTGTTTGCTTCTTGCAATTCATTGGTTTGGTGTATGAAAGTATGGCAACTATGATTAGGCAATTTATAGAGCTGCCAAAGCATCTCTTGCACTAAATTTGCTGGCTGAAGCACAAGACCATTGCCGAAAGGGTCTTCAGTTGGACCCCAATAATGAGGAATTGAAGAAGCTTGAGAAGTAGACTGGTATGAAGATATCAGAGAATGAGAAGCATGAAGCTGAAGTCTCTAAGGTTGTTGGAGAGACAAAGGTATAAACTTTGAACTGTTTTATTATGTGCTTGATGTCTTAATAGTTGGTTTTGAAAATTATCGAGAAGTAAATATTTTAAACTTTGGCTTGAAATAGCTTCTATACTTTCTATTACAGCAAGTAGTTTATGATGAAAACTGAATTAAAGATTCAATTTTCTGTGATGTCTTTCAATCCAGAACTCTTACATCGTCGGAATCACTTTTGCCGCCGGCATTGGTGGTCTTCTCCTCGGCTATGATACTGGTACCTAACCATCATTTCAATTTCTCTAATTTGAGATGCCATTAATTTGTGTGCAGGAGTTTTCACCCATTGATAGTTTGATAGTTTTCACCCCTATTGTTTCTATGTTTACTAGTATGGTTGGTGGTGTACAATTGATACTAATTATCATGCACACCTTAAATAAATAAATAAATGATTGTCGGATTGCCCCAAATATATAGCCAACGGACAGTGTAATGAGTCATTAATATGGTATTAATGGTCTCTGTTATGCTTAGTTCAAGGTAAAAAAATAAAATCACACCTCAAACTCAATTCAAAGCCACAAGGTTTAACTTAAAAGAATTAGTGTCTAATCAAAATCCCTGCCCAAACCTTCCCCACATTATTCTATTAAAATCCTCCTTTTTCACTTTTTTATTTTATCTAATTATTAAAGTGAGATACAAATAACATCCAAATCTTCACGGGTCAACTTCTCTTTCTTTCATCTGCTCAGTCGGAAAACTACTCTCTTACATTTTGTTTGTGGTCTATCAGTCTATGTGATCATGTCTACTATTATTTCCGATTAGTCTGCCTTTACTGTATTGCCATTTTAAATTGAGTATCCTTGCATGGTAATTGCTGGCCTTGTAGTCAGAGATTGATAATTTGGATATTTTTCTTTTTTCCAGTTTGATGTAGTTTGATTTCTTTAATACAATTATACTCCTAACAATATTGGAAGGGAGGATAAAAGAGATTTTTGTTTCATTTCAGTTGTTTCATATCACCAGCTTGGAAGTTGTTGACTTTCTGGATAAATTCTTGGCTACGAATCCTGATCCCAGGTTCTATTATCACATTCTTGTAACTAACTTGGAAAACCTTACAGGGGAAACAAAATTATAAGTTAATTGATATTTATTTTTGTTATGAATGGTACATACTAGACCTTGATGACAATCAATGTTGACTTTCTGTTTCAGTTGACTGTCTTATTCATAATGGAATCACCTTGTTTATGGGAAATGACTGTTGAAGTTCTACTACCATATGTCAACTCGAACCAAATATTAATTTCTAGCTATGTGCATTACATGAATAGTTTGGCCAAAGGAGATGAATCGCTTGAAAGTGATCCAAAGCATAGCACCCTGAACTTTTCCACCAAAGGAGAGCCTAAACGTCCCAGAAGAAGAAAATAAATGTGTTCAAGCATAAAATAGAAGAAACCAAATAATACTATTTTATTTTATTTTTATTTTATTTTATTTGAGTTTTAGACAATTTGCCACCACTGATTCTCTTGGATTTTGCTTGACTATATTGAAAAATATTTCCTGCTCTTACTTTACTTGAATCATCATAATTCACTTCTATTCTCATCTGCATTATTCTTCATAATACATGTAATGGTAAGTAACCGTGTCACATTATTTTTCTAAGCTAATGGTTTATGAATTCCCTCACTTCACTGTTTTCAGATTGTACTTTTTGTTCTCCCTCCCTTATCCCAAACCTTTTAGGTTTACCTCCCTCTAATGGATGATCATACATCTTAGCATTGCTGTCCTTTTTTGTTGGCATTAAATTGTTCATCGGGATTTACTTTGAATTGATTTCGACTGATTTAGTGTTTGTGCAAACGATCAACTTTATTGCTAAGTCTTTCTTTTTAAAGGGAAACTAGGGCCTACACAATACAATTCAACTTGAGACTTCAAGGTCAGCTGTAAAACATCTCACAAAAAAAGTAGGTAAATAAGAAGTAACTAAGTATTTGTAGCACATTGAAAATCAAGATAACAGGTTTATGACAACAGTTTTGGTTGCGGGCTACTTTCTTGCATACCAATAGGTGAAACTTTTCAAATATTACTATATTTTATTCTTGAAAGTAATGAGACTGTTTTACACAAGTGAAGGGAAGACTAATACCATTCTTTTTTGTGTTTTTTTTACAGGTGTGATTTGGTTGTAAGCCTTTTAAAGGGTTAGGATGCATTTAAGGGCAATTTTCGAAAGGCTGATACAAAAAAATTAGTGTTGTCATATTTTTGGTAATTTTGTATAGACATATAATGACAATGACAAACTTCTAATTTTAACTTTATTTGACAATTCCTTTTATAATGTAATAAAAACTTTATTTGTATATATGAATTAGAAAATGATGGCATATGTGAAATTGGTAAAACTTTGTTCCTGGCTTTTGAATCATTCGTGTGATTTACTTTTTGTACAATTTGTAAATTTTTTTTTAAAAAAATGATTTCCATTAATTAGCCACGGTTCTATTGTGGCAAAATAAATCTTTTGTTTTGTGATGAACAAAACAGTTTAGCCACGCCCCCAACGTGCCTAACATTAGAAAACTCATTGCTAACTAAATGTTACCACACTCATTCATTCAGACCGTGGCTAAGTGCAAGAGATGCCGTGGTTATAATAATGCAACACCCATTTTTGTCATGGTTTGATAAACAGTGGAAAACTCAATTAGCTACGGTTCTTAGCTTCATTTGCCACATTTTTAACCGTGGCTAATCACTGATTTTTTTGTAGTGATACACCATAAATTTGGATAAATGCACATGTTAAATTCTATATATACCACTTCATAATAATGGAATGACAAAGATTGAATTCTATATATACCACTTCATAATAAATTCTTATACTATATCATGAACCAAGTTTACCAAAAAATTAAACAATTAAAAAAAGTACATAACAATTTTATATCTCTTTAACTTATTTTATCCATGCTAAAATTCGATAATCAAAGAAGAAAACTGAGTATTTTAACCTTAAAATCATTTTTGATATTACTTATTTGCAAATCATTAGCAACTACTCTCCTCCAGGCGATATACATGATTAAAAAAATATTTTTATTATGAAGTGAATTAAATTGTTGAAAATATTTTAAATAAAGAAATAAACCTGAAATCTATTTATCACCTCCAGAAGTAGAGGTGTCAAAGTCTTAGTGCATGATTGAGAGGTTTTTTTTTTTACTTTTCTTCTCCTTATAAATAGAAGTTAGGCCAAATGAATTTTTACAAAAATTCTTATAATAATTTTGTTATAATGAAGAAAAAAGTTAAAAATTCCTAGAATGAGCTTTTCTAAGTTGTATCAGCGAATAAAAACAGTGAAGCATAAAATAAGATTTTATTCTAGAACAACAGTTGACCATTAGTGGTCAAAGTGAAATATATATATATATATATATATATATATATATATATAGGGAGGGATCTTTTGACTCTAGAGTAAGACTTTCAACTCTCACTCCTCATCTCAACCGTTGATTTCCGTCTATCTAACTGTTATTATTTATTTGAAATAAATAAATAAATAATTGTTATAGATAACCGTTAGATAGACGAAAATCAACGGTTGAGATGAGGAGTAAGAGTTGTAAGTCTTACTCTATAGTCAAAAGATCCCTCCCCATATATATATGGGGAGGGATCTTTTGACTATAGAGTAAGACTTACAACTCTTACTCCTCATTCTAACCGTTGATTTTCGTTCATCCAACGGTTATAGTTTAGGAAGTCATATTAATTAATTTATTATTAATTACACTATAAATGAATACCGTTGATTTCCGTCAATCAACGACTAAGATGGGGAGTAAGACTTAAAAGTCTTACTCTAGAGTCAAAATATCTCTCTCCATATGTATATATATATATATATATATATATATATATATATATATATATATATATATATATACATATGGAAAAATATTTCTCCGACTACTTTAGATAAGTTTATATCCGGCTACCCCAAAATTACGTCGTTTTGTTTATTTATTTTCTTATATTAATTGATTCACTTTTGAATGATTATGATTCACTTTTTCTCTCTATTCCTTTATATTCATCTTTGTATGGTTATAATTTAATGGCTGGAGATAAAGTTATCTTAATAACTTGAGAAACGATAAGCATACATATATATATATATATATATATATATATATATATGTATGGGGCAGGATCCTTTGACATCGCTATTAAACTTTGAAGTTTGACACCAAATCATAATTGTTGATTATGCCAATCAACAGTTATCATTTATTGAGAATTAATAATTAGCTAATAAGTTTGTTTCCCAATAAATGATAACTGTTGATTGACGAAAATCAACGATTGAGATTTGATGTTAAATTTTAAAGTTTGACACCAGTGTCAAAAAATCGTATCCTCATATATATGGGTTTGTACATCTCCTGTTGCTGCACAACAAAAACTTTTCTTGCTCTCACTTTGATTTTTGCATAACCTTTTTTCTTTTTAAAAAACGAATAGGGCCATGGAAGCTTAATCTGTCGCATAAAAAGGCAGCATTTCTCATGTGAAAGGAGAAGTGTTTTTCCCATATGTAAATAATCATTTCAACCTAAAAATTTAAGTTATTAAGTGAAAGCATCAATGATTTATATATTTCTTTAAAATGCTCTCTCACGTGAGAGCCCATTAGGCATAAATGTTGGATAATACATAAGTCCACCTACCCATGTTAAGAAATTCCACAAGAGAAAGTAAAGAGCGGTGATGATCGAACCTGTGATACCAACTCTCTAATACCATGTAAAGAACCATTTCAACTCAAAATCTTAAATTATTAAGTGGAGGTCCATCAATGATTTATATACTTGTGTAACATATATAACACACCGTAAATGTCATAGGTGAGATAAAAAAAGATATTAATAAAACAAATGTGGGAGGATAAATAAAAAGTCGATACCCCACTTTCTGACCAAATCAATTTCGATGGACCTCTCCCCACTCATCCTCTTCGTGACCATGCTCTCCCTCACCTCATTTCACTTTCACACTTGATTTGTATGAAGTCTCTTTCCTTATCTTCCTCTAGCTTCAACCGAGAATCCCTCATAACACCACCCAAGTTTTTTCTTCAAAGATCTTATGGAGCGTTTGGTAGAAGAGATATTTATATTAATTATTGGAGAATATAGTTGCTGAAGCTGACGTGGATTAAAACTGATATATTAAAATCAATTTTAATCGTTCCAAGAATCACAGAATTCAGTTTTTTATCAGTTCTAGCTTTCTGTTATGAGTTCAATGTATTTCTGATGTATATATATAGAACTGATGTAATATTTGTAGATCAGATTTTACAATGAATATACTTTACAATCATAAGATGGTATCAGAGCCTCACCGTCCCCCGCTTTAAAAAGTGGAATTAAAATAAAAAAAAAGCACAAAAAAGGAAAACCAAAAATGGGCCTGTGCAATTTCCACGCTTCTAGCCTAAAGGGCTCTGGCGTGAGGGGGCGTGTTGAGATATATAGTCCTACATTGATTGGATGGGCAACTAATATGGCCTTTATAAGACCTTGGGCACTCCCACCCCTTGAGCTAGCTTTTGGGGTGGTGACCTCAAGGTTCTTAACATTAATCGAAAAAAAAAGATTTTCGGGAATATAGTGAGAAGTTTTTTTTTTCTCGGGTAAGTTACGAAAAGTTATTTGGTAGATCCAAATCTTTTATGGGAATGTTGGGTTAATTATACTGATACTATGAGAAAATAAAAATATCAAGTATCATATGATATTTTCATTTGGGATTCTGTGGTTAAAACTAAAATGATGGAAAAAAAAGTTTCCCGAGAATATTTTCAATTTTCTCATACCAAAAGTTGGAAATTTTTTTGCCTCACCCCATTTTCTCAGGATTTCTAAAATAATCTCTATTCCAAACAACCCCTTAATTCATTTTTCTTTTCTTTTCTCATTCTTTATTCCAACTCATCTATTTCAACCCCATTCCATAATGTTCATTATTCACAAAATTTGGATGGAAGCGACCATTCCTTGAAGGAAACAAAATCGAATTGGAGAGAAGACCAAGCACAGATCGTGAAAGGAAGACATAGACATTCTTTTAAGTGTAAGTATAAGAAAACCCTTTCCTTTCTGCCTCCTCCACCTTAATTTCGGTTAGATATTGAAATGGATAATGAGACCTTGATTGCAATTAAATGAGCATTGTGTGTGCGCTTATTGACACGACTTGATGATTGAACTCTACACACAATTTCTTGATGATGTAGCTATGTGTGTGTGCTATGTTGAAAGGAAAGGAAGCGTCAGAATTGGTTTTTTATACATGATTTGGATTATGCCTTGAGTTATTTAAGCACATACTTGAGAAATGCATACAACATGAAAATTTCATGGTTCTTCCACTTGTGTCATATCCTAGTGTTAATGGGCTATGATAGTTGACAGTGTGGGGGACGCTCCACAATAACTGAGCTCAATTTACATGTAAGTCAGCTAGTGCACCCATACTAATTGTGGATGATGGTTTCTTCGAACTGCAGAGTGTTAGAAATTTTTATAATAATTGTGGGCTTCAATCAATTGTAGTTTGGCTAGGTCCCCTCTGCATTCACGTGTTAGAAAATCGTTACTCCACAACTTGCCCCATCGACGGTTGTGATCAGGGAGTGGCGTGAATTGCAGAGGAAGATCCTGGTCTTTCCATTGCAGGAATACCGGAGCAAACACTATATTTAGAATCATGTCGTCAACAAGTAAGCCTAAACCCTTTTGGTGTTCTAATGTCATATAATCCTATTTTATGAAATTTCTTACATTTGGTATCAGAGCCTAGATTATATAATTTAGGACCCAATTGTTTATTATGAAACATGGTTATAATTTTGGGAATTAAGTTTTAAGCTCCTCTTGTTTTGTGTTTCATGAAACTTCAATCGGTTGCATGGCTTTATGGTTATCAAAATTTGATTTTGTTTTATGCCTTTTATTTTTTGAGATTGATGATTTTAGAGATTTAAGTTTCCCAATTTATGTTTTGCTGTTTGAATTTTGTAATTCATTTAGACGGGATTTATGCAATTTTGCAATTGTGATGGGTCTAAACAAAAACAAAAAAAACAAATTTTTTTGGCTAAATTCTATTTGATATAGACGTGTTTCTCGTTTCTCCGATTGTTGAAAATTATAAAAACGAACTCGTTTGAGTTTAATACATATATCTGGTATAATAGCTTGTTCTTCGTGGAACCGAAATCTGATATCCTACTTTTTTAGGTATAATTTGGGTTTTCTTTCTTTCTTTTCTTTCTTTTTTTTTTTCTCTGAGAAATCAATAGAGTGGAACTAAACTTCATTTTTTGTACCAAAAGAGGAATAATAGTCATAGAATTTGATATTTTGCTCTATCCATGTACCAAAAAAAAAACCAATATTTTGGTTCAAAAACCAGAGTTTGCAGTGTTCGTTGGAGTGTGATGGTGGTTGCATACTCTAGGGACTTCATATATTCCTTTTGAAAAAATAACAAAAACGTCCCGTCTTTTAAAAAAAAATGAAGCTGCAATTTTCGCCTCGGACAACCATGGTAGCAGTGGTTGTGAAGATAAAAATAATGGCTGAGGACCATCCGTGATTGTGATCATCTATGTCCTATGTTCTAGGTATAGTGGTGTGCAATGTTTTTATTCATTTATTTATTCGCTTTTATAATTTTTCCATAGCAATGGATATTAGAATACATATTTAAATTTCCATTATATTTTATTATTTTTTTCTTCTGGGATGTATTTTGAAGAAAAATATATTAGAAATTAATTTATTATATTTTGCATCCATTGATGATATTCAAATTTTCACAATGTTGTTGCAAAATTATGTATTCTCAACTTATAATATATGCTCTAATATATTTTTTTATATGCTTCTGCTTGAACTGTTAAAATGCAAAATTTGTTTGGAAATGCTATTATTTTGAATTCATGATCAGTAAATATGTTGCACCTTGTGGATTGGATCATATTTTTGGGAAAGAGAATGTTATTATATTTAAACATATCTCTGTGTAAGAATTTTTATGAATTACTATAGGTAATTACCACCAAAGTGAGACTGCTTATATTTGTTTGTAAAAATTGAGGAATGATTTTGGTTATTTCATGAAATTTCCTGTCCAAAAGGGATAATTGTGTGTTATAACTGTAAATTTGTTTGGGATGATGTTAATGGAGGTGCATTGGTCTAGGTGATCTGTCTGTCCAAAGAGGGCACATCTCTGAAGCCAGTGTATGCTCATTGAGCAAATTTTCTTTGAGGTTGTAGATGAAGTTATTGGAGGCTCATTGGGCTAGTGATCTATCTGTCCAAAGGGGATGGATTTTTGAACCCAATGTTATGCTCATTGATTAACTCATCTGAGATTCTGACCTTGGTTTAGACCTTGGTTTGTGCATTCTGCCCAAAGGGGAATGTACTGTTATGTTGTCCTTGTTATAACAATCTGTTGTGCTCATTGATTAACTCATCTGAGGTTCTGACCTTGGTGATAGCCTTGGTTAGTGCATTCTGCCCAAAGGAGAATGTACTGTTATGTTGTCCTCATTATAATATCTTGATTTAATTGAATGTGTATATTTTCTTTTAGTTTACTCTGATATATTCATATTTTGTCTTAACAATGAACTTTTCTATGAATAATTATGTTGTTTCGATTGAAATGTTGACTGGATCCAATTATAACAAATGGAAGCAAGACCTAGAGTTTTCTTTAGGAATTGTTGATCTTGATATAGCTCTGCGTGAGGATAAGCATGTAGTAAATGCAGAGAGTACACCTGAGGAGAAACAACTTTTAGCTAAGTGGGAGAGGTCTAATCGACTTGGTTTGATTGCTATTAAGAGGACTGTTTCTGAACACCTGCTTAGTGGATTGCCTGAAACCACAAGTGCTAAAGAATTCCTAACTGCCATAGAAAACAGGTACAAAGTATATGATAATGCCGAGTCTGGATATTTAATGAAGGAGTTAACTAATATGAGATATGATAATAATGGAGGTGTAAGAGAATTTATTTTGAAGATGGTTCATGTGCAGACCAAACTGAAAGCCCACAATATTATTCTGAATGAAAACTTTCTTGTTTCACATGCCTTAAATTGTTTACCTGCTGAGTTCACACAAATTAAGACTGCCTACAACACTTTTGGTGAAAAATGGACCATCAATGACCTTATTTCTAAATGTGTGGCTGAGGAAGAGAAGCTCAAGAAAGGAAAAATGACTTATCTGAAAACCTTGCCTTCCTTTCTATTCATGGTAAATCTCATTCCAACAAAGGTAACTGGAAGGACAAGAAAGATTCATATGATACTTACCATGGAAATAAAAATTCATGGAAACCAAGTAATAGTCATCACCAAATGGTAGGAGGTCCCAAGTCAGTTGCTTTTAAGAAAACTATTTGGTGTTTCTAGTGTAAGGGAAAAAAGGGCATAAGAAAGTTGATTGCAATGGATTCAAGGCTTGGTTGGAGAATAAGAAGAGATATGGAGGAGTTCAGAAACATGAGGAAATCAAGTCTCAAGGAAAGCAAGCTCAAGGTTGAAGATGACCTTAAAGTTACTATGGAATCAGTGGGAGATGATGTCTTAGACTTAAGTTGTTTTGAAGTGAACTTTTTATGTACTCTTCTTTAGAAAAGTTTTTATTTCAATTTCTTATTTGGATTAGTTTGGATTTTATTTTATTTTATTTTACTTTATTTTTAGTTGATGGAAAAACCATGTTGAACTCTCAAGTTATTAATTTGCTATGGATCTTATTTATATATTTATTTTGTGGATGACTTAATTATTAAGTACATTGGTTGACCCTCTAATCGAAGGACTTAGGCCCATGATATTTAAATGCATGTGAAGAACATGGGTGTAGTGAGTTCCCTTGATTTACTTGATTAATGGGAGTTTGAATTATTTATTATTTTAAGGTGTTGAACTATTTATTTAGGATATAATTGATGCTTGGTTGACAGATAAATTCTTTTGGAGCAATTGATAATGCTTTGAGTTTTATTATTGTGTATATTGAATACATGTATTTATGTTTATCAATTGTGAGATATTTTGGAACTCAGTGTCGTTGAGACCACCATGCCTGTGGTTGACACTATATTGGAGTTCGAGGCATGATTTTGGAACTCAGTGTCGCCGGAACCATCATGTCTGTGGTTGACACTATATGGTAGTTTGAGACATAATGGTGTTGTTAAGACTACAGGGCCCGTAGTCGACACCATATTTGATTATATGATGGTTTTTTAATAAACCATGAAATTTCTCTGGCTTTAAGACAATGAGAGAAATTTGAAGTCTGACAAAGAAAATAGCAGTCTGGCTATTGTTGGATCACATTGGCATGCTATTTTCTTGCTACACTCCA
This sequence comes from Gastrolobium bilobum, assembly GCF_033153095.1. Classification (NCBI taxonomy): domain Eukaryota; kingdom Viridiplantae; phylum Streptophyta; class Magnoliopsida; order Fabales; family Fabaceae; genus Gastrolobium; species Gastrolobium bilobum. Next base: position 443,995 of record NW_026898670.1, read on the forward strand.
CTCTAATGACTAGTCGACGGAGTCAAGTAACATTTGTGACCATGGAAGGTCTTATATCGGCAAGGGTATAATCACCGCCTGATTCAATGTTATTTGATTTTAGTTGGATGGAGTCATATTCAGATATCTCACCTTGGATCACATGTTTTCTTAAAATGTGGCCACATTATAAGAATTTGTCCTTAGCCCGAGAGTCATTTTCAAATAACTTATTTTTCTTTTCTCTTTTAAATTAAAATTTTACAATTGATTTTGCCCTAGTGGGAGAATGTTAGAAATTTTTATAATAATTGTCGGCTTCAATCAATTGTAGTTTTCTTGTTTTAATAAAAACGGGTTAAGTCATGATCCATATAAGGGTGGAGTATAAAGCCCAGTTAATTAATGATCCTTTTGATTTGGGCTTGGATATCTGTACATTGATTAGTGTGGGTAACAGTGTAGGCCTAATCCATAGGCCCATGATGGGAAAGGGTCTAGGGTTAATAAGTTTGGCTAGGTCCCCTATGTATTCACAACGTGTTAGAAAATCGTTACTCCACAACTTGCCCCATCGACGGTTGTTATCAGGGAGTGGCGTGAATTGCAGAGGAAGATCCTAGTCTTTTCATTGCAGGAATACCAGAGCAAACACTATATTAAGAATCATGTCGTCAACAAGTAAGCCTAAACCCTTTTGGTGTTCTAATATCATATAATCCTATTTTATGAAATTTCTTACACAGAGTAGAGTTAGTATCTGTATACCATAGTTGTATTACATGATCGTTATTGAATGGAAATATGCTTATGCACTAACTTGCAGGTCAATTTATAGTGGGGTACCGCCAAGTAGTGGCGAACCTATTTGGTTTTCTATGTGTGCAAGTGCACACATAAATTCGGTCATACATTTTTTTAGTAAAGAAAAGTATATTTTTTAATTAATTATGAGTGTCATTCAAGGAGCACTTTTAGTGGCTGTATTACCAAGAATAAAGCACAGATATTAAGAAAGAAACACATCTTATTTACTGCTTATGTTTTAGTGATTTTATATCATTAAGTTGATTACTATTTTTTTTATGTTAAGTTCAAGTTTTCTTTTCTTTTGTTGTTTGAGGATTATATCCCTCATATTATATGAATGAATTTTTTTGTTAAGTTATATAATATTAAAGAAAGTGAGATGACACATTATTCAATGAATTGGTCTTGTCTTTTTCTTAAAATGACAAAAAATTTGGTTCATGTAACATAAGGGATATAATTTTTTTTATATTCTTTTATTTTTTAATGCATTTAAAACTTTGTTTAATTTTTTTTTCGGAAGCACTGCCCCAAAATCCCCTCCACTAAATATTCTGACTAAATATGCGCACATAAATAAAATTTTCTAGGTCCGCTACCGCTGCCAAGAACCCCTTTGGCCGAAGGAGAGATAGAAATTTTGGGGATTTTCTTTTACTTATTGAGATTCATGTCTCACTCATTGTGTGATTTTATTTCAGGTACACGAGTCCAGGAGGAGAGGCCAAGAGATGTTTGATTGCTATTGTGTGGTTTGTTTGTCCATTTAGAAACCAATTTAAGATTTAAGTGATGATTAAATGATGGTAAGAGCTGAAAAGGTGAATTTAAAATCTTAATTCTGGATTCGCACCGAACAGGATTGTCTCCTACCGATGGTTGATGGAAAAAAAAAATCCTATTTGATGTAACTTATTGTGTAATGTCTGTGTTATGTGTGTGGACCTTGAGTAGTATGTTTTGTGCAGCTTGTAATGTAAATTCGGGGCTGTTTTATATCGTTAGACTCTTGTACTTGAGAAAGCTATGGATGAATGTTGTTACGGAAGTCAGTCATTGGTTTGATTGTCATCTTATGTTTGAGCGCTCGAGACCGTAACTACGTAAAGCACCAAATCAAATTCTGGGGCGTTACACAATATATGAGAAAGTGAAAAAAAAAAAGATGTTAATAATTTTTTTTATACATTTTTAATATTTTAGTTATTACCAAATAAAATCTTACGCCGATTTTGTTGTGAATTTAAGTTATTTGATAAAACCTACTCAGTATTAAAAAAATATTACAAATTAAGAAATGTGTCAGTCTGTAACATTCCTCTTCTAATAAATATATTATGTCAATATGAATGATTGCCTTTAGCATTATTTAAGAAGAAATACTATTTTAGCTGTATAATTTAATCTTATAATTTTATCAGGCCTATAGGGGTGAGATTAGACCTGGATTAATTACCATTCTCATCTATCTATTCCCCTTCTTGCCCCTTTCGCTTCGAATCTCACACCAACTGAGCTACCATTTGGTACATTTGCTGGTTATTGTTTATTTCAAAGTTTGTTTATGGTAATTTTTTATATTTGTTTGCTATATATGTTGTGTGACAAGTAGACCCTGAAGAGGAAAATCACGGGCGTGATAAGTGAAAGAGTAGGAGTAATAGTTGGGGTGCTGTTGTTAATTGTAAGTTTGTACCCTTTTTCCTCTTATATTTTCAGCTTTTCATTTTTATATAAGATATTTAGCTATATATGGTTTTCTCCTTGAGGGGTTATGTAAAAATGGCAAGAGAAATGTTTAAATTGTGGTAGTCTTTTTCCCATTTGTTTATGTTTTTGTGTAGCTAGCTGAAGTTTGGTTTGGTTGATTGAGAATAGGATCATCTCCATCATTGTTGTTAAAATTTCGATTTATTACTACGATTTTTTCTTTTCACCAAAACAATTTTACTAATATTCCAAACACTTTTATGTTTTTATGATTTTTTTACATTACGATTTTACGTTTTATGATTTTTTAATCCCCTTCCAGTTTTACTTAAGATCTTGATTTTAAGAATATTGATTTCCATAATCGTAAAACACGTTCGTGTAAAATTCATGGCAATTTGTTAAAGGGTAACAAGGTCCTTCCACCTGTGGTCGTCCACTCGTCCTTATTCATAATCCTAATTATCAAAATTCTGTTTCAAAAACTTCTTAGCTTCTCTTTTGCTTCAATATTTCTAAATGGTTTAAGCTTTTTCATATCCTATTTTCTGTCTCTTGTCACTGAACCATAAACTTGGATTATTGTGAGAAATCTCATCTGCTTAATCTTATCGTGCGAATTCCTAACCTATCAATTTCCTCGAGTTATTCATAGTTCTTCAAGAACTTTTTCATTGTTTACAAGAAGATTTTCTTGGACTACTTTTTGTTTGAGCTACTTATTGTTAATTTTTAAGCCAGGAATCAAGTTGCATGAAATGTTGGGAGACAGGTAAACTAATATTTTTCAGCTAGCTAGTTTACTTTTTTTTTCTTTTCTTGATTAGTGCATTTTGAGCCATGGAAATCACTGCATACACATTCATTCAGGTAATTACAATTCCATGAAAGTTAACACTAATTCAACTGAAAGAAAATCATTTTTCTCAAAAGAGAACTAAAAAAATAAAAAATGTACCACATGATACTAATAGATGGATGATAACATATGTATGCATGTTTGGAAGTGGATCCCACATGTGTTATTATGATACCATGTAAAATGATGTCAAACCCTACGAATAAATCAATGATTATGGAGAGTATAATAATAGCTGCACGCCAGGGATCAATGTCCATGGCTGCATTTCAAGTCTGCCTGCAGGTTTGGTTGGCAGTGTCTCTTCTTGCTGATGGTCTGTCTCTTCTTCCCACATTTTAAATGGCCAATTGAATCCTCAGTGTTCAATAATTGTTATCCAGCTGATTCTATTCTGTAATTACTTGTCCTATCTAGGATGCATTCACTCCTAGTTCTTGGTTCTTGGTTCTTGGTACAATGCCTTCCTTTAGAAACAGAAGAAAAAGGCAATTTTTTTAAGTCTGCTTCTATTAGTTCACAACATCCAAAATAACATCACGTTGGTTTCAGGCGATTCTTGCAGGTGCATTTGCTAATAAGGACTATGACAAGGTCACAGCCACAGCATCCCGAGTATTGCAGGTTCTTTACAATATTAAAAGAAACCTGTCTTTCCTCAACGGATTAAATTGTAGACTTGATAGACAATTATATTGCAGATGGGTTTGGTTCTAGGATTGGTACTTGCATTCATTCTTGGAACAGGATTGCATGTTGGAGCTAAACTATTTACAAAGGATGTCAATGTCCTTCACCTCAATTTATATTTGATTTGATAGTGTCAAGGGCGATTGACAGTAGTGTCCTCTTTCTTAGTATAATATACCTGAATGTTACGGAGTGCAAATTTTTTTCCAAATTGCCACGGTACCATAGTCGCTGGGATACTTAACTACTATGAACGGAACACGTGCCACGTTCCTAGTGGCTGGAGATGCCTTAGAGGCCTGTTGTACCATAGTCGCTGAGGTACTTAGCTACGGGACAAGTGCCACGTTCAGCAACTGGGAACGTGGCACGTGTCTCGTAGCTAAGTAACTCAGCGACTATGGTGTCGTGGCAGTTTGGAAAAAATTTTATACTCCGTGACATTTAGATATATTGTACTGAGAAAGAGGACAGTACGGTCAATGTTCCGATATTTGCTAATAATAACCGCTCTTCTCCGGGATACTGACCAAAATGCCACTATTCACCAACTTTTTTACCTAAATGCCACACGAACAGTGTTATTTCCCAATCTGCCACGGGGGCAAGTTCGCTTCTGACACAAGCGACCTCGGTTTGCTGACGTGTCACATTTTTAATGGATAACAAGTATTAAATTTAAAAAAAAAATTCAAAAAAAAATGAAGTTCGCCTACCATGTAGGCGAACTTGGTTAAAATATTGTTGAAACCGAGGTCGCCTGTGTCAGAAGCGAACTCTGACACCACCAGGAAGCTGACACATCAGCAAACCGAGGTCGCTTGTGTCAGAAGCGAACTTGCCCCGTGACAGATTGGAAAATAACATTGTTCGCGTGTCATTTAAGTAAAAAAGTTGGTGAGCAGTGGCACAATGGTCACTGTTCCCTCTTCTCCCTAAATTGGTAGTACTTGATTTGATTTTATTGGTAAAAGTTGGTGAATGGTGATTCAGCCAATATTTGACAAAGGGGTGGTTGACCACTCTATCTTACGGAGTGTTGGTGGAATATTTTAGTTTTATCGTTGCTGATGTAGTACTGCTCTTATCTTCCCCCAGTAATTCTGCATGCTTTCTAATTTCTATTATAGCCTACAAATAACAATTCAAATTTTAGTTTATTGAAAGTCCTCTGACAAACACATAACCAACAGTAATTCAGTCCATTCCTTGTGAGAATGATTGTTCCGAGGGATGGAGCTTGAATCAAAGTTCTTTATGCAAAACATGGGAATGTGATACGATACCAAACTTATGGTTGAATTCTAGAAGTGTATACAGGGGATCAGTACATGCTGAGTCATCAAATCAGTTATGGGAGAATATTCCCAAATTTGTGAGAGTGGGAATTGGTTAGTAATCGTGGCAAGCATGGCAAGTTTGTTACTGCTGAGCTATTAGAATAAATAGGAGATAGTAGGTGAATGGAAGTATCTTTTGGGCATTTGGAACCTTGGGCACCTTAGGGTGATTTGGGAGAGACTAGGGGCTCTAGAATTCCTCTAGAATTATCCTTTACTGTAATTTCCTTGATTGTTGTAATTCTCTTTTATATTCTGCAAATTGTCTCTGTAATGTGTCTTGCTTAGAGTCTCTGTAATTGTCCTTTGTTTCTGCCTTTACAATACTATTGGTGAAGTTGCTTATTGTAATTCTGTTTTCTTGTCCAATATATATAAAAATCCAGATTCTTCTGGGCCCAAAATAGCTTGTGTTTCTGTTGATTATTTGATTATCTTAGTAGTCTGTATCAGAATGCCAAGGTTTGGTGGATGGAGAAGGGAACTATGATCTCGAAGGCATGCAGTGATCACTACCTGATACATGTCTCAGTCATGCTGTGGAGGCCATAGTCAGTGTTTTTCTGGATTTGAAGAAATTGAGTTAAAATGTACAAATTAGACTTTGTATTGAGAAAGCTGCTGCTGTTGTAATTAAGACAATCAAAAGATTAGGAATGACGTGCAAGCTCATTGATGTTACTTTAAGGTGGTGTTTGCTAAGGTATCACAAGGATTACTGGTAAACCTTCTTTGGTAAACATCGATTCTCATGTTTGGTAGAAGTATCAAAAATCAATTCCTGGATATCCAAGCTTTACCGATAAAGCATTTTACAAAGAAAAATTACTCTTTGGATTACCAAAAATTAAGCGGTTTTCATGATTACTAAGGGAAGGGAAAGCAGCTGGTTCCCCGATTGGCTTGTTGGTTTGAAGAGTTTATCTTCAATTCTCAAGTCTTCGGCTCGAACCCAGCATTCAGAGAGAGAGAGACAGAGGGAAGGGAAAGCAGATAACATATTTTTGAGACAATAATACCTCCAACACACATCAAATTAGTAAGTCTGGTGTCATTGAAAAGTTAAGGTTAGTTTTGTAAAATCAACATCTATTACCAGTAATATTTTACTCACAACCAAACATATACTCAATAAAATTATTAAATATTCCTGGTAATATTTATGTCTACCAAACAACTTTTTTATATCATTCCCGGTAAATTGGATTTCTTTATATATTATTGGATATCATGATTTCCGGACACAAAAAAATTTCTGTTGTACCAAACACACCCTAAGTACTAAGGTATATTGAGATTGCAGCAATTGGAACTTACATTCATGTTGATTCTTTTACCAGTTTCTAACAATCACTCAACCCCTGAATTCTCTATTTTTTTATTTCTTTGACCTTGCCTCTGCTGCTTGAGAACTTGACGAAGTATCCAAATAGATAATAGATAATGATACGAATGATGTTAGCAAAATCAATGTATCCTTAATTTTATAGAGTCCAGGAATAATAGTGTTGCAATCAAGGTCTTATATTTGATATTATGCATATCGATTTTTTAATTTAATATATATAGTAATCATGAATTATTTTTAAAAAAATATTGAAGATTTTTTTTTCCAATTTTTTTTTTTGAACATACTGATCAATAGATTTTTATAAAAATTACTATCGTGATATATTTGAAAGAATTATATAAATTCTTTATTAAAGGGTATTTTTGTTTAAAACATTTATTTTTATCCTATTTAATTTTATATAGTGCATTATCAAACAATGGAAAATATTATTTAATATAATTCATTATCTTATGCAATGTCATGTCAAACGCGAAATAATAATAAAATATAATCAGAACTTATACAATCCGACCTTATATTATCAGGTCTTATATAGTCCTTACTATGTAATAAAATAATATTTACATACACTAACTTCATTTGATTAACACATGTAGATACATGATAGATTGATAGATAACTATTTTCAAATTACAATGAGAAAGTAGAATATAGAGATTGGTGATTGTTCCACACCTGCTAGGATGCAGGTAAGAAACATATTGGTAAGCCCATTAGTGCTTCAGAATCCATCATGGGGTGGCTGTAGGTGTTAGTCCTCTTGGACTTTGAACAAAGATTTGATTCAGAAATTTCAAAAAAAAAAAAATTGATTCAGGAAGTTTTAAGATGGCGTAAAGTCCAAATGATCATTTGTCTTGTTGCAACGAAGTTAATATTTTATAGTGAAAACTTCAAAAAAAAACTCCTATAAATTTTTTCAGAATCACTTACTCCCTTCTCCAAAAATCTTAATCATTTATATTCCTACTTAAAACTTTTTTATCACTTACTCTCCTAACTTGATTTTCCATCCAAATTAAAGTTAACGGTGTTAGTCTTTTAAAAAAATACCAACACTACCCTTAAAAAAAAAGAATTAACTCCTCGACACCTTATTGCTAGCAAGATATAACAAACTATCGTCAATGATCTACTGAAAACTACCATTCAAGTAACATGAATTTTTTTGTTATCTTGTAATTTTTTTTTAGCCCCACTATTTGTTTCACCTTTCGTTTGTCAAAGATGAACCAATTTTCAATGCTTCTATATATTAATTAAAGGACCAAAGGTATAAATATTTTCAGCAAGTAAAAAAAATGAACAGCAAAAAAATCAATTAAAGGACCAATTTCATTAACTATTATCCATAAGATAACATGTCTGAACAGCAAAAAAAATAGGTTTCCAAAAAATCTGGAAAAATAACAACAAACTTCAAAAAAATCTCCTTTCAAGCATATTAATCTCAAAAAAAAAAAAAAAAAACTAGACAGCAACAAGCAGCTTCAAATCAATGAATCTTCATCAGGTGCTAAGGGGGCATCAATATGTTTTCCTCCTCTTGTAGCCATCTATCAATATAAGCATATTATATAAGCGGCTAATCAGAAGCAGGGGCGGTGGAGCATCAGAAGATTAGGGCTCCACTCCTCAATGATTATCTCTTGCAGCGGTAAGGTATATAGTGCTGTGTGTTACTTTTCTTTAAGGGTAGTTTTGGTTTTTTTTTTTAAATTAACACCGTTAAATTTAATTTGGATGAAAAATTAAGTTAGGGGGTAAGTAATTAAAAAGTTTTAAGTATGGGTGTAAATGATTAAAATTTTTGAGGAGGGGGATAAGTGATTCTAAAGGAACTTATAGGATTTTTTTTGAAGTATTCCCTATTTTATATTGATTAAAGTGCAGCGAATACAAGTTCTTAGGATTAATTTAAGGGAAATTGTTTAGAGATAATTATGTCATATAAATATAAAAATATGTGTATGCAATTTTTTCTTTTTTTTTCTTTTTCTTTAACTTGTGGGCTTTACATTTTTTATTAGCGTAGAAAAAAAACTTTTCTCATATTAAATGAGAAAAGTATTACCCATAAAGAAGTTCAACTTCGATGTCACCATTATATAAAAAATTAAAAAGTTGTAGCTGATGCCTGATGGCCGTATATTTTACCTTAAATCCATAAACTAAAATTTTCTTTACTATGAAAAAGAAAAAGAAAAAAGTGTTTGTCATTTTAAATGACCTAACGTTATGTTATTTTAAGAGAGATATAGACATAAAATATAATTTTTTATTTAAAATTTAAATTAAAAAAAACTCACTCTCTATTCTATGATTTTCATTCTTTTTGTCTATCGCTCTCCTAAAATGACATAATTTATTTCATTTAAAATGACAAATATCAAACCCAAAAAGAAATGGATTCAGATAATTTCTTTTTTGTAAGACTAAAAAAACACGTTCTGATGTGAAACGTCTCCTATTCCAAGATGACATGGTAATATCTTTAACGAAAACACAAATCAATTAAAAAAAAAAGCTAGTTAGGATACATGTTTTTTTTTTAATTAAGAGTGCGGATGAAACTTTTAAAAAAAAATCATGATATACATTTTTTAGATTTTTTTTGTAAATTACTTTTTTAATGTTTTAAATCTTATATAATTATCATACAATTTTCTATTCATGTTTTTAATTAGAAATATTAAAAACACAAAAAAAAAAAATTAAACAATCAGAACAGCATATATAGGGCATATCCAAAGACCTCCATCTCCATGCAACCCTTAACAAATATGAATATATTTTTACTAAAAAAAAAAAAACTGATTTGCCACAAGTAATATCATCGTAAATTCCGTCTTAAATAACCAAATTCCATCGCAAATAAAATTTATGGCGGAATTTCGCATAATTCCATCGCAAATTAGTAGTATTTCATCTAATGATTTTATCATTTGCAATGTAAATCTAATTTTTTAAATATTATACGGCACAACATCTGTTTCCATATTATGATAAAAACACTTTCTAATCTTCGACAATATAATCACAGCAATGAATTTTATTTTAATGTGATTTTTTAAATATCCACTTATCCTAATTTTTATTTTGTATAAATAACCGTCAACTATTATTTAAAATAAAACATATAAATAGAAAATGAACTGTATCTTATCCAACAAATGTTTTTATATTATAAATATAAAAAAATTCATTTATTAATTGCTCACTTCAACAAATACTTGATAAATAATTTTTTTTATTTTTTTCTTATGATATCTTCACACAATTTGAGTTAAGACTATTGTTTTTTTTTTTAAAGTACAAAAGACTATTGTTTTTTGATACGGCGCAATACGATTCAGCTCTTCTCACAATTGTCATTTTTAAGATTCAAACTTTCTTCTTTTCTTAGAAACGTAGGTGACTTATGTTGGGCTTTGTCCTTAATGTTAAGCCCAAAGTCCATTGATGGGTTTGAAAAATCCTAAACCCTAAACCTTATTTTTTTCCCCTATAAATACATTAGTTGTAGGATGTAGGTAGGTTAGAAGAATACAAGAAAAAGAAAAAGATTGACTTGTGAGATTTGAGAGCTTTGAGTGAAAAGCTCAAAGCTTTGATTTTGAGAGCACCTCCAGGGAGAAGCTTGAAAGTTATATCTCCTTAGGAAAGTTTGAGTGAAAATCACCATTGTAGGTGAGGTTTGAGTGCACCACCATTGTTGGTGATTCTTGATCTTTTATAACCCATTATTTTTATAGTGGGAGTTTTATTATGAACTAGTGTCCCGTGAGTTTTTACTTCTTCACATTGGAGAAAGATTTTTCCACGTTAAAATTTGCTTGTGTTCTCTCTCTCTTTCTCTCTTCTGTATTTTTTATTTTTTCGCTGTGTTGGCCAACCTGTTGATATAAGCCGACCTCTGATTAAAGAGTTGAGCTCCTAGCTCGATGTTTGGCTTCCGCAAAGGCTTCTTAGCCGAGTTGAGGAAACTGAGTTCCCAACTATGGTATCAAATTTCGGGTTCAACGGGTTCTGAAAGAGACGATATGGAGACCAGTGGAATCTCACATGATGGAGACATGTTCAAACTGATCGCGAACAACTTCACTTACTGGAGATCGATGATAGAAGATCATCTCTACTGCAAAGATTTATATGAGCGGATCATCCTTAAAGAGAAGCTTGAAGGAAAAACTGATAAGGAGTGAGAGATCCTGAGTTGGAAGACGATAGCCACGATCAGGAAAATATATTGACAAAAGCCTCTTTGAGCACGTGTCCGAGTTCATGAACGCGTACGAGTTGTGGATGAAGCTGGAGTCCATGATTCAGAAGAAGACTTATGAGAACAAAGCACACCTGGTTCGCCGACTTGTGAAACTTGAATACAAGAACAACATGAGCATGATTGAACACCTCAACACCTATAAAGGTATTGTGAATCCGCTATCTAAAGCCGAGATGAAAATTGATGACGAGATGCAGGTTTTGCTGCTGCTGAGCTTGCTGCCAGAAAGCTGAGATACTCTAGTGGTGACATTAAGCAACTCTGCTCCTGATGGAAAATTGAAGATGGATGTCGTGACAGACAGCCTCCTGAATGAGAAATCCAGAAGAAGGGAAGGCAAACGTGACCGAGAATAAAGGAAGGTCTGACACCTAGGGTCGTAGCAAGAGTCGGGTCGTGACAAGTCCAGAGGAAGGCCTAGGCCAAAATATGAGTTGAAATGCTTCTGTTGTGGGAAGCACGACTATAAAAAGCAGGACTGCGGGACTCTGCAGAAAAATAAGAAGAACGACACTATGAAACTGGATCAGATCATTCCGACGAAGAAAGAAAACAAAAGCACCACAGCGGTGGCTGCCAACTTGAATGCTGAGATATTTTTCTTTAGTGAAGACAATTATTTGAATGTTGCATATGATGACTGCACCTGGATTGTTGACTCAAGTGTCTCCTTCTATGTTACTCCACACAAAGGTTTTTTCTCCTCTTACCGAGGTGGTGATTTTGGAGTCGTGAAGATGGAAAATCAAGTGACCAGCAAGATTGTTCGTGTTGGTAATGTGACCCTAACCACATATGTCAGATGCCAACTTGTGTTGAAAGATGTAAGGAATGTTCCTGACATGCGACTGGACTTAATATCTGTAGGCAAGCTTGATGATGCTGGGTTAGTGAATTACTTCGGTAGTGGTAGATGGAAACTAGCCAAGGGGAACTTGGTTGTTGCCCGAGGTAAGAAGGAAGGCTCCTTATAAGTGATGCAAGGAAAGATCAATGGTGGAGAAACCAACTCTGTCCAAGATGGACCTAGCTTAGAGCTGTGGCACAAACGCCTCGGCCACATGTGCGAGAAAGGGCTCCAAATTCTGAACAAGAAAAGATTATTAATAGGGTTGAAAGGCCAAGCGTTAGAGAGCTCTATGCACTGCCTAGCTGGAAAGCAGCACCAAATTTCTTTCGTGAGACCGGATCAACCCAGAAGATGCAGGTATATTCTTAACCTTGTCCATACTAATGTCTGCTCCATGTCGGAGAGATTCCTTGGTGGAGCTCAGTACTTTGTTTCATTCATTGATGATCATTATCGCAAAATGTTGGTATATTTGTCTAAGTCTAAAGATCAGGTACTCCAATCATGCAAAGAATTCCATGCAATGGTGGAAATGGAGACTGACAAGGAATTGAAGGTGGTCCAATCTGACAATGGTGGTGAGTATTGTAGCCCATTTGATGCATATTGTAGAGCGGCCAGGATCCAACTTGAGAAGACACCCCCAAAGTCACCTCAGCTGAACGAACTTGCTGAAAGGATGAACCAGACTATTGAAGAGAAGGTTCGAAGTATGCTATTCAATGTCGAATTGCCAAAATCATTCTGGGGAGAAGTTGTCAGAACTACTGTTGACTTGATCGACTTTTCACCATCACTACCACTTGAAGGAGAAATTCTAGAAGAAGTCTGGACAGGTCGTAAAGTGACCTATGATCAATTGAAAGTATGTGGATGCCGAGTTTTCGTGCATATCCCAAAAGATGAAAGGGCGAAACTCGATGCGAAGTCTAAAGAGTGCATATCCCAACATGATGACAAAGTCGGTATCAGCAAGGAAATGTGAAGACTGTTGTGAAGGTGCCGGGTTACTGCTGATGCCGACGCATTGAAGTCGGAAAAGAGAGATTTTTTAGGCTTCCTCCTTATTGCTAAGCCCAAAGCCTATTGAGGGGTTTGAAAAATCCTAAACCCTAAACCTTATTCCTTCTCCTATAAATACATTAGTTGTGGGATGTAGGTAAGTTAGAAGAATAAGAGAAAAAGAAAAAGATTAACTCGTGAGATTTGAGGGCTTTGAGTGAAAAGCTCAAAGCTTTGATTTTGAGAGCACCTCTAGCGAGAAGCTTGAATGTTATATCTCCTCAGGGAAGTTTGAGTTAAAACCACTATTGTAGGTGAGATTTTAGTGTACCACCATTGTTGGTGATACTTGATCTTTTGTAACCCATTATTTTCATAGTGAAAGTTTGTTTCTGGACTAGTGTCTCGTTAATTTTTACTTCTTCACACTGGAGAAGGTTTTCCCACGTTAAAATTTGTTTGTGTTCTCTCTTTCTTTATCTCCTTTGAGTTCCAAACTGTAGATACAAGGTATGTTTTGATGATAACAAAATGACAACAACAAAAAAAGAAGAGCTTTGATCAAGAGAAAAAAGCATCAACCATATGTGGATATTGAAGATGTATGATGTAGCCGCACAAGAAGAGTGATGTCATATCAAAGTGGCAAGATCATTGGATCAAGAGCAACAAGGAACAATTAGAAGAGCAACACCAAGATCAAAGACAACTAACCATGGACAACATCTAAGAGAAGCTCAATATCATAACCACGGTGAAAAATGATCAAAACCAACAAAGTGTCAAACATTGTCATATTCAAAAAGTCAAAGCATCAAGTTCAAGTAAAGATCCAAGGCACAAAGACATAAAGCCAAGTCTAAAATCATATTTGAAATATATCTTTAAGACTTAGAATATATGTGAGGGTATATGGTAGATTGCATTGCATGAGGTCAAAGTTTTTCTCAAAGTAAATGTGTTTTTCAAATTGCATAATCATAATCTTTATATACTTGAAAGAAATTTGAAAAATCCAAGGAAAATATCTTTGACATGTTTTATAACTTCAAAACATATTTATCAAGTCAAGATCTTTCACAGAAAGTGGTTGGAAGCAAGCTAGAACACATTTGAACCTAAAATTTGTTGCTTAATTTTTCTTCTTCCTTCCATACAATTTTTCGTATCTAATATGATGGATTTGGATCTTGTGTTCTTCATAAAAGTTGTAGATCTTTCTTTTATCTTTTCAACGAGACCAAGATCACATCAATCCAATAAGTATAACTCAAGTTATTTCTAAAATACAAAACAATGTTCTTGTTGTGAATAAAGTATTCGAATACCTGATGCAGTATTCGAATACCTGATGAAGTATTCGAATACCACACGAAAAGTATTTGAATACTTACTAGGCAGAAAGTATATAACAGCTATAAATGACTATAAATGAAGTATTCGAATACCACAAAAAGTATTCGAATACTTACTGGGCAGAATGCATAAAACGGCTATAAACAACTAGTTTTCAATGGAAACACTATAAATACATTCCTTATGTCCCTAAAACGTATAGATCACCATTCCTACACATCATAAAGATGATTTGAGAGCTTCTACACTATCATTTGCATATTCTTTCATATCTTTCAAAGATCAAACATATTTGAGCTCATATCTTAAAAATTCATATACCCATAGTGCTTCAAGTTGTATATCCACACTTTAAGAGTGTATATTCATTTCTAAATATTTCCCTCCTTGTATTCTTGAGTTGAAAAGGTTGTGAGACCCATTGTTTGAGAGGTGGCCAAATACCTAAGTACATTTGGAGTAAATTGTAAGGTTACCAAGTACCCGTAAACTTGGAGATTGAAAGGTATCCAAGAACCCGAAGTCTTGGAAGATTGCAAGGTTTGTCAAGCACCCGTGAAACTTGACCATTAGTGAAAGTATTGATCGAGCGGCTTCAGTCTGGACGTAGGTCACAAGTGGTGGTGACCGAACCAGGATATATAGTGTTTGCAATTCTCTAAACTCTAAACTCTTTATTTCTAGCACTTTAATTGCTTCTTTGATATCTTGTATGTGATATTATAAATTCTACAATTGTGATACATTATATGTTATGGATTGTTTGAATGCATTGATTAGCTTTTCATATATCAAAGTGTGCTTAAAATGATTATTTAGAAACTAGAAGGGAGCTTTTGCGAAAATCTTGTAATACTCAATTCACCCCCCCTCGTGAGTATGGAAGCCACATTCCTAACACAAACAACTTACTACTACATAGTTTCAAAAATTTTAAAGTATTTTAATTAGTCAAATTGTAGATTAGATATTAATATAATATAAAATATAAGAGTTCATAAAAAAACTATTGATAGGTTAATGACCAATTAAAAACATTAACCAAGCCCAACCTGAATACATAAATTATTAAACCATTTTTGCGTACATAACAATAGTTACGAAAGAATAAATTATCTACAATTAAGAAGTCCTCAATTTAGGAAAATATTTTCAGTTACGAGAGCACTGAGCACTTAGTACATCTTTTATCAAATATGACAAAAAGTAACTCATTTACACTACCCTTATTTTTATGGTTATTTCCTCCCATATCTTTTTTTCCTCCTTTTTTGATAAGGAAATACCTACTCCCATTGCACGGAAAACATGCTCCTCAATTTAGACACAAAGTACTATAGTCACAGTATGGAGAGAGTGAAGAAAGGAGTGGGGAAAATAAAATTGAAATTGGAGGCATATAATACTTGAAGTGTTAAACATAAAAGATGAGAAGCAAACACCTTGAGGCAGCATAATAACCTATACTAATTTAATTTATTAAGGTAGTTAGAAGGCTACATTGGGTGAAAATTTAAAATTTTTGATTTGGACCTAATTTAGGGAAAAAACATAAACACTAAATTTTTTGGGGCAAAAGCACAAATACACTAAAATTATAAATCCCTTAAATTTATTTGGATATATTATAGTCCACTTGAATCATGACTATTATGAAATTACAAGTGTGGGGCTCAAGGTTTTTAAATGGTGAAGAAAGAAGTGAGGGGCAAAGCTATCCTTTCCCTATAATTGAAAAAGAAAAAAAGAAAAACCTAAATCATTTTTCCTTCCTTCCTCTATCTCTTCCTTTTCCCTCTCTTATGCGCGCCCTTGTTCATCAATCAAGAACATAATTTTTTCCAATTGATTGAAATTTCATGATGAAAGACATAAAAAGCTAAGGTTTGGGTTTGATTAATGGGCTGATTTCATGGGTAATGACATTCATATTTTTTTTCCATGGAAAAGGCTCATTGGAGGTGGAACTCTAGGAGGAAGAAGTTTTAAGTGAATTGAACCCTCATTTATTGGAATTTATGAAAGGGTAAGTGTCCTTACACTAGTTTCTTGAAATACGGTAGACAATAATGTGTAATTATGAGATTAATGTCTTATTGAATGTTATTTTTCATTACCATAGGTGATTGTTGATATTCTCTTGGTTTTTTTTGGAATCTTGAATTCAGGGAAATCACAAGGTAATTTCTTAGACTTTTTGGAGGCTTATCCTTGATTGAGTTACACCATGATTAAAAATAATCATGGTTTATTCTTACATTTAATTGTTGTGACTTTTATAGAATGACATGAGAATGAGATTGACTAATGTATTATGCCATAAAGATAAGAATATGAGAATTTCATGTTATGAATGTAATGAGAAATCACTATACGTATTGAATTGTTTGTGTTTGTGATTGCTAAGAGACATTGGCCAAGGTGTGGAGCTTCCCTTGGGGAATTAAATCTAAGTTTGTTGTCTTCCTTTCCTGTTCATTCTTTAATGTTTCCCTTTTTTCCATTGACTTGCCTCCATTGTCAGTGTTGTCTTATGTCACATGCTGGTCCATACTTAACTCACTCCTAGGTTTTGCAACCTTATCAACATGTGTTTGATCACTTTTTGTCGGAATGGATGAAGTAACTTATTTGTCGGTGGCTTGACTCACCGAAACTACTCTTGACTTACGTTCCATCTCTGGTCTTTAGACAACCATCCAAGTTCCAGAAGTCTCTTCTTGTTCTTGGCTCTCCTTCTTGTCACTCTTCATTTTCCTTCTATTGCTCTGATTCTGCACTCTTTCCCATTAGGGTATGGTTGTGGGCATCCCCGCCCTTGTATTGTTCTTTCAATGACCATATATACCAAAAGCATAGCAAATCATGTGTAGCCCCTCATAACCTACATGGAAGGTCCTACTATCAATCTTAATTTTGGAGAGAAAACTTCTCTTTAAGTCTAATTTAACACATATGTGGGAAAATATGGCCCTCTCTGCGACATCTTCATCTCCTCCTCCATTCCTTCTCAGGGAGTTCCTATCAATTTTAAGTGTTTTCCCAAAAAGACTTCCAATCATCCATAGATGTTGGGTTGTGTCTAAGTTTATTGGCAGTCCTGGGATTCGAATCCATACTACCAACTTCTTCAATACTTCATTATAAGGATCAAAGA
This sequence comes from Gastrolobium bilobum, assembly GCF_033153095.1. Taxonomy (NCBI): domain Eukaryota; kingdom Viridiplantae; phylum Streptophyta; class Magnoliopsida; order Fabales; family Fabaceae; genus Gastrolobium; species Gastrolobium bilobum. The sequence goes on from NW_026898670.1 coordinate 461,387, forward strand.
AGGACTTCCACCTTTAGACAATTGCACATTGGTTTGCAATAATCCAAAGTCCTTCTTGTAAGACATGTATGTAGTCACTATCTTCTTGGAACTTTATGAGTAGATAACCATTATTGAGGTAAATAAGTTCATAGGTAGTTATCAGATTCCACATCTTTTGCAATTTTGTCATCAAGAAACACACACCTAGTCATTTCCCCAACAACTTAATAATCAGTGCTTTCCTCCATTGTTTACAATCTTCTTTGTGTTGCCTTTTCAAAAACTGATATCTTGACCACAGTGGGTCCACCATCGAATCTTCAACGACTTCTTCCATCATCCCATCTCCCAATCCTCTCTCCTTTACTCAGTTACCCAATCCTCTTCTTCACTATCAAAGGCATCACCATCTCCATTCAACTGAAGTAACTTATCTTTATAAGATACAAGTTTTTGTCCTTGACCATTTCTTTGGCCCAGAGACGTTTCAATAAGTATATTTGCCTATTCACCAGCTTCTTTACAAGGGTCTTGAACCTTCTGAGCCATTTTTTCATCTATTGTAGCATCCTCTTCACTCCCATTTTTGGGTTTTTTCACACTTCATTGCATTAAGTCTTCTTTCTCAATTATCGATTCTTTTATTTTAGACATTTTTTGATAAGACTATTTCATATATCAAAGTTCTACACACACATGCATACTGTTTTGGCCCAGAAATCAATTTGGATTTTCTATATTTGATTCAAATAAAAGTGACAACTACAGAATTACAATCTGAAAGGTAAAATGCAGAATTGAAGCGACTAACAACAGAAAGTCTAACTATCAAAACAAAGTAAATTTCCAGTATTTTTGAGAGGTGCAAGTCTCTTTCAACTCTAGTTTCCCACTTCAATTATGTCCAATTTTCCCATGCCCTTCTCACGCTCATTCACCCCTTATAACTACCAAGCTAAACATAATGCCACCTCAACACCTGATCGTGTCTCTCTTTTAACTTAATTTCCATCTAACAACTCAATATCTGGAATATTCTCTATCAAACAGAGTAATCCATAGTTTGTAAACCTCTGTAGTTCTTCCTAAAGTAGCCCTTTAGGAGAGCCTATCAATACTCCCCTCCAAAACTTTCACTTTGTCCTTAAGGTGAAGTTCAACCCTCAGGGACCTTATGTCAGGATCCCATTGTCTAAAATGAAAAGGCCAACTTATATGTAGTGCATGATAATTTTCACCCGAATCTCATTCCCATATTGTAGCAGCTCCATTATCCACAAGGAAAAGTTGTAATGCATTGAGAACAATGCTTTCTGAACCAAATTGAAGCCGTAAAAAAAGATTGTCTAGAAAGGGCATCACCTTCCCTTCATTTATATTCTCCCGAGAAATTTTTTCTTGCTCAACCGACTTTATTGATGCATGATTTTCTGGTCCAGATGGACTGATGGGCTCATAAGCTCATTCATCACATAAAACAAAGACCAAGAAACCCCTGTCATTGAGTTGGGCTAAATTGATAGTAATATGTGTTTGATCCACAAATTTATCCCACTCCATTTTTTATCATCGCTTGGTGATGAAATATGAAGTAAGTAAAAAGTATTAACCATGTTTGGATATTTTATTACCTCAACATCTTTCCCATATTTCTTTAACCATTTATAGTATTTCCTTTGCCAATCTTCCAACGGGTCAAACCCAACCACTATCACAAGGGTACCTAGGTAATCCAATCCAGAAATATCCACCACATTGGATCCACTCAAGTCCCAATCAAACCCGATTGTAAAAATTGATTTCTTCTATCAATAACCTTAAAATTTTAGCCACGAGTGGTTGAGCTATGGCCATCAGTCTCTGTTGCTTCCTCTTCTTCATCGATCTCCAATAGGTTTGTCAGCCACGCTCCTTATCTTCTGCTTCGTCGGAAGCCTCACTCTCTGTCATTCTCAAATAAGCAGGATGAACCACTTGATTAACACCCATATTGGGGGTGAGTTGCTTGTTATTCCTAATCGTAGCATGTGTGGCCTTTGTCTCATCACCTGAATGGGCACCAAATAATGAGTCACATTTCTCCCATTAACAACATTTATGGATGTGCTTGCCCCTTTAGGCCATTTTTCCCGATCCAGCCCATTTAGAGTTTTCTCCTACCCTAAATTGATCACTCACCTATGCTCGTTACGTCTCTCACTTTACAATGTTTTGTGATTATGGCCTTCGTCTGCTTCATACCTGGATTTCGATTCAGAAGAATCTCGACTCCTGCTACGAGAACGACCACGACGATGGTACTTGTCTCGGCTTTGTTTTCCATTCCTTGCTCCTGCTGAAGTATCTGTAAGACTTTTGTCAACTTCTAATCAATTATACAACCCTTTTCTTCTGCAATTTCCTCATTTTGACAAAAGCGTTCTTCGATGGCTTCATATTTGGCGTCCATATTGTTGGTTAATACCATTCAAAGCACTCATAGGATTAGAGTGCTCTGATACCAATTGATATGACTGGTTTATATATCAGAGTTCAACACACATGCACATACACATTTTTTTGGCCCAAAAATCAATATGGATTTAATATATTTGATTCAAATAAAAGTGACAACTACAAAATGACAATCTGAAAGGGAAAAATACAGAATTGAAGTGACTAACAATAAAAAGTTTAACTATCAAAACTAATTAAATTCCAAGCACTATCGAGGGGTGCATGTTTCTACCAACTTTGGTTTCTCAGCCCAATTGTATCCAATTTCCTCACGCCCTTCTCACGCTTATTCAACCATTTATAATTGCCAAGCTAAACCTGCTGCCACCTTAACACTTGAGTCTCTCTCTCTTCTATCTAAATTCCCATCTAGCACCCAATATTTGGAATATTTTGTATTCTAACTTTTTTTTAGATACAAGTGAGAATTGAACATATAACCTAATACAAAATACCTAAATCCCTCACCCTTTAATTTGTAATCCTTTTGTGGTTCTTCCTATAGTTAACCCTTATGAGAGTCCTATCAATTTCTCAATCATCTTTGCTGCAACTATACCAAACACATATTAATGATTGACATGTGATCAACAAAAAAACAATAGCCAGGAGCTTGAAACTTGCCAATATTACATGTTCTTCAACTTATAGTTGCATATATTGCTGCAAAAATATGTTATTCTATTTATAATTGAAATATCTATACGCATTCCAAGTTTCTTCATTTATACAATAATCATTTGATGTAAAACAAAAAATAAACTAAGGTAACTGACAAATGATACATAGTGAATTTATTATAAGAAAAAACTTAATAATGTTATTAGTAGTGATCTGGATAAAATATAGTAGGCCCGTTAGAAGCCCAATTACACGAAAGTCCAGAACTAGGCGCGATGGCCTTCATCGCGCATAAAACGACGCGATGCCCCCATCGCACATGAAATCGCCCTTTAGCATAACTTCAGAGGCAAGAAAGCTATCTTAAGAGCTAATACGAACCCACCGCGCCTTTGTACTAATAAACAAAGGATAACACCAGCTTGCCATTACTCTATCAAGATAGTCTGGCATTAAGAGATAAGGCTTTAGCCAAACCTGCAGCCCATGAACGGCCAATTAGTGGCCATACCGCCTTCTAAAGGCGACATCAGAACCACTATATAAACAAAATGTACATGCCCAGGTAGAATAATCTAATTCAGTAAGAATACACATACACCTACAACTGATACTGACTTAAGCATCGGAGTGTCATTGCAGGTATCCCCTCATCCAGTCTCAACGATCGCGCCAACAAAGGACCAGAGTCCATATATCATCATCAACAACCTCCAATCCAAGAATAAAAGCATCTTCATCATTTCAACCATGTGTGATTAGGCCCGATATACCTTGGCCAGCTCATATTGTATTTGGTCTGATCATTGGCGCCATCTGTGGGAATCTATCATTTAGAACCCATCTCTTTTCAATTTAAAAACATGGTTGATACTAGAAGCAAATCCCAGAACGGCTCCAAAGGAAAGCAGAAGGAGACACCTGTCTCCCGTGAGAAATCAGCCTCGTCGGTGGCACTAATTTTCGTACACCATGATAACCCACCCATAACCCAACACTTGCTGAAACTTATCACACAGCAGAACAAAAAAATTGCTTAGCAAAATCGAGATTTAGCTCGATTAAAAAAATCATAAAAGGCTAGAGAGAAAAATCAGGAAAAGGAAAAGGAGAAGAAAAAGAAAAAGAGCCTGAGAAAGAAGCTGAAAAAGAACTTGAAAATTCCGGCAAAAGTGAGCCGGTACAGGAATATTCAAAAGGAGATCCTGGACTTTCGGGTCACAAAAACAAAAAAGGAGAGGAAGAAAAAGAAGCCAACGAAAATTCTCACGGGAATTCTAGAACGGTTTCACGTATTTTTCACCCATTCATCCCATGTATCATGAACGTCCCTATTCCTAGAGACGTAAAAATTACAACTGAGAAGTACAACGGGAAGGGAGACCTGCAAGAACATCTGGAATAATTCTAGACCAACATGATGGCACAAGATGTAGCCGACCCAATAGCATGTCGGTTATTCCCAAAAACCTTGAAGGAGGTAGCACTTAGGTGGTACTCCGCGTTACCACCCAATTCAGTCCAAAGTTGGGAAGACTTAACTAGCCAATTCCTTATACGATTTGCAACCAACAAAGAGCAGTATAAATCCACACATGCTTTGAAACTGTACGGCAAGGACCACACGAAACACTGCGCGATTACCTCAACAGATTCTTTGATGAAGCACTCTTAGTAAGACACCTGGATCCACAAGTCTCCCTACAACTCATCATTGAAGGATTACTGGAAGGTCCTTTCTCTATGTCGATGGCCAAACAACGCTCGTGTACCATAGAGGAACTACGAGCGCGATCAGAAAAATTCATTAATCTTGAGGATTATAAACGGTCGCGGGATACTTCCAATATTAAGACGGATGTGGATAATTTTGAGAGGGATGTCCAAAAGAATTTTCAAAGAAAATTCCGCGAAAAAAAAAGTGGAAGAGGTTTGACAATTATACTCCCTTGAACACATCCCGAAGACAGATTTTGAAGGAAGTCTACCAAACGAGTTACCTACGCGTTAACAAACCTCCACCATTGAAAAAAAAAGGGCAGCGCGATGGGACTAAATTTTGCGAGTTTCATAATAATACAGGGCATACCACAGATGAATGTTTCGAATTGAAAAATACAATTGAAACACTTATCAAAGCTGGAAAGCTCCAGGAGTTTATTTCTAGTTGCAGATAATATAAGGCGCAAAGAAGACGCGATAGAAGTCCTGATCGCGATCAAAATCCTAACCGGCAAAGGGCATATCCGAGGAGAGATTACAACCCCGTCAGAAGTAATGATCATCGGAACGTGCGAGATAATTCTACTGATAGACGCCAAGGAACTCCACCGCAGAATAGACAGCAGGCTGCATAACAACAACAACATCAGCTATCCAATAATGCGGCTGGAGTGTTAGCTACCATCGCTGGTGGAACTGCGGGAGGAGGCGCGACTAGTTCATAACGCAAAAAGCATCTGAAGTCCGTAATGACAGTTTGCGATTATGCACAGCCTTCCACATTCTGTTCCACGCGGCAAGCCATAAGTTGTGATGATGATGACTATGGCGACATCGTTCCTGAACACGATGATCCACTAGTAATCTCAACATGCATGGCTAATCTCCAGGTAAAACGTATTATGATTGACAACGGTAGTTCTGCCGATATTATTTTCTGGGATGTCTTTCGCGCGATGAACAGCCCAGAAGAACATCTAATCCCTGGATGTTCGGATTTAATTCGTTTCTCTGGAGAGTGCGTGCAACCCAAAGGTACCATTGAAATGTGGGTAATTTTTGGAATCATGCCTCTGGCACGTACTATTAAAGTATGTTTTTACGTCATTGAATATGCATAAGCATATAATGTTATCTTAGGGAGACCAACCATTGCCTCATTAAAGGCAATCATTTCTATGCCTCATCTATTGATGAAATTTCGCAATTCTTCTGGCGCTGTTGTTGCCATTAGAGGTGATCAAAAAGCAGCGCGCAACTGTTACAACACTAGCTTGCGAGCCAAGACTGCAGTCCAGCGCGATGGCAAAGGAAAGGCATCGGTTAATATGACTGATTTGGACATGCGTGAAGATCTACGCAATACAAGACCCCAACCAGATGGGGAATTAGAGGATCTCCAACTGGGTCCGCTACCTGAAAATGTTACCAAAATTGGACAACACCTCCCAGAGATGGAAAAGAAAGAATTGGTGGCAGTATTGCTAAAAAATAAAGACCTTTTTGCAAGGACAACAACTGATATGCCAGGAATAGACCCTGATGTAATATGCCGCCACCATCTGACCCTTGATCCAAAAGCCAAACCCATCACGCAAAAGAAGCGCAAAATATCCCCAGAAAACAACAGGTGGTTGAGACCGAATTTACAAAGCTGCTGGATGCGGGAGTTATCAGAGAAATCACTTATTCCACCTGACTTTGTAACGTCGTGTTAGTCAAAAAAGCCAATGGAAAATGGCGAATGTGTACCGATTACACAGTCCTTAATAAGCATTGTCCAAAGGATTTTTATCCTTTTCTCACCATTGACAAATTAGTAGATAATTTCACGGGATATCGAATTCTTTCCTTTATAGATGCGTACTCAGGGTACAACCAGATACCCATGTTTAAATAGGATGAGGAAGCCACGACCTTTATTACTGAAAATGCTACTTATTGTTATAATATGATGCTATTCAGCCTTAAAAATGCTGGTGCCACATACCAACGAATGATGAACAAAGTCTTCATCCAGCAGATTGGCCAGATGCTCGAAGTATACATTGATGATATGATCGTCAAAACAATGACCACCCCACAACACCCTCAAGATTTAGAGCAGGTGTTTCAACAATTGCGCAAATATAGATTACGGCTGAACCTAGCCAAATACGCGTTTGGGGTTCCTGCGGGAAAGTTCTTAGGATTTATGCTAACGCACAGAGGCATAGAGGCTAACCCTGACCTGAAGATTACGCTTGACTGAGGATTTTTCAGGATCAATTTGTAGCGCTTTCTTCTTTGCCTCAGGATTAATGTGTAGAGCTTTTTTCTTTGTATCAAGATTTAGCTTTTGCTTTTTCTCGTCACCAGCATCGCGCCTTGTCGTGATTTCTTTAATTTTAGGCGAAACGAAATCTGATTCAGAAGAAGGGGAATAAGTAGAGACAGACGAAGAAGAAGAGACAGCAAATGCAGATTTATAATTGTCAAAATTCCTTTTCTTATAGGGATACCCCACTGGGTATATCACATTTAAGATCAGGGGACTTGGAAACCTTTGACCACAAGGATCTCGCGCGATGGAAGAAGAAGTATCGCACGATGAAATTGAAGGGGACGATTCAGGGTTTACTATATTAACAGACCTATAACTACAATCAGAACTTGAAGTAGAGTCACTCGAAATCAAAATGGGACTAGTCATTTTAAAGGAAACTTTTGGAAAAAGAGATGAACTTTGTTGAGAAAGAGTTTTTGCGATTTTGCGATTAGGTTTTCGCGAAGACGAACCAAATTCAAACTGTCGAACAGATGGCGCACGGTTGTCATTTACAATTACTTTCTTCTAGGGAGCAGCACACTTGTCAGTAAGCCACGCTTCCTCGGTTCCAAATGACCTCGACCTAGGTAACGACCTAGTTGGGGGACTGGATGAGCCAGACCGCTCGGATAATCTGATAAAATTCACAAATTTGCGATTATCAGACATATCCCAAGCTCAAAGTAAAAAATGAAACAGATAAAGTAGTAAAACAGGATGAATAGCATACCTGAGATTTATACTTCAGATGAACCAACCAAGAACAGGACGTGTCAACACCGGAAGAGCAAAGGAAGTAAACGAATGCTGAGGGAAGAAGGATCTCTTACAATCACGATGAGTATTTTCCCTCCAAACCGAATAGCTCAGTACAAATATGAAAGCAATACCAAACGGATACCTAAAAGGTTAAAAACGTGTTGAGTAAAACGGATTAAATGGGACACGTGGGGGAAGGTAAAATGTTTACACTTCAAAATAGTCCACGTTTGCCATTAAACACCCACGTAATTACGGTAACATTAAATGGTTCTGACAGTTAACATCTAATCAACCATTTTTAAGCGGATAAGTCATGATAACTCTTCTACATGGTTATTGCGGCATCAAATGATCGCGTCAAAAAAGATATATCGCGCACAAATACATGTATATACCTCACAGCTTTGCCACATACCAAAACTGCGAGCTAGGGGGCAACTGATTTGGATAAAATATAGTAGGCCCATTAGAAGCCCAATTACACGAAATCCCAGAACTAGGCACGATGGCGCTCATCGAGCATAAAACGCCGCGATGCTCCCATCGCGCATGAAACTGCCCTTTAGCATAACTTCAAAGGCAAGAAAGCTATCTCAAGAGCTAATACGAACCCACTGCGCCTTTGTACTAATAAATAGAGGATAGCACCAGCTTGCGACTACTCTATCAAGATAGCCTGACATTAAGAGATAAGGCTATAGCCAAACCTGCTGTCCATGAACAGCCAATCAGATGTCATACCGCCTTCTGAAGGCGGCATCAGAACCACTATACAAATAGAGGGTACATGCCCAGGTAGAATAATCTAATTCAGTAAGAATACACATACACCTGTAACTGATACTGACTTAAGCATCAGAGTGTCATTGCAGGTACCCCCCATCCAGTCTCAACGATCGCGCCAACAAAGGACCAGAGTCCATATATCATCATCAACAACCTCCAATCCAAGAAGCAGAGCATCTTCATCATTTCAACCGTGTGTGATTAGGCCCGATATACTTTGACCAGCCCATATTGTATTTGGTCTGATCAAGTAGAAATTTGATGATAGAGTTAACCGGTGAAAAATCATAAATAATAATTAACGTAATAAATGATTAGAAATTATGAATTAATTTTTTTAATATAATATGCTAATTAAGTTTTTAATGGTGGATTATTTATATATCATTTTATAATAGTTGATAATTTCCGGAAGACTTGATAGAAATCTTTCAGCTCGTGAAAATAAATAGCAATTAACGGCGAGTATGTTAATTTGCTATATATGAGTTTATATTAGTGGATAATTTGAGGTAGATTTAATTAATAGCAAATTTTAGGCCCAAAAAATAAATAGCAATTATCGACTATTCTATATTAGTTTGTTCAGAAAAATATTTCTGCAGTTAGCATATAAGTTATCTGTATTTATTTTTAAAACGACGTTGTTTTGGAATTGAAAGATTAAAAAATTATAATTATAAAGACTATAATAACCCTCAAATAAATTAAAATTACAAAAATACCATGATTTCCGCCCCAAAATAATATTGTATTGGGCTTACTGCAGATAGCTTATCTGCATTAACTACAAAAAAAGTGAACCCTAATTTGTTATATTATATATTACCTAAATTAGTATCATTTCTCAATATTTCAAGAAATAAAATATAATTTCAGAATAAGTTTTTTTTGTGTGGTAAATATCAGAATAAGTTCTTAAATTGCATTAAACAGACTCAATCAAAGGTAATTTAAACCGGCAAAATTTAGATGGTTTCCCGAAATTCCTCATATATAGTAAATAATTATTTGATGTAATACAAAAATAGAATAAGCTAATTAATAAATAATGAATTGATAATAGTTGACCCAAGAAAAATCAGCATGTTAATAATAGTCTACGACTTATTTATTCTTTGTTGGAATTCATGTTAGCACCATAAACACGTTATAGACTTAGAGCAGCGTTATTTTTATAATTTTTTTATTTATTTATAAACTCTTGCAAACTATATTATGTATTACAGATAATTCATATTACTTGAATACATATTACTCGTAATACATAATATAGTTTGTAAACAAAATTTTTGTAAATATAACTTATTCCATAAACTTATAGTTAAATGGATAAAATATATGTATGAGCTGAAAAATAATTTTTTCTAGAACAGGTAAACAATATATACTACTTATAATATGCATGAAAATAGACAATTGAGTGAAATAAAATACTTCTAATTTATAATTATAATAGATAAAGGATAATATATAATTAATAAATAATAGATATGATTGGAGTTTTACTTTTGTTTTATTTGGATAAATTACAGGTATTCTTCACAGAAAATAATTATGTTCGAGGTGGATCTATGATTAAGGCTTTAAACTTTTCTAAAAAATAATATTAAAGAAGTTCAAATACTCATTCACCAAAAAATAAAATAAAATTCAAATACATACTCTCACCTCAACCTGCTTTAAATATTTTCTTTCCTGTTTTGAGTTCAGTTCCAACTTCCAACCTAAAATTTATGCAAAATGGCAACAAAGACTCCTACAAAAACACTAAACTTTTCAATATATTTGACGGCGAGTAATTATGTAAATATATACCCTTTAAAAATCAGAATTTGTTTCGTAGAGTTTTTATATAAAATTGGAAGAGATAGAACAGATTTGTGAAAATAATATTTTCTTTATTTGGAAGCCCTTTATTAATGAAAAAAAAAAAAGAATTCTCAAGGATAAAATATATTTATATAGCTTCTACTTTTTTATTTTATTTTCTCCATTTTAAATGAAAGGAGGAAAAAGATGATAACTCTTTTATTTTATTTTTTTATTAGAGTAAAGTCCCTTTGGATTCTTAATAAAAAAAATATCCTCACTTTCATCCTTTAAAAAAAAAGTCAATTTTTGGTTTCTCTACAATTTCAAGTTTTTAAAAATATAGTCTCTCAGAAATTTCAATGAATGCTTAATTTAATTCTAAAAAAAAAAACTAATATAAATATTTTTTTTACAAAGGACAAAAATGAAAACATCATTTTTTTTTTTTTTGTTAGGGAGCCAAATCAGCTTTACTCTTTTTATTATATCTCTTATTTTCTTTCTCCGGCTACCCTCAAACAAAGCCTACAAAGTCAACCTAGAAAGTCCAACACTTGGGACAATCATGAATCTCCCAACAAATTAAAATGCTACTAATACTAACCACTGTCTCTTTACCAAATACTCAAGCCAAACCTCCTTCAATCTTTGTTTTTGAGTGTGTAAATAATATCTAACGCACCCTTCCCAATAGCCCTTGGACTTCAACTGTTCAACAGAGGATAATGCTCATGCCTATTTTTTATTATTATTATTTTGTGCTTATTATAACTTATTTATCTAATTTTATTAAAGAATCAGTAGGACGAAATTCAAATTCATAACCACTTATTTCAAAACTTTAAACTCATAAATACACATTAATAATTTTTGTATTAATGTCTTTAACAGGCACATAACAATAAGGATGAAGAAAAGTGTAGTTCACTGTATCCAAAGAAAGAAAAGTATAGTTTATTATTAATTATTTTTAATATAAAAATTGAACACATAACCTATGTATTTAAATTTCCCGTGACTAAACCAATTATGTTGATATATAAATTTTTGACACGCGATTAATGTTCCGACAAGTATTCGAAATGTTTTTTTTAGATTTAAATTTTATTTTATTAACTAAACATAAAAAAAGATTTATAAATTAATTTTTTTCTGTTATGAAATTTCACATGAAAAATTATTTTTATTTTGTATTTATATTATAAAATTTGAATATTTAATTGATTATATGAATTATTATGAACTATTATATGTATTAAATATATATATTAAAAACATTATTTAATATTAAATTATCTACTAAAATATTAAAATATAATTTTTTTAGAATTAACGTATGGAAGCGTTGTATCATATTCTGTATTGACGTGGGTACAACATAATAGATAATATAGTTTATTACTTTATTTCGAGGACCTATACAGAGAAATTGGTCCGTACGATTACAAAAGTAGTAGCAGCTGCAGCAATCACGCTTTCTCACTTTCTTTTCCTTTCTATCTTTCAAACTGGCCAGGTACAGCACAGAATCATTCCTCTCTCTCTCTTTCCCATCACTTTCTCTCTCCCGTGGCTTCTTTGCGTGTAGTAGTAGCCGTAGAAACAATCCATTATATACCACAATCCTAATTCTTAAACTGTTCAGATGCTAGGACAAAAAGAAAGAACAGAGCTTATTAACAAAACAGAAACAGAGAAGCAGGACATCATGTTCTGCCTCGGAAAAGAGCGAATACTCAAATCCAACCTGTTTTTCTCCCCGCGATTCTATCCATGTTTTAGTTTTAATCCCGAGAAGCAAAGAGTATAAACAGTGAAGTTCGCCCCCCCCCCCCCAACAAAACCAGCGGAAAAAGAAACAGTTTTTTTATACTTACTTTCCTGGAGAAATAATAAAATTATTACTATTATTTATTATTTTATCACATGATATGAAAATAAATGTTTAAGCATGTGTCGGTGTGAATTTGCCATTGTGGGTTATCAACAGTGGAAAAAATGCATGCTGTTCCATAAAAGGGTCAAAGTAAACCACATTTCCTTTATCCTTCACACCAAAAAAAAAATTGCTTGATAAGGTATATTATTAGCCTTAGCTTAAAACTTATATGCACCCATGGCCTCCTCTTCTCACACCAAAGAGACTCTCCAAAACTGCAATAACACCGAGGAACACAGTTTTCTCTTAGAAGGGAAGATATCAAAACATGGACAAGAGGAGGAGGAAGAAGAAGAAGAGTGGCTGAAGCTAGGGTTGGGGTTAGGAAGTGACACATCATGCAAGAAAATAGAAGGTCATGTACAAAACCCAGTTCTAGATTCGCCATCATTATTATTATTATCACCACCTTCTTCACAAGCACTAAGCAGCCCTCAAATAGGACTAGGGTTAGGGTTTGAACAGGGTTCGAGTTTAGAACCAAAAGGTAATAATGAAGGATTAGGTGTGGTGGTGATGGAACCTAGTGATTATCACAATAGCTTGATGGGGTGGTCATTAGATCATTGCAACAACTACCATTATTACCATCATGATGATGATAATGGCATGGTTTTATTGCCATCATCATGCCAAATTGAATCTCAAAACTTTCCTATGCCGGTTCCTTCTGATTCTCATCATTACTATGCCAGAAGTCCCCACAACTATGGTTTGTGGTTTACGCTACACTCCTCTACCAACCAGTAAGAAAATTTTTCTAAGCAGTGATTAATCTCATCAACTTTATTATTCACTTTTCCATCATTATAATTTGATCTCTAAGCTGTGTTTTCTTATAAACCGTTTTGTTCCATTATTTTCTTCTTTTGTTGGTTCTTAAATCTTTTTTTTTTCGGAGGGTTTGATGGTGTTAATTTCAACTATATATGGCAGAAATGGAGAAGCTTTTCCTCAAATTCCAAAGGCGTACATTAGAGTGAAGTAAGTGGTGCAAGTTAGCATGCATGACTGATCATATCATCATCACATTTTTTTTTTCCATTTTGCTAATGATGGTGCTCGTTGAAATGAGAGAAAAAGCTAACTCGCTTTTCTTTTCCTTTTGGGTTTTTGTTTGTTCTACTTTTTTCCATTCTTTCTTTTTTAATTTTTTAATTTTTTTTTTGTCTTCTTCTCCTTGTGTTGGATAAGGGATGAAAACATGACGGTCTTCATGGTTAAGAAGTATCTGGTTAGAAAACTTGGTCTCTCCAACGAAGCTGAGGTAATAAGAAGCTAGTTTCTCTCTCTCTCTCTCTCTCTCTCTCTTGCTTATTTAATAATTGCAGTTTATTATCTGAATCATTAATTAAAATGCAAAGCACATGCATGCATTTGATTTGCTGAAATGACAAGCTCTCATTACGTGGATCATGTTATGTGAATGATATGATATCTCTGCTGCATGAACTGGCAGATGTAAGTTATAGGTTGTTTTAGGGTTTAGTGCGGAGCATATAGGTCATTCATGATAATAGAGTACTGATCTAAATAAAGTTTCATCATTTTAGTACTATTTATTTTCATAGTTCCGCTTAAAAATCTTTAGAATAGGAGGCACCTAGTTTCGAAAGCTAGGTTATTCTCTTTACATGCACTTTCTCATTCTGTCCCATGTGAATTTAATCTAGCCTCTAAATTCTTCTGGGGTGATATGCGTAGATGTAGAGTGATTAAAACGGGCTTTGACTGTGGTATAATTGAGATACCATGCTTTGCAATTTGTAGGTTTTTTTGCCCCACTTTTTTAGATAAATAATTTAATCTGGTTCGTTTATGGAAATTTTGATGATGCATATGTAAGATCAAATAAAATATTTTCAGGAGTCACATATGCCAAATCTTACTAGACTTGTTGGAACCTGTGTTTGTTGCACTTTTCATTTGAGTTTAGTTTTCCTGGCAGCATCATGCATAGTCATCATTAATTATAAACGAATTTATTACATCATAGACAGCAGTTTGGTCCTGAAAATGTTTTCCCCAGTATTGTATATATATATGTGTCTTGTGTGCTTGATGGATTTACCCGATCCTTGTCTATGTTAAATATATTAATAATATAATTCAATAGTATGTTTACATATAAGCCTAATAGGTGAAAATATGATTATTTGGGTCCATATGGGTTGGAGCCCAATAACTTACATTATCTTTAGGGTTTCCTAAGTTGGAGGTACCACTGTTGAGCATTCCAAATTCGATGTCTCTTGGCGTAATACTTCAAGCATCTCTAAATCCTTCTCTTTCAAACTCATTACCTGCGTTTACCTCCAATAGTCTATCTTCGTGATTAAATAGCAGAGAGATGAGTATATGGATTTGAATGCATAACTGAGAACTTTGATATATAGATTTGAGCTGAGAATATAATTAATAAGACTTTTGTGAATTAGAAATCGATGTTTACTGTGGTTTGCAAATGTAGATTGGAGATAGATACCAAAAACACCACTGAAGAAAAATCATATGTTAACGTCCAATTAATTAATGGGAGTCCATATGTGTAGATTAGTCATCGCGTTCTTAATTAATAATTTAAAATATTGAACATATATTCCATAATTGTTAACCTAAAGGAAGTGTTTCATTTGATGAACCATAGATAGGATATATGATGCATGCTATGGGATGCATATTTGTTGTCAATAACAATTCGATTAACATGTTTTATGAATCACTAATATTATTGACATTAATTTGTAATAACCAAGTGGGCAAAAGAAAGGTCAATATTTTCTCATGATAATCCAATTTGACCATGCTATATGATAATCCAGTTTTGAGTTTGTGCATCTCCATTTTCCCCATGAATTGGGACTATCAATTCAGGATTCAATTTCTTAACCTTCTAGGCAGGTCAAATCCTGGAATTTCGTTGAGTTGCCATTAGACCAACAAATTTTGGGTTGATATGTGAAACGATAGCTTATGTCACATGTATAGCTAGAACCATTAAAAGGTATATAAAAATTGCCATATATAAAATAGCTATTAATAAATGGAAATGCTGAGTTTATTTTCATGACTGTGTAAGTGCTTTATAAGCGACAAATATAAGTAAACCCGAATGTAGGCTTGAATTAGAAACATTTAAAATTGTATAAATTCTGTAGATAAAATAAGAAGTATTTGATCTAGAAAAACTGTAATGGGGGCTTGGCATTGTCCATGAACACTAGCTAACTAATAGGTATATTAATTTTCGTGCAAGTATATACAACCGGACGTGATGGTGGGGATCTTGTTTTATCAGGCTAACTAATAGGTATTACATCATTTTAGCTAATCTTACCGGTTGATCCACATGCTTGGTGCTCTTTTTTTATCAAGCTATGCTATATGTTCTTGCATGGGATGTATCTACATAAATACCTAGGAATCCTTGCTTGAAATAATTAGATACATGCTATTCTGATTTATGCTGGCAGCAACAACTCCTTGATATCAACGTGCACGTGAAATTTGGGAATAGATTTTCTCATGTTAAAATTTCATATAAATGTATCTCTCTCTCTCTTCGTTAGTGATAATTGAACCTCACTAACCTCACTTATTTAATGTATGTTAAGAGAGAGATAGACAAAAAAAAATTTACATGACCAAGATCATCAGTTCTCACGCGCTCTATATTTAGTATTCGTGCTATCAGCCAAACAATGTATTAATTACATACACAAGCATATATGGGCGTATATTTTAAAATCTTTTGTGGCTCAAATCTTTTGTTGATGACTATTATATTTATTTTTCAGCCAGTGTTCATGAGTTGAAGTTTTCTCACCAAAATTTCTTTTTGTTTCTATACAGATTGATATCTCATGCATGGGAGAAAGCTTGTCACATATACAAACTTTGAAGCAAGTAAGAGACACAATTTGGCTTCCTATGTTGGCAGAATCTGTAAATTCAACGACTTTGTCACTTGGAGATTCCCATGACATGTCTATTAACCATTTAATGTCACTGATTTATCGAAAACGTTGCATTATGAATTGAGATCGATCTCTAGGCCTTATTATTATCTCATATTAAATTGAGTTCGCGCTTGCATGTGTTTTTGACTTTATTTTTGGGGAGAGGTTCGCCCGAATGTGTCTATATCCTGATATCCATAGGGATGAAAATCGTATCTGAAATTAATTTTACTTAGATAACCGGTATTATGATTTGGTGACGCGAGCTTTTTCAGAAAAACATTAAATTGAATATGCATGGTAGGAAAAGGTAAAGGTGTTTCTGATGTTCTCAAATCAGGATTTTCTCGAATCATTATTGGAGTGGTGGTTCTGCTCTCGTGGATCCTTTGCACATTTTTTTATCATTTAATCATAACCAATTTCACATTATTTTGTATTTAGCTCTTTCACTTTAGAGGGAAAAGTAAGAAATCTGAAGCACTCATGAGAAAATCAATGTTTAGTATTAGATACGGATGTGTAACAAATTATGAATATATTAATATCTATTCAATTTTTTAATTTATAGTTGAAATATCTCACTTTAAAAGAACTAAACCCACTTATTTTTATACAAATACACTTTGATTTTATAATCTTAGATAAATATGTTTGTTCATGTTGGGACAAAGTCCAACCAACTCGACTCCGATTAATCGGGAACAAGGTTTGAGAATAGGAAAGTAGGGGATAAAAAAATTTAAAACGGTTGGATACGGCACTTTTGTTGTTCGATTATTATTATTTTTGGGGATAATAATTTCTCTTACAATAGGAGAAGTTATTATCCCTTATTTTTATGAGAAAAACATTTTTTTAATACATAAGATAAAATCATTTATTGTAATTCAAAATGATATCGTTTTGGATTTAAAAAAAATATTTTATATTTTATATTTTATTTTGTGTCATAATCTTTTTTTAAAATCCTGTATTTTTTTACTCCAATCTCAAAACATCATTTTATATAGTAGAGGATAATTTTATTTCATATTACAAGACAAACGTTAATTCCTATTTTTATATAGGCTCTATGTTTCTATAGTGAATGTAGATAAATTATCTACATGCACTTTCAAAACGATGTCGTTTTGGATTGAAAGCAGTGGCGTAGCCACACCCACACAAGCAGGTGTATATATTATAAAGTAATTATAATTAACTAAGGTTAAAATTATAATTTGGCATCACCTAAATAGAAAAACAAATACTCAATACAAAGTAACAACAAACTATCTAAATGCAAACAAATAATAAGGAACGTGTACAGTATCATATTTTTGTGTTTCACCTTTTTTGATTTTTTATCTTGTATATTTGTTTTTTTTTCCGCTTTATTCTAATAAGTTATGTTATTTATTCTTATTCCTATTATTTTATAAAAGATAGACTTCTAAACTTAATCACAAAAATGATTAGTTGACTTATTTTAGAATTTGGGTCCAACTAAACTAAATAAGTTCATTTAAAAGTAAAGAAAATGGTTTATTCTTTTAAAGGACACAACCTTATGTCCTTTTAGTTTTTAACATTATATGTTACCGGTAATACATAGTTATAATATGAATTTTTTTCTCTCTTTTCTCAGTCATTTCAGTTGATGTGGAGAGAGAGAGAGGAAAAAAATAACTTTTCATGTGATAACTATGTCTTACCGGTAAGATATAATGTTAAAAATTAAAAGGACACAATTTGTGTCCTTTAAAAGGACACACACTTAACTCTTGAAAGTAAAAATCATGAAACCAAATGAATAACAGGTCTATAGTTGTAGAATATGAAGGTCCATTGAATTATCATGTTTTGGGTTATTGCACACACAAAGAATAATCAAAAACCTAATTCCCAAATGTGAGATCTTTCCATCGTGCTTATGGCTGTTGCAAACATGGGCGATGTTCTCTAACGTGAGATATTAAAAATTTAAGGAATAGAGATAATGAAAGGGGAGACGAAGAATAATGCTTATAATACATATAATTATTATATTTGTGTATTTTTATATCTTTAGGACAATATGTTTGGTTCATTACTTATTATGTTGTGGGAGAAAAGTGAAATTCTTATGTTTGAAATGCTTACCGAAAAGGTTAGTGCATTTTTATATATTTGCTTTGATATATAATCAATGACAATTGTTTATTTGAATTTTCAATGTTATGTGACACTATTTAGTACATAATTTAGATAACTATGCTAGAATTCATAGTAAGTTTCTTTTCTAATAAATTTATGTAATTACGATAAATATTTTGATAATTTGATATGTCAAATTTTTTGGCACCATCTAAATTTTTGGGCTGGCTCCGCCACTGGTTGAAAAATTAAAAAATTATAATGAGGAAGACTATTATAACTCTGAAATAAATTATAATTACAAAAATATCTTAATTTCTACTCTAAAATAATATCATTTTAGATTCAATATAAATAATTTATATACATTGACAATAAAATAAAATGAACCTTTTTATATATATTAGCTCTTTGTTACAAACTTCATCGTTCAGCAAATTAATTGGGCTCGAGTAGGCCCATTGAAGTGTTGTTAAGTCTCAGTTCGGGTCGAGACCGAAACTCAGCAATAACTACGCTCTCTAAGCAAAATGCATGTCGGTACTTCGACACGACGCATCCTGAGAATGCCAATGTGTGATGCATTTTATAAGGAATATTTATGTTAATTAATTACATCCAATTAGATTTTAGTATGCATTAAGTTTCGAATACCAAATAATGAAGTGGTTTAAAAAGTTACTCCATATTAGTTACCAAATAGTAGATTAAGGATGGTCTTTCTCTTTATCTCATTTCATTTCAATTTTATGAAATCATAATTTCATATACCAAGGTGACATTGCATATATATTTTTCAAGTGTATGAATTGTATGAATCTGTAAGGAAGATTTTAAGTGTCTAAAAATTAAAATACAAATGACATTTATTTATCTAATAAAAATTCAAAATAAGTGAAAGTACTGTAATTTTGAAAAATATAAAGAAAATCATTCAAATAATGAGAAATAAAGATAATTTGCTAAAAATATTTGCCAAAACACTAAAACATTTATTTTTATTTTCACGGACGATTATTTGTTCAGAAAAATATTTCTACAGTTATTGCAGATAAGTTATCTGAATTTACTTCTAAAACGATGTCATTTGTGGATTAAAACATTAAAAAATTATAATTATAAAGACTATAATAACTCTGAAATAAATTAAAATTATAAAAACACCATAATTTCTACTCCAAAACGACGTCGTATTGGATTTACTACAAATAATTTATCTCCGATAACATAAAAAAAAAAACGAACCCTTTTTTGTTAGTCACTTCATCTGAAATCTTACGAATGATGTTTTAGGTACCTTTTATAGCCTTTGCTATTTATTTATTTTGTTTGAAAAAAAAAAACATATACATAGAGGATCTTTCTAAGAGACTTGTCATGCCTGCTTCAATACAAGATTAATTTGTTGCTGTTTCTTCGTTTTATTGCCAAAACAATAAAACAAGATTTGTTGCTGAAGAAAAGAAAGCTACTTCTAATATTTATATGACAAAATACGAAGCAGATTAAGAGCTCGTTTGTTTTGCGATTATCAAAAAAGTAATTTTTATCTTTTTTTTTTTTGGAAGTACTTTTTATAAAAATTAAAGCTATTTATAATTTTATAAAAATATTTAGTTTTTTAAAAAAATATTTGGCTTTTGACTTTTGCTTTTCTTAGAAGTTAAAATTTTTAGGTTTTGAAAAAAGTAAGTTTTTGACCTTTTTTTTGTGACTTATGCTTTTTTTAAAAGCAAACATCCAAACAAATAAAAAATGAGAAGTACTTTTTTTCTTGAAAAAAAAACATTTTTTGAAGAAAAAAAAAAGCTCATCTAAACAGGCCCTAAATTAGTTTGAATAAAAAAAAATAAAATCCATTATCAATTTTACATTTTTTATTCTTGTATTAGTTATAACAATATTGTTCTTAAATTATGTGAGAGTGACCATTGTGCCACGCCTGGCAAAAAAATTTACCAGATTACGACGCCAACAGTAAATTTTGTCAAAATGTCACGCGACATATTTCGCTACACTGTGTAGCGAAATATGTTTGCATATAATTCACTACACAGTGTAGCGAAATATGTCATGTCAGGCTGCACAGTAAAAAAAATGACACGTGTCAAGCAGGCAGAAATTCGCTACACTGTGTAGCAAATTATGCTTGGATTCTGCCTGCTTGACACATGTCATTTTTGCTAACTGTGCAGCCTGACATGGCATATTTCACTACACTGTGTAGCGAATTATATGCAGACATATTTCGCTATACAGTGTAGCAAAATATGCCGCGTGACATTTTGGCAAAATTTATTGTTGACGTGGCAGTCTGGTAAATTTTTTTGCCACACATGGCAAAATGGTTCCTGTTCCTTAAATTCCTCTATTCAACCTAATAATAATTTAATACTTGCGTTTATTAGCTTGGTCTTTATTTGACATTGTCTTTTATCACCAACGCACAATAATAATAAAAATAATAATAATAATAATAATGATAAACTTTTGGTTGTTTGAACATCTATTTTTAATTATTTATTATATATTTCCTTAAAACTATGTATAATAATATTTAATTTATATTTTGTTTATAAATACTCTTAACAAATTACTTTGTAGAAATTGTTTTTGGTTAGAGCACAAGTTTTTTTATTTCAAATATGAGAAAAATATGTGTTATTTTAAAAAATATAAAATTGTGTTATTTTAAGTGAGAGAAAGATATAGATCATGAGGGGGGAGAGAGTGGAAAAAAAAAGGTGTGATTCTTATATTTGTGAGAATAAAAGGACACAAATTATATTATTTAAAAAGACAAATAATTGTTTACCAAAAAAATAAAAATAAATAAGTTTCCCTTTAAATATAAATATAAATGATTTTCAATAAAGGTTATAGGCTCGTAGCTGAAATAGAATTATCATCATGCTTGAATTGTTGTAATTGTACACTATGGTTTGACTAAGTAGAAAAATTATTATTTTTTCCTTCCATTTTTACTTAAATTATAGTTCCAAACTTAAAAGTATTTTCAAACACAACTCAATCTTAATTTTATCAAATGTATTATTTATAAATAAAACTCAATTTACACCCTTAAACCAATTTAATTAAGTTGTACAAATCATAATCGAGACATGCTATAATTGCAAATTTGTTACATTATAAACAAAAGGATGCACCACCTATCATTTCGCAAGATTATTTTATCATTTTAACACGTTTTAACAACTCGATTGGTGGCCTACTTCTTAAAATAATTGCAAAAGCAAACAAATCAATGCGATTTGACAAAATCCAGCAACAAAAAACAAAGGGGATACTATAAATATTGCCTTTTTTTGAATTACGAGACATTTTTTTTTATAAATTCGGTTTATTTAATTAAATCATTTATTATATTAACTTTTTATCAACTTCGAGAACATGAGGGGGATGTGGTTTGTCTGCAAGAATTGCCGATTGTAAATATTATCTTGTTTCCCTACTTCAATTTATATGTTATTTTTGTCGTTATTCTGTTACATTTTTAATCCACAATCAATATATATTTTTTATCCTTCGATTTGAACTCATGAACTCCCAAATTTCGAACATTATATCACAAAATATTTTGAGTTGAAATGCATATTTCAAATTATTAAATCACCCCATGATTTAGATCTTGAATTTGACTCATATGTATTTTTTTTTATATTATTCATTGGTTTATCAATTAATCGATTAATCCGATTCGAGTCAAATAAGATTATATGGGTGACAAAATTTTCCTTATCAAATTTTAATATAACTGCATTTCCAATAACTAAAAATTAAGAAAACTTTTTTATTTAAAAAAAAAGGGACTCGACAAAATTGTTGAGTAAGTGTAAATTTCACAAAAATAAGTTTTCTCCTAAAAAGTCGAAATAAAAAAACAAAATCACATGAACCGTTAAGCATCAATTCATAATAAACAGAGAAAGAAAAATAACGAATCATAGTAACACATTTTATGTTTTTTGCCATACTGTTTCCCAATTTGAATGCATTTTTGTTTGTGTTGAATTGCTTGTAATTATCATGGTAGAGCCAGGGTCTTTTTAGACAAGAATATTTTATAGATTGCTGATTAAAATAAATTATCATTTCTAGGAAAAAAGCAATATAAAATCATAATAGCTAGATTGCTTCAGGGTGAGACAATATAATGCCAATATGCAATAATGGTTAATGAATATCACTCAATGCGCATTCCGTGATAATAACTATATGCATCTAAACCCACAAACTTATACACATGCAGACAAATATATAATTAGTGTTTGGACCTGTTCTTAATCAAAGAGATTCTAATTCTCACTTACCTAAACACTTGAATTCCACCGATAAATCTTAAGGTGGTATTTGGTTTAGGAGAATTTTTTTTTTTACTGGGGAAGTATGATTAGTAGGAATATGGTGGGAAAGGAATTTTGGTAGAAAAATTAAAAAAAAGTTGTTTGGTTGGCCAAAACTTTACCGAAAAAATTGGGTAGAATTTTATAAGTTTATGTTTGGTTGAAGATAAAATATTGATGGGGAAATTGATTAAAATTACCAAATTAACCCCTTTATAATTTCTGAATATCAAGATATCTCTCCTCCCTCGACCATATCTCTGTCTGTACCTCACCAAATCGGCCGCTTGTGTTGAAACGAGCAACTTGTGCTTCGAAATGGAACGTGCTACACAAATGGAACCAGCAACAGTAAGCCTTGTCTGTTCACGGGACTCTTCTTTGACACATCTGGGTTTCATGGGCCGTAACAAGGTTTCGGTTTCAACCGTGGGTGTTTCAAATCAGCATCAAAGAAGATTGTGATATTTACCGCAAATACTAGCGCGATCAGTGATGTCTTCTGCAACCCACAAATGGAATATGATGCTTGTCACACAGCTTCGGATGGGTAGTCCACAGATATTTTGCTCACATGTGGTCACAGAGGAGGGGTATTATTGTCAGCATTTTCTTCCCCTTTTTCCATTTATCCGGTTTCTGAACAAATACCATCTTCTCAAATGGATTCTCAACCGTGTATTATCCCATTTTTTACATGCAATGCAATTTAGCTAGGCATCTGTGTTTGATGGATAAAATTGAAGATTTCCTTCTACCAAACATGGAGAAATCACAATGCCACCTCCACTTCCCTAGGATAATTTTGAGAAATCCTAAACCAAACACTAGCCAAGGAATATATGTGTGTATTTGGCCTCACTAAGTTATGAATTTGGCAACACTCACCAAAAACTTGGTTATAGTTACAATACAACAAAACCAAACACACATGAGAGGGAGAAGATGGGTCCAGACCATGTAGCAATGGCCCATTCACAGCGTAAAATTAACTGACAAGCCAACCAAGACGCTCATTATAAAATTCATGGAAAAGCGTAGGGATAACATGGCAGCAAATTGTAATCAACACTCACGCTCCAAGGGAGAAACTGCGCCACACCGCCATTTTCAGTTCACTTCCTTCTATTTCTTTCTGGTTATAGCGGAGTATTATGAGTATCCACAAATTAATATTCTCTAAATTGAAAGCGGTAATTAGTTATGATAAAATGTTGAATATGTTTATATTTACCATTTTTTTCCATAAATTTTTACAAATTACATTATATATTATTGGTAGTATATACCATTTGAACATATATTATTCATAATACATAATATAAGTTGTAAATATAATTACCCTTAAATTTTTTACTATTTATGTGCACTTTACTTTTCAAAATACATTAGAATGTACTTATAGGAAAACAAGAAAGATAATTACTATACTACTATTCATGTATTAAAGGATTAAATGGCAATTTCCCATAGAAATTAGACCCAAAGCCACAATTCAACTCAAAATACTAAAATATTAAATTTATGAGTCATTTCATTTATATATATATATATATATATATATCATACTTATCCAATTCCTTAAATATGCAAAATTTTATCACTTGTATTTGAATTTTCTATGACTAAGATTCCATATGAAGATAAAATAATCTTAATAAAGAGATAAGATACTTCACCTATTTTTTTATGCTTACTTTAACTACTTTTATTCAACACATTTAGATCAAAATATTGACTAACTTTCATCCTTTTTCTCTCCTTTTAGGAGATATCTTTCAGTGCAATGGTAATATGTGCATCTTCTATTCATTTGAAGACATTTGAATTAATTTTTTTTCTTCTATCTTCCGTACACATGTTATAGCCACCGCTGGATTTCGATTGGCTTATCTCACTGAGTTTGGCATGTGACAATAGCACCGAAATAATTTCACTTCTTACAATTCTGATCTAACCATGTTAAAGAAAATTAGGTAAAAAAAAAAATAAGCATAATATTTTTTCTCCTTGATAAAGAAATTTGTTTTTAATGTAAGTTAAGCCAAGGATGAAGAGGCAATTGCTTTTACCGTTTGGACAGGACGCGCTAGGAGATAACAGGGGGGATATAGAAAGTGTGAGACATCATTTTCGATGGGACCAACGGCCAAGAAAGACCTATGGAGTTGAGACAAGGTCATTGGGTTTTCCACAGTTTTTTTTTTTTTTTTTAATAGGTTCCTATCTTGTCGTTGCTGGTTGGATTATGCTTTATCACTTGTCTTCAAATGCTCAACACAACACCACCATGCTTTCTTTTCTTTTCTCTCCTCGTTAGTGCCTTTTATTATGTCTGAATCTGTAACAGTGCTTCATGTTCCCAACTTGTAACAACATCACTACCGCCACCACCACCACTGTTTTTCTGTATAGTCTGTACTGTAAGTATCACACAACAACAACAACAACAACAAAGAGAGGAAAAAGAGCACTCTTTTTATCACAAGATGAAACCTTCTTTATTTACTTCCATTATCAATGCCTTAAGATCTACCACGTTTGTCATTTTCACTTTCGCTGTTGTTCAACGTTTTTATTCTGCTTCTGGCTTCAATGCCTGCCCTTGTCATCCTCTACAGCCATTGCCTCGTGTGGGTTGAAGAATGTGGGCTACATGGTTTCCAGAGATCTTGGAATTTTGTACTTGAGAGTTTTCAGCTTTTGACTGTTTTTCAGAATTGTCTTGGTGGTCGCGATGCAATTAGGTGAGTTTCACTTTTGGATTTAGTGGCTTGTCCTTTTGTTTATGTGTTCATGCCCCCTTTTTACTTTTAATGAGAATGTGCCAAACTCGTGATTGAACTTGTGATTTGCATTGTCTTGTTAATGTCTTGTTGTGGTTTTGTGTTTTGCTAAATGGGATTTATTTATGCTGACTTGGATCAATTACTATATGAGAATCATGCCAACATTCACCTATCACATTTACCATATTTCTTGGTTAGCTTTGTAATTTGATCAGTTTATGTAATTCTGTTTCAGTGATTGCCGTAGTGTATTATTCTTTCAAGTTTCCACCTAGCTAATTGGCACTCCAACCTCTGCAGTTACTAGTTTGCGGCTTTCTTTGTAAAATTTTAGTGGCGTGTATCTTATTATACATAATATGGTCATGATGCCTGCACTAGTTTGAAGTTGGGGGCAGGCTGTTAGGTGGTTTTGTATGACTATCTGATGGCTTTTTGTAACATGAATGCTTCTTATAGCTTCTATACTAGAATCACTTTAGGCGTGATTATGTCAACATCCTTGCTTTTCATTATACTAATTGCAATTTGAATGTTTTATTTCTTTTGTCTTTTGTTGTTTGTCTTTTGATTTGTTATGTGATGAATATTTAAAAATTTAGATGCCAAGAAACAAAAATGTAGACTAAATAGGGCAAGAGAACAGAAGGATTAAAAAGGAACTCTCATGAAGACTGCATAAAAATTGGCCTCCAATCAATTGAAAAAACTCTCCTACATAACTACTGTGTACTTAAAACTCAGCAACTGTGGTAGGCCTGTAGAATGTGGTGAGCATTCGATGAAGTGGAGATAGAATTGATTCCTATAATTCTTATTAGAGAAATATATTATAAAATCATTAATGTGACTTTCACCTGAAATGGTTCTTTATCAAAGCCATGGTCACAAGTTCGATTCTTACTGTTCCATTTTACTAATAAATAATTAAATATTGTGGAGTTTATTAACACACGTAGTTGAACCAAGCTTTTGGTTCTTTACTACCCCGTATCTCATATATTATACTAAACAATCTGATTGCACCACTGTCGTTAACTTAAATCGCAAGTTGCTGCTGGGGTTAAAGCATATTTGGTCACTTCATGTATCGTAGGTATTGTTGGGATATTCAAATGTGATGAGTCCTACATTGGTTGGTAATAAGCTAAGTGAAATGGATATAAGTGGATGGACCCATGAATCCAATCCCTTAAGGTTTTGGGTTGAGACATGGTGTCGGACCCACTTGATGTGGACAGTTTAACTTAACCCATTGAAGGTAGTCTCCCGACACTGGCTCCTCCTGGACTCACCTGATAATGGTATTAGAGCCGAGTTGGGCTCGAGTTAGCCAGGTGCTTCGCTAGAGGCGGGTTGAGTACTGAGTACTCAGAGAGAGGGAGTGGGAGCATACCAATGTTTCATACTTGAGGGGGAGAATAAACCCAATACCTTAAGGTTTTGGGTTGAGACATGGTGTCGGACCCACTTGATGTTTTTAAGGAATATAAAATGAAATCTTTTTTCTTCATTTCTTTTGAGTTGGTTTAACCTCACTTCTCCCTACATTCTCACATTTTTGTTTTCACTTTGTTATTGAAGAGAACACTCTTTTTATCAAAGTAATAATAAAAATAAGTTGGGAGAGGGGGGGATAATAGCAACCCACAAGAAAAAGTAAAATTAAAATATTTCGGGGTTTATATTTGAAGAGGAAATGTATCTCGAGCCTTGGACATTTTAGTTACTTCAACTCTTGAGAAATAAGATTGAAGAGGCAGTGTTAAATCTGTTCCTTTTGATTGAAAGTTCACATATTCGAATCTAGAAAACAACTTCTTTGCAATTATACAAAGGTAAGTTTGCGTACAAGGATTTCCCTCACCCCACCCTTGCTAGGCGGGGTTTAATGGGGAGTGGGTTTTTTTTTTTATGTACTTTGTTTCATGTATCAGAGATTCATCAGTGATGGTTAAGAGTTGAAGGATTAGTACCAATCATAAGTGTTCACAAATGCGGTTTTTCTTTTTATTGCAAACGGGACAATGAAGAATGTTAATAGGATTTGGAGATAAAGACTTACTTTTAGGGAAATGTTAAATTGATTATTTGATCAGGACATATTAGTATATGAAGATTTATCTGATGCAGAACCTTATTTAATCATGTCAATCAGGTTTTCTGCAGAATGGATTGGATTTATCTCCAGGGAGAAGTGTGGATGGAAGTTTCAGGAAGTCCAGCTCTGGTTAGTATTGCTGTCTTCCTTTGCTTAGTCTTTTTTCTAGAATTTGGTATATTTACTGACTAATCCCATTTTTTAGTCCCCGGTCACACATTTCCAATGCGTTGGCTTATTGTCTTCATAAAAAGTGATCCGTTCATGTTTAAGAAATTATACAGGGGATAATGCTGCTTAAGTAGTTGTATTTAAACATCAATGAAATGACGAAGTGTATGATTCAAGACTCTTTAACATGTGTGCGGATAGAAAATTTTGATGATACACAAGCATGGTATTGCATACCCTTAAGTTCATCTAGTGCCATTAAATTGGTATTTTTACACATTATAGTGCATCTAATGATAAGTATCATTCAAATAATGTCCGGATGCTCCTGACATATTTTTCTTGTTTCTTGGTTCTGTTTAGTGTGCCTTTATCCTCTAATCAGTTATCATGTTTTTGTGCTCGGAAGTAGATTTATCGAGTAAAAGCAAGTAGTTTTTTCCCCCTATTTGCTAATAAAAATTTGCTACTATTTTTTATGAGTGTAACATGGTTTGCTATATGGCAGTTATTTCTGCTAGTAGTACCTCTGGGAACTCAGGATTGAGCAAGTTCGTTCCTATTTCCAGAAGAGTGTTAAAGGGGCTCAAGGAACATGGGAGGAAACTGGATGACCTAGAGTTATTCACAAAATATCTTGAAGAGTGGGTCTTGGAGAATGTAAATGGTGATTCAGAAGATGGGAAGCAAAGTTTTACTTCTCTTTTCACAACTGATGAGTTGCGCAAGCTTGATTTGGCACTGGAAGGGGTTCCATTTCAGCAACTAGTCCGTATGCCAAACTTTTCTGACATTTCTGATGAGCTTATAGAAGATCAGTATCTAGCAGCAGAAGATTTCCTTCATGCCATTATCATTGGCCTCTGGCGTACATTTTGGCATAAAAGTGGACCACTTCCATTATGTGTCTCATGTCCCTCTCATCTTGGTTCAAAGTTCTGTAGTGTTGAAAAGGCAATATCAAGAGGCAGGCTGAGGGAAATGCGTGGTTTAGCTTTACTATCAAAAACTGCGACTGATTTAAAATTTAAATGGGATCATGTGGTAGAGTTTACCTTATTCAAGCCAGAAGTTTTCTTAGACAATGTTTTGAGAGTGTCAGCCAGCACTATTTGTGAAGCTCTCTTTTATGGTTTCCATGTTCTTGTTTCTCGGAGTTTGAGCAAGATTAGCTCTGTCAACACTGACTCAGTTTTCCTGCTAGTTCTAGATTCTAAGTGTGGAATGGTGATTAAGTTCAGTGGTGACCTTGGCAAACTTGATTTATTGAATTCAAGCAATCCATACTTGTCTGTGGCTGAATGGATCAAAACTTATGCTGAAATTGGTGTCACCCCGGTGGAACCAATATGGAACAGATTGGGAAATGCAAACTGGGGTGATATAGGAACTCTTCAGGTACTATTGGCAACTTTCTATTCCATTGCCCAATGGAATGGACCACCAAGAAAGTCAGTTGCCTCATTGATCTCAGATCATAGCCTCCGCCTTCAGAAGCGCAGGACAGAATGCTGCATCGTTGAGGCTGAAAATGCACTGGTTCCATATCATGGTTCTGGTGACCATCAAGCAGAAGAGATTGTTGAACTTGACCAAAATGAATTATTTTCCAAAAATCGAGCATCGCGTCTGAAGCTCAAGCACAGTGACATATTGGTCTTGGATGATCCACAGCAGGGACAGAAAACATTCCAAATTCATGAATCTCTAGTAGGAGGGAACAATTATCTCTATAGTGCTGTCTGTCTTGATCATCCCTCAGAGTTATTGACTTTATATGTGGGAGCCCATCCATCTAGACTAGAGCCTTCTTGGGAGGATATGAGCCTCTGGTACCAAGTGCAACGTCAAACAAAAGTTCTAAACATATTGAGGAATCAAGGAATCTTGAGCAAATATTTACCTGAAATTGTTGCCTCCGGTAGGATTGTACATTCTGGTCCTTGCAAGAAGGAGAGCCCTGGTGGTAGGTGTGATCACTCATTGTGTGGAACTCCAATACTAGTGACATCTCCAGTAGGGGAGCCACTTTCATCCGTAGTTGCTAATGAGGGTTCATTTTCTGCTGATGAAGCAATGCGCTTATGCCGGGACTGTCTAGTTGCTCTAAGAAGTGCAGCCACGGCTAGTGTCCAGCATGGTGATATCTGTCCAGAGAACACAGTACGTGTTGTTGAAAAACAAGGCATCAGAAACCAGTTTATGTATGTCCCTATATCTTGGGGGCGTGCTGTGTTGGAAGATAGGGATAGTCCTGCTATAAATTTGCAGTTTTCATCATCTCATGCACTTCAGCATGGGAAGTTGTGTCCTTCTTCTGATGCTGAAAGCATTATCTACCTCCTGTATTTTATTTGTGGAGGGACTATGCAGCAACAAGATTCTATTGAATCTGCTTTACAATGGAGAGAGAGAAGCTGGGCAAAGCGTTTGATCCAGCAACATCTTGGTCACGTTTCTGCTCTCTTGAAAGCATTTGCTGATTATGTGGATAGCCTTTGTGGAACCCCATACCCTGTTGACTATGATATATGGTTAAAAAGGTTGAACAAGGCTGTGGAAGGCTCAGCAGATAAAGGTAAAATGATTGAAGAAGTAGCCATAACATTGAGATTAGAGGATGCTGCTGAGTCTTCAGGAGCTTCTGGCCCTTAATTTGATGCTGGAGAGCTGGGTTTTGATGCTTTATTTTTTGTAAATTGCAATTGGGGAATTCAAGTGCATTTTATTTTTAGGACTTCAGGTTCATAGTATTCTTATTTTGGTATCTTCTTCGGCAAGGTATATTTTGGAGTGTTTACTGGTTTCTTTTTGTCTGATTAAAATTTATTAACAAAATTCATGTCTGCTAGAAAAATTGGCTGTATATGGAACCATCCTCGTCAAGTCTTGCTTGGAACTTGAAAACATCCACCGGACTAGACCAATATTAACATGTTGTGAAGGGTTTAGCATTTTGTACACTTGAAGGGTTTAGCTTTTTCCTTTGGTCGATGTTGTGATGAAATCCTAAGGTTTCTATGGACTTAATCTGCAGTTATTGCCTTCTTTTTTTAACATGTTAATGGTAAAAGTATAAATATATTCTAATTTGTACCAGCGCAAGTAACGTATACAATCTTCCCAACATCTTTGTAGCTTTCTTCTGGAGGGAATCAATCAACTTCAAAGGCTTCATTCTCATTTTTTTCTCCAATTTCCCTTCCTAATAAATTTCTTAGTATGATCAATCACCTCTTCAGTTAAATAGATTTCTTTATGATGAACCCAGCTCTGCCCAGGAAAATCTAGACCTTGTCACTCTTCTGCTTCGTTTGAACCCTTCCTCTGCAAGAAGCTTTCTATGCAACTTTGTTACAAAGCCACCGAAATTTAATCGATTAACAAAGTTTAGTAATCGATTACACTATTTTTTTCAATGCTTAATTGATTAAGTGTATTTTGTAATCGATTAAATAGAGACAGATTGACATATAGTTTTGGAACATGGATAAATTGGTTATTTTTAATTAATAAGGGATAAAAGGGTCAAAAAGTCTAAAATACACACTGCTCTCTTATAATTAATATTATTTTTCTCAATATGACAACTACTAGGAGGTTATTACTTATGAGAGAAAAAAAAGTTGTATATGAATATATACTATGTCTTTGATGGCTTTTTTCTTTTACAAGTTTAGCGTATTATTATGAGCACGACAATTTCTTTCTTCGTCTTTTTCTTTTATTCATAAATAGTAGGGTTTTAATAACGACCCTGCAAACATTCTGTGTCAACCTAAACTTAAAAGGCAACACACAAGGAAAAGGAAGATTGGTAGACCATTGTTATAGGGAATGAATTGTCTAAATAGAAATGCTCTTGATTAGTCCAACACCAATTAGACTGCCTATCGAAGGTAGATGATGTTGATCAAGAAGGAAAGATTGATGAACTGTTGCCGGGATGCTTGTAAGCTAGGCAAGATGGTAAGCTGTGTTGCGAGATGGTTGAGCAGCACTTGTGCTTCTCTGGATCGTGTGAGAGTGACTTGTGGTGCCGGGGGGAGGGTAACTTGCAAAGGCACTCTGACGCTCAAGTCAGTTTTAATATCTAAGGGGGTTCAAATATTCAAAGAGAGATATCATACATGGGCCAATGGCCTCTGTTGGACGTTTAGCAAGTGCACTAGTCGTACAAGTAATAAAATGATGAGTAAAGATCGTTCCCACGAGGAATTGTGTTCAAACACCAATATACCATAGAAAACTAATTTGAATCAGATAAGAGTTTGTAAAAATCATGAATAATTTGTTACCAGAAAATTGATTGTAAGTAATTTGACACAAAATAAATATGGATTAGGAATCAATAAAACAACAAGTAGTCAGAAAACAACTTTCCTCCACAATAACTCATGTAAAAACTGATCATATGATGAATTCCTTTCCATGTGATGTTAATCAACCTTTTACTTATCATCAAGATGTAATCCCTTACTACCTTGATAGATACATTAATCAGAAACCCCAATCCCTTGGTGATCTCTTTCTTAATACATGCATGAAATACTAAAGTTTTAAGATTACATCAGAATTCTAGCATCAATCCCTTGAGTACTAGAATTCTGATGTTGAGATTATCAAATACAGAAGTCATATAAACATCCCTGTTCTATATTACTTCCTTGATAGAAATAATTAAATCAGAAAATCTCAAATCAACACATGGAAAATACTTCATCATATTAATCAAATCAACATAATATTATCACGAAGTTCTATTGCATTCAGACTACAAAGACTCTACTCAGACATGACTAAGGAATAAATAAGAGAAGAAGAAACAAACTTCATTTCCATGTTGAAAGTCTTCAATCTCCAACTATTACAAGGAAATCCTAATACAAAAACTAAAACCTAAGAGAATTTAGAGAGAAGTCAGACTAAAGTTTAAGAGAGAGAGAGAGTTCAGATCCCTCAGATCCAGATCTCTCTAAGTGTCAAGGCTTTGCCTTATATAGTGTTACAATTAAAAACAGAAAACTGATGTGGGCGCTAAAACGTCCATAAGTGACCGTTTTAGCGTCCATGCTTTACGTATGCTCAACTGCTTTTAACTGATTCCAACGCTAAAACGTTAAGGAATGACCGTTTTAGCGTCCAAACTTGGTGAATGCTCAACTGACTTTAACTGACTCCAACGCTAAAACTCTTGATTTGGACGTTTTAGCGGTGAAGACCAGAATCCTTTTTCCACTTAAGGGCGCTAAAACGTTTATTGCAGGCCGTTTTAGCGCCCAAGACCAGCAATTTTCCATCTTCTAAGTGCAGCATCACGCTAAAACGCTCTGTGTGGACGTTTTAGCGCTCATCACCAGCAAGTTTTGGCCTCTTCCTGTAGCAGGGCGCTAAAACGCTCAGTGTGGACGTTTTAGCGCTCAACACTTAGGCAATTTTTCTCCTCTTGAGCTCCAGAATCTTCTTCCTTCTCCAGTTGTCTTTCAAGCTTGCTTTTCCTACAAGAATCATACAAATTTCCAATAAAGCTCTTGAACTTGTAATTGAGGACATCTTAGGACATTAACCTTGTTTTTCATCATTTAATCACACAATTTGATCCTAATTCCTGCTAAAAACCATGATGAACTAAGGGTTCATCACAATTCCCAGATTTGAATATTGCTGTCCTCAGCAATAACTTTAAAGACAGAGAAAGACTTGAGATTCTTTACACATGAAATTTATGAGGTTGGATTGAAATATGACAGATCAACTTTCCAAGATACAATCTAACAACCCAGCAATCTATCTTTTACTATGACTTGCTTAACCTCATCACAATGACTTTCAACAGATCAGTAAGATGAAATGCAGAGACCTTCAACACAAAACACCCCCTCACTTGGAACTTCTCAAAAATTGTGAGAATAAACTCTCTTGCACTCTAGTGTCTAAGGGTGTACTCATCACTCAATCTCCACTGCACTCAAACTACTATAAGCTTGCCCATCTTCTCACTTTCCATAGTGACAGTGATTCATAAGCAGAACAAAAGAGGCTTTGGTGGTATGACTTGACTAGGAATAAGATTCTGTATAGAAGAAGAAAAAATGGCTTGACACGTAGTTGGCTAAAGGTAGGATTTGATGTTGCAGAAGGTTAGATAGATGAATCAGATTCAGATAAGAGGAGGATCACTATTGAATTTATCTATGTACTCCTTAATCCTTCTCATTCTCTTCTTCCTTTTCATTTACTCTTTTCACCACCTTTTCTACAACTTTTCTTTTTCTTGAACTTCCTTCCTCCTTTTCTTCCAACTTTCAACACTTTGTGTTGTTTTGATTTCCCTTTTTCCTCATTTCCTTTTTCTTTTCCTTTTCCAAATCAAGCACTTTGTGCCTTTACTTCTTTTTTTTTCTTTTTCATTCTTTTTTTTCTCCAAATTTCCAACACTTAACACTTAATATTTTTATTCATTGCAGAAACACCTTTCTCCAACAGAGCTTTCCTCCTTACCCCTTATCTGAACACATAATCTGAAAATTTAGGATCTGGAATAAGTGCAGGGCTCTTAGTTTTATCACAAAAAGTTTGGCTTAAGGCTTCCATGCAATAGGAAAATTTGGTTCAAAAGAAAAATGCCTCAATGAACTCTACTTTACAAACCATGAACTATTTCAAGTTAGAAACAGGGCAAGTTCTAGAGTTACTCATACAGTGAAGTGCTCTCTGAACAAAAAATTTTCTGTATAGGCTCTATGTCTCACAGTTCAGAGTGCATGCTTGAATTCCTCTATATACATCAAACTGATCTCTCTACTCCTCACATAGCATGAGTATTGCAAACATATCATTTAGCACACATGCAAGGATTTCAAATTGCATCAAATTTTTTTGATCAATCATGTAAAACTTTGATCATCCTATCCTCATAAAATTCACATCATCTCAACTCTAAATCCAACCTTTGTACATATACAACACTACCTAAACTACCTAAAACTACATTCACAAGAATTTAAAAGAAAGGATTGAGATGTTTCCCTGTTTGTGGCTCATCAACTGTGTGTCATCATCAACTGTGTGATACCACCATAATCATGTCATTCATTCACACCCCATTCCCAGATTTAAACGTTGCTGTCCCCAGCAACTAATTTAAATCTAAAAAGCAGTTGACAAGTTCTGAAACACATTCACATATCAACAAATAGCATCAGTACTATTTCAAAAGTGCATCATTCAAACAGAGAATCTCAATGTACTAACAAATGTACAAAATTAAAAATAATACCAAAGGTAACTAAAAGTATCCAAAATAAAACCATAAAAACAGAAAATGTGTAAAAACAAAATGAGGAGTTTAGTCAGTAGACTCCTCATCATCAGTAAACACCAAATATGAGCCTGGATCAGCAGTAGGCAAGGGGTTGTACTCAGGATCAATACCCCTGTCCTCATCCATAGCACCAGTATCAGCAGCAGCAGCAGTGGTCTCTGTGGTAGTGGCATCAACACCAGGCTGTCTCTCTGAAGTGTGTGCAGCATGGGAAGATGTAGCACCATCAGCAGGCGCAGCTCCATCCACATGATCAGCATAGTGAGTCCGGGCCATTGCCTCAAAGGCTTCCTCCTCATCAGAATGAGGGTATACAGCAGGCTGGTAATCAATAACATCTAAGCCCTGAGCCTCACATATAGATTTCATCATCGTCACCATATATGTCTGAAATGAGTGCTGGCTGGACTGCATAAACCGGAGACGCCTGCGCAAATGTCTCATACGGAAGTCAGTATTCACCGTCCATTGCTCCCCTGACCGTAGCCTATCTTCTAACTCATCATCTCTCTCAGCTGTAGGCTTCCTACCAGGGGTCAATCCTGTGGCCTCCCCTCCTCCTATCTTCAATTGCTTTGTTATCATTGCGGCATCAATTGTAGGGTGCAATTTAGTTGGTGCCCCATTATCAGTAACATCTACACCAGCTTTCTGACAAAGCAGCTGAATCAAGGAACAGTGACCCAAAGCAGCAGAGTCACTGTCAGAGTGAGCCATATCATAAATGCTGTCCTGAAGAAGAATAGGAAGTTCCACCTTCGCCTTTGTCATGATAGTGTGAATCAGGACAGCTCTCTTCAGGATGACCTCTGCCTGGTTGGAAGAGGGCATGACATTTGAGATTACAAAGTGAAACCAGACTCTAGCCTCACCATTTAAATGCCTCAACCAAATCAACTTAGGAGCAACCTTATCTTTGGTTAGCTCCCAAGTTTCACCAGGTTTGGCTATAGTCTGCAAAATAGGCTCAGCTGCCCCCATCTTGGTCCAGGTTTCAAAGTTTGGGTCACTCCTCCTTGGTGGAATTTCAATATTCTGCCAGTTCTTCCTGAACTCACAACTGGCATTATTGATATAGTCACAGAACCTTATCTTCAGCAGCTTTTGGATGGTGTGAGCATCGTACTTCACTTTCTTTCCCCTCACCCAGCTAGTGAAGGTCCTCTTGCCTCCTTGATCTCCATTAAACGCATTAGCAAAGAATTCCCTTGCTATGTTGGGGCTGCTATCACCCAATATTTTTCCAAAAGTTACCCAATCTCTGGTCTTCAACTGAGACTGAAACTGAGGATATTCATCCTTTTCCAGGATGAATTTTCTTTCTCTCACAAATGGCCTCTTGGAAGTCTTGTCAGTATACCGTTTCTCATGTTCCTCACTCTTCCAGAAATGAGCATCAAATTGTGGTGTAGGCTCAGCCTGAATATCTCCTCCTTGATCCACTCGGGCTCGCTTCTTATATCTCTTCTTCCCCTGTGTAGAGGGAGCTGGTTGAGAAGAAGAAGACATTGTGCCTACACAAACAAGAGAAAATCAGTCCAAATGTCAAACAATTACATATCATGAATCCAATTCCACAATTCCCAGATTTAGAACTCTTGTAGTGGGGAATTTGGATCAAAACATGTATGAATTACAACCCCACAATGCCATAATGTAGACCCTCAATTTTGTATGAAACAGGGCCTGGGCGCTAAAACGGTCACACTGAGCGTTTTAGCGTCCTGGCCTTAAACGTGTGTAAAAACTGGACGGGCGCTAAAACGTTGAAACCAAACGTTTTAGCGCCAGGCCAATTTTTGGGTCAGGCATTTCCACGAACACCTTGTGTGTGTGTGTATTTGCATATATGAATAAACATTAAAGAAATTTCTTCTAAACCCCAAACAGTTGGAAACAACAGCATGATTCAAACATGAACATTTAGTGACAATCTAATCATAGAATTATAACATGTTCATGAATCAAACTAGGAACTCTCATGGTTGTGAAGTAAACCCTAAGGTAATCCAAATTGAAAAGATGAAGAGAATTGGATGAGTACCTGAAATGGGAGTGGATGAGATGCGATGAAAGAGTGTAGCAAGAACTCAAGATGCAATGAGAGAGAGATGGAGAGATAACAAGAACTCAGAAAATACTGTGAATGAAAGAAGTGAGAGGGAAACCGTGTTTTATGAATAAGTGACGGGGCGCTAAAACGTTGGCTGACCAGCGCTTTAGCGTCCTTGTCCAGAGAAAAATGCACACTTTGTGCAGCACAGCGCTAAAACGGTCAGAATTAGCGCTTTAGCGCGGTTGGCCAGAGTGCCTGTATTGGTGTTGTTGGTGAACGCTAAAACGCTCATAGTGAACGTCTTAGCGCGCACAACCAGAGAGTTTCATAATGATGCAACTCTAGGGACGCTAAAACGGTCAGGATTAACGTTTTAGCGCCCAACACGTAGCAAAAAAATTTTCTTTGATTTTTTTTTCAAAATTTTTCCCCCTTTACTTCTTCATCTTATGGATATGGTATGAACATGGAATTACATACCTAGTACAGTGGGTTGCCTCCCACTCAGCGCTTGTTTAACGTCACGAGCCTGACGGGTATGATCTATTTTACCTCTAATAGAGCAACTGTCAGTAGTTGCCTATCCACAGCACTTCCAACATATAACTTCAATCGTTGACCATTGACTGTAAAACTTCTGTCCGAATCCAAAGAACTGATTTCTACAGCCCCATATGGTTTCATGTCTTTTACCACAAACGGTCCAGACCATCTAGACTTTAACTTCCCTGGAAACAGCTTCAACCTGGAATTGAACAGAAGTACTTGATCCCCCACCTTGAAGTCTCTAGGTGTGATCTTCCTATCATGCCATAGCTTTGTCTTTTCCTTATACAAACTGGCACTTTCATAAGCAGACAAACGAAACTCATCCAATTCATCCAGCTGTAATAATCTTTTCTGTCCCGCTGCTTTGGAATCAAAATTCAGATACCTCACAGCCCACAAAGCCTTGTGCTCCAATCCAACTGGCAAATGGCATGCTTTTCCAAACAGCAACTGAAATGGAGACATCCCAATAGGAGTTTTGAAAGCGGTCCTATACGCCCATAAAGTGTCATCAAGTTTCTTGGACCACTGGGTCCTAGCATTCCCAACAGTCTTCTCCAATATTCTCTTCAATTCCCTGTTGGAAATCTCAACCTGACCACAAGTCTGTGGGTGGTATGGAGTGCTTATTTTGTGCCTCACTCCATACTTAGCCAAGGCATACTCCACCATCCTATTATCAAAATGAGTGCCCCCATCACTAATGATAGCTCTAGGGACTCCAAATCTTGAAAATATATGCTTCCTCAGAAAAGCAATCACAACTCTGGAATCATTGGTTGTTGTA
The DNA here is from genome assembly GCF_033153095.1 of Gastrolobium bilobum. Taxonomy (NCBI): domain Eukaryota; kingdom Viridiplantae; phylum Streptophyta; class Magnoliopsida; order Fabales; family Fabaceae; genus Gastrolobium; species Gastrolobium bilobum. Next base: position 500,036 of record NW_026898670.1, read on the forward strand.
GCTATGGCCTCAACCCATTTGGAAACATAGTCAACTGCCACCAATATGTACTTGTTAGAGTAGGAAGAAGGGAAAGGTCCCATAAAATCCATACCCCAAACATCAAAGATCTCCACTTCCTGGATATTGTTCAACGGCATCTCATGTCGCCTAGAAATATTCCCAGTTCTCTGACAGTTGTCACATGCCTCCACAAACTTCTTTGCATCCTTGTATAAGGTGGGCCAGTAGAAGCCACTCAACAATACTTTTGCTGCAGTTCTCTCACCTGCAAAATGTCCACCATATGCAGAACCATGACAATGCCACAACACATCCTTCTGTTCTTCCTCTGGAATACACCGTCTGATCACACTATCTGAACATCTATAGAAAAGATATGGCTCATCCCAAATGTATCTCTTAACATCATGCAGAAATTTCTTCCTCTGTTGCCATGTGAAATCCTTAGGCATCAATCCAGCAGCTTTATAGTTGGCGAAATCAGCAAACCATGGTGGGGTACTGATAGATAAGACTTTATCCCTAACCATCTCTGTGACAGCACATATTGCCAAAACATGTTCATCAGGAAACTCTTCTCTGATCACTACTTCCGGTCCTTCTTGAAGCTCTTTTTCTGTAATCCTGGATAAGTGATCAGCCACCAAGTTTTCAACTCCCTTTTTGTCCTTGATCTCTACCTCAAACTCTTGCAACAGTAACATCCAGCGGAGCAACCTGGGTTTAGCATCCTGCTTGCTTAACAAATACTTTAAAGCTGCATGGTCAGTGTAAACAATAACTTTTGATCCTAACAGATATGGCCTGAATTTGTCAAATGCATACACAATAGCCAGTAATTCTTTTTCTGTAGTAGCATAATTCTTTTGTGCATCATTTAAGATCTTACTGGCATAGTAAATGACATGCAACAATTTATTCACTCTTTGGCCCAATACCACTCCTACAGCATAGTCACTGGCATCACACATTAATTCAAATGGTAATGAAAAATCAGGTGCCATCATGATAGGTGCAGTGGTCAACTTTTCTTTTAAAACATGAAATGCATGCAGACATTCATCATCAAACAGGAACTCTTGGTCCTTGACCAATAACTTGCATAAGGGCTTGGCAATTTTTGAAAAATCTTTTATGAACCGCCTATAAAATCCTGCATGACCAAGAAAACTCCTCACACCCTTAACATTAACAGGTGGAGGAAGTTTCTCTATCACAGAAATTTTTGCCCTATCCACTTCAATTCCATTCCTAGACACCTTGTGTCCAAGAACTATACCTTCTGTCACCATAAAGTGACACTTCTCCCAGTTCAAAACCAAATTACAGACTTGACATCTTTACAAAACAGAATCTAAATTCCCTAGACATACATCAAAATCAGAACCAAATACAGAAAAATCATCCATAAAAATTTCTATGCATTCTTCTATCATATCAGAAAAAATGGAAAGCATGCACCTTTGAAAAGTGGCAGGAGCATTGCATAAACCGAAAGGCATCCTCCGGTATGCGAATATTCCATATGGACATGTAAAAGCAGTCTTCTCCTGATCCTCTGGTGCCACAGCTATCTGATTGTACCCTGAATAACCATCCAAGAAACAATAGAAAGCATGTCCTGCCAACCTCTCTAGCATCTGATCCAAGAAAGGAAGTGGAAAATGATCCTTCCTGGTTGCCTTATTCAGCCTCCGGTAGTCAATGCACATTCTCCAGCCAGTGATTGTCCTTGTGGGAATCAACTCATTATTCTCATTTTTCACCACAGTCATCCCCCCTTTCTTGGGCACTGTCTGCACAGGACTCACCCAAGCACTGTCTGAAATAGGGTAAATCATCCCAGCATCAAGCAACTTCACCACCTCCTTCCTCACTACTTCCTTCATAGTGGGGTTGAGTCTCCTCTGTGGTTGCCTTACTGGTTTGACCTCTTCTTCCATCAATATTTTGTGGGTGCAAAAGGAAGGATTAATACCCTTAAGATCTGAAAACTGCCATCCAATAGCCATTTTATTCTTCTTGAGTACCTTAATCAACTTCCCTTCTTCCTCATCAGACAACATTGCATTAATGATTGCTGGATATGTTTGATCATCCCCAAGGAACACATACTTCAAATGTGAAGGTAATTCTTTAAGTTCTACCTTAGGTGCTCCTTTTGGAATGTCATCAATCTTCTTCTCAAGCTCTTCCACTTCTGGCTCTTCTTGGTAATCTTCTGTACCTGTCTCTTCTTCTGATCTTTTTTCCTCAACTGGGAATTCTTCTTCTTTATTCACTTCTTCCACAACCTCCTGTATCACATCCAATCTAAAACAATCCTCCACATCAACAGGGTGCTTGATGGTTTCAAATACATCAATTGTGACTGTTTCCTCATCCACCCTTAGCAACAACTTTCCTTGTTCAACATCTATCAAAGATCTTGCAGTTGCTAAAAAGGGTCTTCCTAACAATAGAGGACTTTCTGTATCCTCTTCCTCCATGTCAAGAATCACAAAATCCACTGGAAAAATAAACTTGTCTACCTTGACCAAGACATCTTCAACCACACCTTCAGGCCTCTTGATAGATCTATCTGCAAGATGCAGAATAAGATTGGTCTCCTTCAAAGTGTTGATTCCCAAAGCTCTACATACTGTCAACGGCATCAAGTTTATACTGGCTCCCAAATCGCACAATGCCTTTCCCACCTCCACATCTCCTATAGCAATAGAGATACTGAAGCTTCCAGGATCTTTCATTTTTGTTGGAAGCTTCTTCTGGATTAGGGCACTACACTCTGCTGTTAGGGCCACTGTCTCACCATCAGTTAATTTCCTCTTCTTAGTAAGAAGATCCTTCATGAACTTTGCATAGTGAGGCATATTTTCCAGTGCTTCAGAAAATGGTATGTTAATTTGTAAATTTTTGAAGATATCCAGAAATCTTGCATAGTGCTGTTTCTGAATCTCTTGCTTCAACCTTTGAGGGTAGGGAACTTTAGCATAGGGAGATAAAATAACTGGCTGTTCTTTCTTGTCAGCCATCTTCTTCTTTTCCCACTTCATCATCTTTTGTGGGGAAGCATTTTTACCAACTTCTACCTCTCCTTCATTCTTATTGTCCTTCCCTTCCTCTTCTTTATCAATTCCAACTATAACATCTCTAACAACTACTTCCTTCTCACTTTTCTCATTTCTCATCTTCTCTACTTCATCATCAGAGACTACATCTTCAACCACAACCTCTTCTTCATTCTTTTTATTTTCCACATTCTTTTTCACTGGTTGAAGTACCAACCCACTTCTTGTCATAATTGCTTTACAGTGCTCCTTAGGATTCACTAGTGTATCACCTGGAAATTTCCCTTGTGGTCTCTCTGATATCTGTCTTGATAATTGACCAATCTGGGTCTCCAAATTTCTGATTGATGCTTCCTGATTTCTGAAAGAAGTTCTGGTCTCCTGCATGAATGCAGTTGTCTCTTCCCTGAATGAATTAGACCCCTGGATATAATCCTGAGTTGTCTTAGATAACTGAGCAAACGCTTTCTCCCATGCAGCAGGATCACTTGACTGCTCCTTCATATGTGGTGGTGGAGGATGTAATGGTGGGTTCAATTGATGGTTGGAACTATAGCTGAATCCTGGGTGTTGATTCTTGTTCTTCCATGGTGGCACATAAACATTCCTTCCCTGATTGTTGTAGTTCCTTTGATTATTCTGATCATACCACACTCCATTCACCTCTGCTTGTTCTGGTGATCCCCCATAATCACACTCCTCTGTCACATGGCCTTTGCCACAGATAGCACATACACTCTTGGTTTCCACAGAAGCTACCTTTTGTGAAGAGAGTTGCTTAATAAGGGTATCTAATTGTTGCTGCTGTTGTCTCTGTGTCTGCATCAGTTGATCATTCCTTGCCAACAGAGCATCATACCCATCCAACCTGATGACTCCTGTCCTTCTGTCAGCCACTGGGGCATTATCAAATTCCTGAGATGCCAATGACTCAAAGATATCCAAGGCTTCTTGAGGGGTCTTGGTAGTCAATGATCCACCAGCAGTGGCATGCACCAAGGTTCTAGTGTTAGTGGTCATTCCTTGCAGGAAGATTGCTGCTTGTTGCCATGCCTCAATTCCATGCTGTGGACATTTCCTCAACAAAGTCTTGAATCTCTCCCAAGCCTCATAAATGGATTCTGACTCTTTCTGCTTAAAGCTTGTAATCTCATCCTTCAACTTGGCCCTCTTGGATGCTGAGAAAAACCTCTGCAAGAACTTGGTTTGCAGATCATCCCAAGTTGTTATACTTCCTTGTGGCAATGATTGCAGCCATCTCCTTGCATCATCCGTCAGTGAATGAGTGAATAGTCTCAACAGAATTGCATCTCTTGTGACACCATTTATCTTCACAGTATCACTCAACAATAGAAAGTTCTCTATGTGCAAGTAAGGGTCCTCTGCACTGGTTCCAGCAAACTGATCCTTCTGCACCAAATGTATCAAAGCAGGCTTCAATTCAAAGTTGTTGGGCTCCACTGTTGGGCGCACAACACTCCCAATTGGAGGAATCACTGCAGGAGTCATGTACTCTCCCAGTGTCCTCTGTGGTGGTGGTGGTCTGTGATTCTCTGCCATTATCTCTTCCTGATTAACCGTACTTGGATTCACCAATTTCTTGCAACTGTCTCCTTTGCCTGGCTGCCCTTTTGTGCTTCCTCAATGTCCTTTCTAATTCTGGATCATACAACAACAAATTCGGATCAAGTGTACCTCGCATATACCAGAATCAAAATTGACCAGAAACTTAACATAAACTAAAATACTGAAAATAAAAGGATTCAATCTCAGAATTCTATGGTATCAGTTAGTGTTGAAAAACAAATTCCCCGGCAACGGCGCCAAAAACTTGTTGGACGTTTAGCAAGTGCACTAGTCGTACAAGTAATAAAATGATGAGTAAAGATCGTTCCCACGAGGAATTGTGTTCAAGCACCAATAAACCATAAAAAAAACTAATTTGAATCAGATAAGAGTTTGTAAAAATCATGAATAATTTGTCACCAGAAAATTGATTGTAAGTAATTTGACACAAAGTAAATATGGATTAGGAATTAATAAAACAACAAGTAGTCAGAAAACAACTTTCCTCCATAATAACTCATGTAAAAACTGATCATATGATGAATTCCTTTCCATGTGATGTTAATCAACCTTTTACTTATCATCAAGATGTAATCCCTTACTACCCTGATAGATACATTAATCAGAAACCCCAATCCCTTGGTGATCTCTTTCTTAATACATGCATGAAATACTAAAGTCTTAAGATTACATCAGAACTCTAGCATCAATCCCTTGAGTACTAGAATTCTGATGTTGAGATTATCAAATACAGAAGTCATATAAACATCCCTGTTTTATATTACTTCCTTGATAGAAATAATTAAATCAGAAAATCTCAAGTCAACACATGAAAAATAATTCAATATATTAATCAAATCAACATAATATTATCATGGAGTTCTATTGCATTCAGACTACAAAGACTCTACTCAGACATGACTAAGGAATAAATAAGAGAAGAAGAAGCAAACTTCATTTCTATGTTGAAAGTCTTCAATCTCCAAACTATTACAAAGAAATCCTAATACAAAAACTAAAACCTAAGAGAATTTAGAGAGAAGTCATACTAAAGTTTAAAAGAGAGAGAGAAAGTTCATATCGCTTCAGATCCAGAGATTTTTCTAAGTGTCAAGGCTTTGCCTTATATAGTGTTACAATTAAAAATAGAAAACTGATGTGGGCGCTAAAACGTCCATAAGTGACCATTTTAGCGTCCATGCTTTACGTATGCTCAACTACTTTTAACTGATTCCAACGCTAAAACGTTAAGGAATGACCGTTTTAGCGTCCAAACTTGGTGAATGCTCAACTGACTTTAACTGACTCCAACGCTAAAACTCTTGATTTGGACATTTTAGCGGTGAAGACCACAATCCTTTTTCCACTTTAGGGCGCTAAAACGCTTATTGCAGGCCGTTTTAGCGCCCAAGACCAGCAATTTTCCATCTTCTAAGTGCAGCAGCGCGCTAAAACACTATGTGTGGGCGTTTTAGCGCTCATCACCAGCAAGTTTTGGCCTCTTCCTGTAGCAGGGCGCTAAAACGCTCAGTCTGGACGTTTTAGCGCTCAACACTTAGGCAATTATTCTCCTCTTGAGCTCCAGAATCTTCTTCCTTCTCCAGTTGTCTTTCGAGCTTGCTTTTCCTACAAGAATCATACAAATTTCCAATAAAGCTCTTGAACTTGTAATTGAGGACATCTAAGGACATTAACCTTGTTTTTCATCATTTAATCACACAATTTGATCCTAATTCCTGCTAAAAACCATGATGAACTAAGGGTTCATCAATCAACGTTACAGGGTTTGAAACCTTCAAACCTAACACTGATCGTCTTGGAGTTTTGAACTCACAAACAAAGGTAACATCACATGCCATAAAGCATGATTCTTGATTGCATGTGTAATTCCGCATATGAAAAATTTTGTTTTTCCCTCTCACATGCTACGGCCTTCAAGGCCATTTTACTTTCAGCTTGGCCCAACATTCCCACAACCTATCTAATGACAACACAGAGCACTAGCAATGCTTTGTTGCCCCAGAGCTAGTTAGGTTAATGACGTAATCATCCTATTATACATATTTGGTTACCGTATGTTTTTCTTTTCGTCTCGGTTAACTTCTCATTAAACCTAGGGTAAGGAAACGTATCAACCGTTGCGGTTTAGGGTAAGCTTTATTCAAAATAGGGAATCTTCAATTTACTGACTCTAAAGGCAGATCATCTCATGATCTCCTTTACTATGCATAGATTCCCGAGTCATTGTAAATGTCTTCCTGATTTCTCCAGTTTACAGATAACCTAATCTTTCACAGAGATTTGACGAATTCCTTCAGCTTATCACCCTAACCTTGTGCTCTTTCAGGACAAGCCCAACAGTGTACCTATGAGTTTCCATGTTTCAGGCAGACGAGGTATACAATCAAAGCATGCCTTCTAGAACATAGTCTAGGTAATAACTTCTGGTCTTAGGAAAGACATACCCAAATATCAAGAGACTACTCTAATGACACTATCTGTGAGATTTCCTCATAGAGTCTCTTTGTGGGTCTGTTCAGTGTGAGCTATACTCTTATAGGTCCACCCACGACTTTAGCTAAGATATCTCCATATCTGTAGCTCATGAGGTCTTTACCTTGCATCCGAATACAAGTAGATAAGTCGTGTTAGTCTTACCCGAGATCACTGATCCTCATTCTCAGTGTCTCTAGACTAGGAACATAAAATTAGGAATAAACATCCAGTATCCTTGAATCCTCATGATCGTGATCTCATAACAGATACTCAAGAGATACCTATTTTATTCCAAGGGGTTCATCCAGTTACTCATATAAAATATTAACTATAATGTTGAGACAAAATATGAAACAGGATAAAGAGTGCTTTTTATTTATTTGCGACAATATAAAAGGTCCACATATGTCCTAATCTAATCAAAAGATTGTCTCTAGGACATCCATATACTAACAAGCTCCCACTTGGCCTAGAGTCAATCTGACCTAAGTCGTATACCTAAAGCCTCATAATGACTATCATGTTTTCTCTGAGAAACAGCCTTTGTCAGAGAATTGGCTAGGTTATTATTTGTGGGAACATAATCCATCTTTACATCTATCCTATCAATGATTACTCTAATCAGGTGATATCTGCGGAGCACGTGTTTAGATCTTTGATGAGACCTAGGTTCCTTTGACTGCGCAATGGCTCCAGTGTTGTCGCAAAACAACTGTATGGGCTTAGCCACGCTTGTAACCACCCTTAGTTCAGATAGTAACTTCTTGATCCACACGGCCTCCTTAGCCGCTTCTGAAGCAGCTATGTATTCAGCTTCTGTCATTGAATATGTTGTTGTCTCCTGCTTGGAACTCTTCCAAGATACTGCCTCACCATTTAAGGTGAATACAAACCCTGACTGTGACTTGCAGTCATCTCTGTCACTCTGAAAGCTGGCATCAGTGAACCCTTTCACTGAAAGCTCATCAACCCCACCATAGACCAGAAATGCATCTTTAGTTCTTCTTAAGTACTTAAGGATGGTCTTGACTGCTGTCCAGTGACCCTCTCCAGGGTCAGACTGGTATCTGCTCGTAATGCTCAAAGCATATGAGACATCTGGTCTCGTACATATCATGGCATACATGATGGATCCAATAGCCGAAGCGAATAGAATTCCACTCATGCGATCCTTCTCAGGCTGTGACTTAGGACACATAGCCTTGGAAAGATGTACCCCATGACTGACAAGAAGAAAACCCTTTTTCGACCCTTCCATGCTAAACCTCTTTAGCATCTTGTCAACATACGTGGATTGAGATAAACCCAACAACCTCTTGGATCTATCTCTATAGATCTTTATACCAAGTATAAAGGCCGCTTCTCCCAAATCCTTCATGGTGAAGCTTTTTGAAAGCCAGTCTTTCGTTGTTTGTAATGTAGGGATGTCATTTCCTATAAGTAATATGTCATCTACATAAAGTACCAAGAAAATGACATTAATCCCACTAACCTTCTTGTAAACACAAGGTTCATCCTCATTCTTGATGAAACTGTTACTCTTAACGACTTCATCAAAACGAATATTCCAACTCCTTGATGCTTGCAATAGCAGTATATCACGATCTTAATAGATTTGATTATGGCAACTGGTGAGAAAGCTTCATCATAGTCAACTCCTTGTCTTTAACGATATCCTTTCGTAGCCAACCTAACTTTGTAGGTTTGAACGTTTCCATTTGCATCAGTCTTTCTTTTAAAGGCCCATTTATCACCGATAGGAACTATTCCTTGCGGTTTAGGAACCAAGGTCCATACCTTGTTTTGATGCATCGAATCTATTTTAGATTCAATGGCTTCAAGCCATTTAGAGGAGTCAACATCCTTGATCGCCTCCTCATAGTTACTAGGTTCATCATCCTCGACGATTTGTTGATTCTCAATCACAAACCCATACCTCTCAGGTGGATGGATGAACCTAGTATACCTACAGAGTTGTGTGTTTACTTCTCCCTTGGAGAACATCGCCTCGGAGCAGACTCGGGTTCCTCAATCTATTCTTGTATTCCTTGAACTTCTTCAAGATCAATCTTACTCCCACTGGCTTCTTGAGAGATCAAATCCTTCTCAAGGAACTCAGCTTTCTAGGACACAAACGCCTTGTGTTCGTCCATGGAGTTAAAGTAGTATCCCTTAGTACCTTTGGGATACCCCACAGATAGACATTTAGTACTCTTAGCACTAAGCTTGTCTGATGCCAACGCTTTGACATATGCTGGCGATCCCCATACCCTAAGATAACTCAGGTTGGGTCTCTTACCATTCCATATCTCATATGGTGTGGTCTGAACAAATTTAGATGGTACCCTATTTAGAAGGTATGCCGTTGTGTCTAAGGCATATCCCCAAAACGATTTTGGAAGTTGAGTCTCACTCATCATAGACCTGATCATGTCTAATAAGGTCCTGTTTCTCCTTTCGGAGACACTATTCTGGTGTGGTGTGTAAGGTGCAGTAAACTGCGAGAGAATTCCATTTTCTCTCAGATAATCCTGAAACTCATGGCTCAGATATTCACCACTACGATCTGATCGCAATGTCTTAATCATCTTGCCACGCTGTTTCTCTACTTCATTCCTAAACTCTTTGAATTTTTCAAAAGCTTCGAATTTATATCTCATTCGATACACGTACCCAAATCTCGATTTATCATCAGTAAAGGTAATGAAATAGGAGTATCCTCCTCTAGCCTCTATAGAGATTGGCCCACAAATATCAGAGTGAATGAGTTCTAATAACTCACTAGCCCTATGACTCTCAAGCCCTTTGGGCTTGTGACAAGTCATTTTCCCAGCTAGACAAGATTCACATTGTCCATAGGATTCCAAATCCATGGAATCTAGGTATCCATTTGCATGCATCCTAGACAATCTTGTTTCGTTTATGTGCCCTAGTCTACAATGCCAAAGATAAGATTGATTATCTATCCTAGGTCGTTTCACATTTACATTGAGCACTTCAGTTCTCATTTCCAAAGCATATAAGCCATTTATTAAAGAATCAGTACCAAAAACAATATCATTCGAAACGATAGAAAATGTACCATCCTTAATAGTGAAAGCAAAACCATCTTGTTCTAAACAAGAAATAGAAATAATGTTTCTAGAAATGCTAGGAACATAAGGACAATTATTCAAATGCAACAAAAGGCCCGTAGACAAAATAAGGTCGGAGTCTCCAACAGCACGACCAACAACTCTTGCTCCATCACCAACGTGGAGGTCCACCTCCTTCTTCTCCAATCTTCTAGGGTTCCTAAGCACCTGCAACATATTGCAGATATGAGAACCACAACTGGAATCCAATACCCACGAAGTCGGATTAGCACAAGAATAATTTATCTCAATCATGTAAATACCTGAGGTAGAAGCATCACCATGCTTCTTGTCCTTCACATTCTTCAAGTAGTCTGGACAATTCCTTTCCAATGGCCTTTCTTGCCACATTGAAAGCACTCAGCATCGCTTTTGTCCTTGGATGCATTCTTACCCTTCTTTTTGCCTTTCTTCTTCTTGGGTTTTCCTTTGGGCTTAAGGGAGTCGCCTTTCGCAGGCTCCTTGCCCTTACCCTTGGCCTTGCTAGGCCCACCAATCAGAAGAGCTTGTGTCATATCCTTCTTGATAGACACTTCAGCAGTTGTTAACATACTTAACAATTCAGACAAGCTCACAAGCATCCCATGCATGTTGTAATTCATAATAAATTGACTAAAGGAAGGTGGATGTGAGGTGAGGACTAAGTCATTACTTAGCTCGGCATTCATGATGAAGCCTAGATTTCCTAGCTTCTCAATGAGTTCGATCATCTTAAGAACATGACTGCTCACAGACATGCTCTCAGACATCCTACAAGAGAACAATTCTCTAGAGGCCTCATACCTTTCATGCCTGCCTTTAATATCATACAACTCCTTGAGATGCAGGATAATAGAGGGAGCATCCATATGCTCATGCTGCTTTTGCAGTTCAGGCGACATTGATGTCAAAATAATGCAGACTGCTATCACATTGTCATCCATGTGCTGTTTGTGGGCCTCGAAATCAAATTCCGCGAACCCATCTTCCCCTTCCCTAGGAGCCATGGGTAATGCAACATCTAGAACGTAATCTATCTTTTCGGACCTAAGACCAATTCTCAAGTTCCGATACCAGTCCATAAAGTTTGAACCGGTCACTTTGTTCGTATCGAGTATTGAGCGCAGTGACAATGGATTAGTCATACTAAAAACTGAAAAATATGTAAAGATTAATTAATTAATATTGTTATGTAATTAGAACAAATTATTAAAGACTTTAAATAATTTTCCCCTCCCACTATTTTATCTAAGTCAATGACCCTTACCATTTGACTTAGGGTTAATCTACTTTTAGATTTTACCTTAGTGAGATTAAGAGTGCGATTATTTATTTTAACCCCGTCTGTGACCGCAAGATTAATTTAAATAATGGGGGTTGATCCTTATCAACAGTATCTCATACCCTCTCTTAACATTAGGTTGACAACTCCTTGTCAATTAGTGGTGCATCTCATGCAACCAACCTAGCACTATTACCGTAAGCACATAAGCCCGGCTGAGCTTGCAACTTATGCCTTAGTTAAGCATTAACCAGCACCCTAAGTGTCTCACACTTCTAACACTACTCTTGATCAACTAAACAGTGGGTCCCAACTTAGTTGTGGAGCACCACTATTTAGATGAGGTTTGAGTAATATTGGTGGTAGGAGGTAATCGTGCGCTTAATAATTTATTCCTTTTAAGGCTTCCTTTTATTTAGGGTTTACTAAGTCTCATCAAACGCATATGTATGTTATCATGCTAGTCGTAACCTATGTTAAACATCTATCGATTTACACTAGTCGCAATTGGACGTGCATAATAAGGCATACAAACGCTATTTGTCCAATTCATGCATACTAGACGTCTTAAGTCATAAAAGCATACATTCGCGATACACTATCTCATACATACTAGTCGTACAAAGCATACAAGCATATAAAACACTTTTATTTGAGACAGTCATGGTGCTCGCGCATTCGTCCATCTTGCTTCTCAAGCCACGGCTGCTTGTCGTCTAAACGCCACTAGCCTAATTCTCTAATTACAAATAATTAAAGAAACTCCAAAACATCTTTGGAGGGACAAATGAAAAATTACAAAATTCAAAATTCAAATTACACCTCTAATTTAAATAGAGCAAAATTACACCTTTAATTTAAAAATTTGAAATTCAAATTTCGGGCACCATGACCATCCCCTTCCTTTTTGCACCTGAAAGATTAGACAACTTTGCAAGGACAAGATATCAAATATCATAAAACATGTTCATTCACACGTCTTATCATTTTAACAATTAAAATATAATTACAAGAATCATGATTCAAATTTTCTTAATTTTCTCTTAATGGCCGAATTATATAACAACCTTTATAATTTAAATTTTGTTAACTTTTTCTTAAAGAACACAAAATTAAACCACGCACGCAGCCATAAACCCTTTAATGGCCGAATCATATATGCATGTATATGATAAAATTTGTCACAAAAATTCATGCTATGCTCATGAAACAATTCATGGAGAAAAATAAGAAAACAATCAAGGTACTCTAAGTACCCTTCATAGCCGAATCATCCATTTCAAAAAGATGTTTCCTTTTAAAACTTTCACAAAGAAAAAGAAACAAAACCTTGACTACATATAGATATATGAACATAGCAATCACATTAACATGTTCATAAAAACAAAAACTTTAACAATTTAAAGCATTGTAATTCAAAATCCATATGCAAAAATTCAAGCTTTAACCCTTTAAGGATTTTTGACCGTGAAAAACAATTTTCACAAACAAGGTACCATCACCCGCCGATGGTAAAGCAATCGAGATGTGATACCACTTGAAAGTTAAATTGACCTTGAAGGCCTAAGCATGTTAGAGGGAAAAACAAAATTTTTCATGCGAAATCACACATGCAATCAAGACTCATGCTTTAAGACAGAATGATGTTACCTTTGTTTGTTATTCAAACACCAAGGAGATTAGTGTAAGGTTTCAAGGGTTCAAACCCTCTAACGTTGATCCACACCACCCACGTCAAGATGCAAGAACTCTTCTTGAAAAGCCACCAATTGATCACCACAAAAGCTTGCTAGGCGTCCAATGTGTGAAGGAGGAGGCTAGGTTAAGGTGTTTAGAAGAGTGAAATTTTCAGCTTAAAACCCCACAAAATTGGCGCATGGATTTGATGATATATAGCTAGGTTATTTTTCAAAACCTCTTAAGAAGAACCTAACAAAAGGATGACCAAAGGAGATGAGAGAACTATCAAAATTGGATCAAATTTTTCTCTAAAAATCTAACCATAAGTAGCGCACAATAGAGAGGAAAAATGGAGTTGTTGCAAAATTAAATCTTGCCAACACCCTCCTATCATATCCTCACGATATCAAGTCAATATCTTAACAAAAATCTGACTTAACAACCATCATATGGCAAGCCATATGGTGCGCCCAATTCAGCCCCAAAAATAGTTCAGATAGGTTGTGCAGTTGCATTCAAATTTGAACCAACTAGCTCACTAATTCTCTCAACAAACCAAATCTGATTTGGAGCTTATTTGGTTGACAAGATGGCACTCACAACAACCAAAGTGGCACCCCAAATTCAGTCTTGGATGTGATCAAAGATCTTCTCTTGATCCTAGGGATTTGTTCTAACAAGATCTTATCTTATCCTTTTGTTATGAAACAACTTTTCATAGCCAATTCAAATTCGAATTCAAATATTTAAATTCGAACGTTCAAACATTTAAATTCAAAATTCAATGTTATCAAAAAAAAAAATTCAAAATTCAAATTCTAAATTTAAATTCTAAATTTAAATTCTAAATTCAAATTTCAAATTTCAAAATTCAAATTCAAAATTCAAATTTCAAATTTCAAATTCAAAATTCAAATTTCAAAATTCAAATTCAAAATTCCAAATTCAAAATTCAAATTTCAAATTCAAAATTCAAAATTTCAGTATTTGATAATTAATTTAACTAATTAAATTAATTAGTAATGTCCTAGACCATCCAAGCCCATTACATGATCCATGCGCCCTTTTCCCTTTTAGGTGGGCTTCCAAACTTCTTCTTGGGGTAACAACCATTATTAGGCCCTATAACTTTAATGCTATATCATCATGACAATAAGGTGTTAGTGTGTGACCCATTAGGCCCAACATAGCCACTGACATAAATGGGCTTGCGTCCAACAAGCTCACAACCCATCTAATGACAACAGATAGCACTAGCAATGCTTTGTTGCCCCAGAGCTAGTTAGGTTAATGACATAATCATCCTATTATACATATTTGGTTACCGTATGTATTTCCTTTCATCTCAGTTACCTTCCCATTAAACCTAGGGCAAGGAAACGTATCAACCCTTGCGGTTTAGGGTAAGCTTTATTCGAAATAAGGAATCTTCAATTTACTGACTCTAAAGGCAGATCATCTCACGATCTCTTTTACTATGCATAGATTCCCAGTCCTGTAAATGTCATCCCGATTTCTCCGATTTACAGATAACCTAATCCCTTACAGAGATTTGACGAATTCCTTCAGCTTATCACCCTAGGCCTGTGTTCTTTCAGGACATGCCCAAAAGTATACCTATGACTCTCCATGTTTCAGGAAGACGAGGTATACAATCAAAACATGCCTTCTAGAACACAGTCTAGGTGACAACTTATGGTCTAAGGAAAGACATACCCGAATATTAAGAGACTGCTCTAATGATACTTTTGCAAGATTTCCTCATAGAGTCTCTTTGTGGGTCTGTTCAGTGCGAGCTACCCTTATAGGTCCACCAATGACTTTAGCTAAGACATCTCCATATATGTAGCTTATGAGGTCTTTACCTTACATCCGAATACAAGTAGATAAGTCGTGCTAGTCTTACCCGATATCACTGATCCCAATTCTCAGTGTCTCTAGACTAGGAACATAAACTTAGGAATAAACATCAAGTATCCTTGAATCCTCATGATCGTGATCTCATCACAGGAGATACCTATTTTATTCCAAGGGGTTCATCCAGTTACTCATATAAAATATTAACTATAATATTGAGACAAAATATGAAACAGGATAAAGAGTGCTTTTTATTTATTTGTGATAATATAAAAGGTCCACATATGTCCTAATCTAATCAAAAGATTGTCTCTAGGACATCCATATACTAACAGCTTTAGCTAAAGTCGTGGGTGGACCTATAAGGGTATAGCTCGCACTGAACAGACCCACAAAGAGACTCTATGAGGAAATCTTGCAAAAGTATCATTAGAGCAGTCTCTTAATATTTGGGTATGTCTTTCCTTAGACCATAAGTTATCACCTAGACTGTGTTCTGTAAGGCATGTTTTGATTGTATACCTCGTCTGCCTGAAACATGGAGACTCATAGGTATACTTTTGGGCATGTCCTGAAAGAGCACAGGCCTAGGGTGATAAGCTGAAGGAACTCGTCAAATCTTTGTAAGGGATTAGGTTATCTGTAAACCGGAGAAATCGGGATGACATTTACAAGACTCGAGAATCTATGCATAGTGAAAGAGATCATGAGATGATTTGCCTTTAGAGTCAGTAAATTTAAGATTCCCTATTTCGAATTAAAGCTTACCTTAAACCGCAAGGGTTGATACATTTCCTCACCCTAGGTTTAAAGGGAAAGTAACCGAGACAAAAGGAAATACATATAGTAACCAAATATATGTAATAGGATGATCATGTCATTAACCTAACTAGCTATGTGATAAACCCTTGGTTTATAAGGTTTTTAAGCATGAATTAATATGAATTTGTGTGATTAAATAGATGGAAAAGAGGTTAATGTCCTGGAAATCTCTCAAGTATAAGTTCTGAAAGCTTTGTGGAAAAATTACATTGTCTTGTAGGGAAATGAAGCTCAAGGAGCAGCAGAGAGAAAGAAGAAGATTCTGAAGAAAGGGAAAATGCTCAAGTGTTGAGCACTAAAACCTCCACACAGAACATTTTAGCGCGCTGCTGCAAACTGAAGACAAAAGTTGCTGGTGTCGAGCGCTAAAACGTCCAACACTGACGTTTTAGCGCGCTGCTGTTGGAAAAAGTTTCTGGTCTTGGGCGCTAAAACCTCCTGATCAAACGCTTTAGCGCTCTGATGTGGGAAAAGACTCTGGTCTTGAACGCTAAAACGTCCAAGTCAAACGTTTTAGCGTTGGAATCAATTAAAAGCAGTTGGGCATCCGTCAAACATGGACGCTAAAACGCCCATAAATGAACATTTTAGCACCCATGGCAGTTTTCAGTTGTATTTTGTAACTCTATAAAAGGCAAGGGCCTTCACATTCTGACATATCCCATCTATCATATGTCATATATCATATCTTATTATCTATGACACTAGGAGAGGGGAGATCAGATCAGATCTTTCATAGATATGATCTGACTCCTCATTCTCTCTGAACTTCTAAATTCTTTAGGATTAGTTTATGTAATAGTTAGTACTTCTTTATGTAATTATACTTGAAGATTGAAGACTCAACTATCATGACAATGGAGTTTGATCTTTCTTCTTCTCTTGTTTATATTTTCATTATGTCTAAGTAGAGTCCTTTGTAGTCTGAATCAATGGAACTCAAGTGTGAATTTATGAATGGTTAATTAGATATTTTGTTTATCTCTTATGTGATTGTATGAAGTTGTCTTGATTAATTCTTTCTATTAAGGGAATAGTGTAGAACAGACATGTTTACATTGTTTCTGTATCTGCTAACTTCATCATCAGTGTTCTAGTAGTCAAGACATTGATGCTAGGATTCTGATGTGATCTTAAGACCTTAGTAATTAATGCATGTATTAAGAAGGGAATCACCAAGACATTGGGGTTTCTGATTAATGTTTCAATCAGGGTAGTAAGACATTACATCTTGATGATAAGAAAAAGGTTGATCAACGTCGCATAGTAGATAATTCATTATGAAAATTGGTTCATCCATAAATTCATGCTTGAGAGAAATTAACATTTGACTACTTGTTTAAATTATAATCACATTTTATTTTTTTATCAAGTTTTTATGCAATTCAACTAAATTTCTGGTGGCAAGAAATCAATGCAATTAATAATCTTTTGGTTGATTCAACTTAAGTATATATGGTTTGTCGGTGCTTGAACACAAATCCTCGTGGGAACGATCTTTACTCATCATTTTATTACTTGTGTGACTAGTACACTTGCTAAATCCACAACAAGTTTTTGGCGCCGTTGTCGGGGATTTGTTCTTTCAACATTGACAGACACCATTAATATTTGAGATTGAATTTTTATTTTTCAGCAATCTATATTTATGTGTGAAGTTTTATTTTTCTCAAAATTCTGGTCTAGAGCGTTAAAACATTCAGACGTGACCGTTTTAGCGTGATGCGACGCACATCAATGTGCACATGTCTCTGGAGACCAGTGCTAAAACGCTTGACTTCAACGTTTTAGCGCTGGTCCATTTATATGATTTACATGGTTATCTCATATGTTCACACACTCTCATATTCTACTCCTTCACTCTCATTTCTCACACTCTCAAATTCTTTATTATTTTGTTGTTAGTTTCTTTTAGTTTTATTTTTTTGTTAGTTTAATTCTGTAATTCAGTTAAGTACATTGGGATATTCACTTTTTTTGCATGATGCACATTACGATAGTACTGATGCTATTGGTTTATATATGAATGTGTTTCAGTGATCAATTTCTGTTTTAGATTTAAATTAGTTGTTGGGGACAAAAACGTTTAAATCTGGGAATTGGGTGTGATTGAATGGCATGCAAACTTCATGGAGATGTCACACAAATTGATGAGCCAAAACAGGGAAATATCTCAATCTTTTTCTTTTCTAAGTTTTCTTGTGTGATTTGGATTTTAGTTGTGATATTGAATTTGGATTTCAGTTGTGATATGGAATTCCATGAGGATAAGACTGGTCAAAGTTTTATATGATTGATCAAATTAAGGATACAATCTTATACCTTGCATGTTGAGCTTAAATAAAATGATTGCATGACTCATTCAATGTGTAAGAGTAGAGAGATTAGTTTTGATGCATATAGAGAAAGTCAAGCATGCACTCTGAACGGTGAGAATTTGAGCCTATACAGAAAATTTTGTTCAGAGAGCACTTCACTATATGAATAACTCTAGAACTTGCGCTGTTTCTTGCTTGAAATGGTTTATGATGTGTAGGGTATAAATGATTGAGGCACTTCCTTCTTGAACCAGAAAGTTTAAATGGCCAACCTTAATGTTTCCATTGCATGAAACCCTTGAGCTTAAGCCTATTTGTCTATAAAACCAAGAACCTACATTCATTCCAATCCTTCAGATTAAAAGGTTCAGATAAGTGATAATGGATGAAAATTTCTGCTGGGAGAAAAGTGTTTCCTGTATTGAATGAATGCACAAAGTGTTACCAAGTGTTGGAGATATAGAAAAGAAGGAAGAAAAAGAAAAGGGGATTAAAGACACAAAGTGTCTGAAAGAAAAGAATAAAAGATAAAAAAAGAAAAAAAAAGATTAAAGACACAAAGTGTCTGGAAGAAAAAGGAGGAAGAAAGGTTCAAAGAAAGTACAAGGAATGAAAAGGAAGAAAGTTGGGGGAATTAAGAAAAAGATGATAAATATTGTGATCCTCCTCTTAGCTGAATCTGATTCATTTAATCTGAACCCTTCCTTTAACATAAACTTCTACCCCTAGTCAAGCCACATACCAAGCCATATTGCCAACTATTCAAATACCTTTTTGATCTGCTCTATGGATTATTGTTACTGTAGAAAGTGAGAAGATGGGCAAGCTTATGGTAGTTTGAGTACAGTGAAGATTGAGTGATAAGTGCATCCTTAAACACTAGAGTGCAAGAGAGTTAAATTCTCATAATTTTTGAAAAGTTCCTAGTGATGGGGTGTTTTGTTTGGAAGTCTCTATATATAATCTCTACTGATTTGTTGAAAAATCACAAATGATATTGGGCAAATCATAGGAAATAAGAGATTGCATGGTTATAAGCTTGTATCATGAAATGTTGATCTTCTGTCAATTGCATTTTATCCTCATGAATTTTATCTATAAAGAATCTAAATTTCTTCTCTGTTTTTAATTCATTACTGAGGACAACAATGTTCAAATCTGGGAATTGTGATAAACCCTTGGTTTATAAGGTTTTTAAGCCTGAATTAATATCAATTTGTGTGATTAAATGGATGGAAAAGAGGTTAATGTCCTGGAAATCTCTCAAGTACAAGTTCTGAAAGCTTTGTGGAAGATTTACATTGTCTTGTAGGGAAATGAAGCTCAAGGAGCAGCAGAGAGAAAGAAGAAGATTCTGAAGAAAGGGAGAATGCTCAAGTGTTGAGCGCTAAAATGTCCACACAGAACATTTTAGCGTGCTGCTGCAAACTGAAGACAAAAGTTGCTGGTGCCGAGCGCTAAAACGTCCAACACTGACGTTTTAGCGCGCTGCTGTTGGAAAAAGTTTCTGGTCTTGGGCGCTAAAACCTCCTGATCAAACGTTTTAGCGCTCTGATGTGGGAAAAGACTCTGGTCTTGAACACTAAAACGCCTAAGTCAAACGTTTTAGCGTTGGAATCAGTTACAAGCAGTTGGGCATCCGTCAAACATGGACACTAAAATGCCCATCAATGAACGTTTTAGCGCCCATGGCAGTTTTCAGTTGTATTTTTTAACTCTATAAAAGTCAAGGGCCTTCACATTTTGACATATCCCATCTATCATATCTCATATCTCATATCCTATTATCTCTGACACTAGGAGAGGGGAGATCAGGTCAGATCCTTCATAGATATGATCTGACTCCTCATTCTCTCTGAACTTCTAAATTCTTCAGGATTAGTTTATGTAATAGTTAGTACTTCTTTATGTAATTATACTTGAAGATTGAAGACTCAACTATCATGACAATGGAGTTTGATCTTTCTTCTTCTCTTGTTTATATTTTCATTATGTCTAAGTAGAGTCCTTTGTAGTCTGAATCAATGGAACTCAAGTGTGAATTTATGAATGGTTAATTAGATATTTTGTTTATCTCTTATGTGATTGTATGATGTTGTCTTGATTAATTATTTCTATTAAGGGAATAGTGTAGAACAGACATGTTTACATTGTTTCTGTATCTGATAACTTCATCATCAGTGTTCTAGTAGTCAAGACATTGATGCTAGGATTCTGATGTGATCTTAAGACCTTAGTAATTAATGCATGCATTAAGAAGGTAATCACCAAGACATTGGGGTTTCTGATTAATGTTTCAATCAGGGTAGTAAGACATTACATCTTGATGATAAGAAAAAGGTTGATCAACATCACATAGTAGATAATTCATTATGAAAATTGGTTCATCCATAAATTCATGTTTGAGAGAAATTGACATCTGACTACTTGTTTAAATTATAATCACATTTTATTTGTTTATCAAGTATTTATGCAATTCAACTGAATTTCTGGTGACAAGAAATCAATGCAATTATTAATCTTTTGGTTTGTTCAACTTAAGCATATATGGTTAGTCGGTGCTTGAACACAAATCATCGTGGGAACAATCTTTACTCATCATTTTATTACTTGTGTGACTAGTACACTTACTAAATCCACAACACTATGGGGCAACAAAGCATTGCTAGTGCTCTGTGTTGTCATTAAATGGGTTGTGGGCTTGTTGGGCCCAAGCCCATTTATGTCAGTGGCTATGTTGGGCCTAATGGGTCACACACTAACACCTTATTGTCTTGATGATATAACATTAAAGGTATTGGACCTAATAAAGGTTGTTAGCCCAAGAAGAAGTTTGGAAGCCCACCTAAGAGGGAAAGGGCGCATAGTAATTGTAATGGGCTTGGATGGTCCAAGACATTATTAATTAATTTATTTAGTTAAATTAATTATCAAATATTTAAATTGAGAATTTAAATTTAGAATTTGAATTTTGAATTTAAATGTTTGAACATTTGAATTTAAATGTTTGAATTCGAATTGGCTATGAAAAGTTGTTTCATAACAAAAGGATAAGATAAGATCTTGTTGAAACAAATCCCTAGTATCAAGAGAAGATATTTGAGCATCATCCAAGTTTGTTTGGGGCGCTGATTTGGGTTGTTATGAGTTTCATTTAGTTGAGAGAATAAGTTCCAAATCAGATTTGGTTGGTTGAGAGAATAAGTGAGTAAGTTGGTTCAAATTTGAATGCAACTACTCAATGTATTTGGACTGCATTGTGGACCAAGGGGGCGCACCATATGGCTGGCCATATGATGGTCATTAGGTCAGAATTTTGACAAGGTTTAGACCTAGTCTCATGAGGATTACAAGATAGGTTATTGGGAAAATTTGAATTGCAACAACTCCACCTTTTTCTCCCTTGGTGTGTGCCACTTTGATCAGATTTTTAAGTGAAAAATCTGACTTGAATGCTAAAACTCTCTCATCTCCTTTGTCATCCCTTTGGTTAGGTTTTTCTTAAGAGAGTTTTGAAGAATATCCTAGCCACTTCTCATCAATTCCATGCGCCACTTTTGTGAAGTTTTAAGCTGAAAATTTCACTCATCTAAACACATTAACCTTGGCTCCTCCTTCATCTATTGAACGCCTAGCCAGCCTTCTTTGTGGTGTTTAATTGGTGGCTTTTCAAGAAGGGTTCTTGCATCTTGACGTAGGGTGGTGTGGATCAACATTAGAGGGTTTGAACCCTTTCAAACCTTACATTGATCACCTTGGAGTTTTAATCACGAACAAGGTATATCATTACGTCCTAAAGTACATATCTTGATTGGCATGTGTGTTTCTGCTTTTGAAAATTTTGTTTTCATCCTCACATGCCTACGGCCTTCAAGGCCATTTTCTTTCAATTTACATACATGCGTTATTTTGAAAAGAATAAGTAAATCAACTTGGTTAATATAATATGTTCCTAGTTAGAATGAAAAAGTTAGCTTCCGCATTTATTTAGTTGCGCTATTACCATATGTATGTTTAATACACCGGGTGCACACGGGGTGTTACAGAGTAAAAGCAAGAGCCCATCCCCCGAAAAGAAAAAGAAAGAAGATAAAAACAAAACGGATGACTTCAACAATGATGAATTCCCAAAAGCCGAGTTCGACTACAATGTGATTAGTGGAGCCCTTGGAGGAGGAGGAGACACAGTAAGTGCAAGACGAAGGTATCTCAGAGAAGTGCTTTCAATCAGAGATCGACCGAAGTTTAAGAAGGATGCCAGTAAACCAGATCCGTCTCTACTCTATTTCACTAAAGAGGACATGCAAGTAGTGCTACCAGGGCATGTGGATGGACTAGTTATCACTGGAACCTTGGTTAATTGATGGGTTAAATATTTTTCATAAATTCAGGCAGTTATGCCGATATCATCCTATGGAATGCTTTCAAAAAGATGAACTGGATGTAGAAGATCTCAAGCCTTATAAGACAACCTTGATAGCTTTTAATGGAGAAAATACACCCCTAAGGGTTATATAGATCTCAAGTTGACCCTGGGAACCAAAGAGGCATTCAAATCAGAACGCGTAAGGTTCAGCGTTCTGACTTCCCCTCTCCATATAATATTATGCTTGGAACAGAAACCCTGCATAAATGGGACATGCTTGTAACAACCCGTTGTACACCAGTATTGTTAACATTAATTATGATATTAAGCACAGTTACAATCACAACAGTTCATTTAAAATGCGAGTAAACTTTTTCCTTTTCATTACGTCAGCGTTTAAAACAATAATAAAATGTAATGAGTAGAAGCTGTGATCATAACTGAAAACTAAACGCGGAATAATTAAAACAAGTGTAAATACCCTTTTTAGTCCCTAACAAAAAACATGGTCCCCACTTTAGTCCCGTACAAAAATAAATTAGTCAGTTAGTCCCTAATAAATTCAAAGTGGACCCATTTAGTTGAAATCGTGGTCCCTCACAAATTCAAAAAAGACCCATATTTGTCCCTCAAAAGGACTAAAATGGGTCCACCTTGAATTTGTTATGGACTAACTGACTAATTTATTTTTGTAAAGGACTAAAGTGGAGATCGTGTTTTTTGTTAGGGATCAAAAAAGGTATTTACTCTTAAAACAATTGCCTAACTATCATATAATACTTATCTCGAGTCATAAAGGGGTTCCCAAAAACCCATTTTGCATAATTCTAACTTTTACGATTTTTACATAACTGAACATGGTTCAGTAATCTGGATATTGCGAGAGATTCGCATGCTACGAACCTTCCATCTTTTAATTTGTTATTCTAGACTAATTTATCTTTCCAACAAGCTATCACACGCTCCATAAAATTCTCGTTTGCTCCGGTTATCACCGTTTGAAGTTGGACAAGTAAAGCTGCCAGCCAATCTCAAACAGGACACCAAACAGCCTCTACTCTTTCAGTGATTCTGGACAAACTTCTACACCAATTGCTCTCAAATTTTTATATAGTAAATTAGATACCTCAAGATTCAATTTGACATATCATGGGCCTAAATTTACTAAGAATTGAGGGAGAAATAAATTTCCAAAAACTGGTCTCCCAACAGCCCCTGCAGTACGACGTCCAGAATAGTCTGTACTCAACTACCTCTAAAGGTCTTCTTACAGCTCCAATGGCTACCAAATTTTGACATATATTTGACATCACAATCGTCAAAATGGTGTATGGCACGTCCTTATTGGACTTCTGTGGAGGGATATATGCTCTCCCAAAGTTCACCCAAAATCTGTCATTTTCTAGAAAATTTGACAGCATCTCCTTTGTTTATTCAACCCATCCCACTTTATCAAAAGTGTGTTATTATCCTCAAATGATACCTATTAGACATGGGTGGCACTCAAGGACCAGCAATGCCTTGGTTCCCTTACAACCCACAACAATTTATATCAATTTACTCAATATATAAATCTTTGCTTACTTTATCAAACTTAAACTCATTTCAATCACATTAATCCATTTACATGCATTCTTCACATTGAACATAAATTATATCCTAAAATAGGCCTATTGCCCTTTCATCATACAACATGCTTTAAGGTTACACAAGATCCAAATATTATAATTTACAATTCTCCAATTGAAACATAACACAAATAAATCCTCCAAATACAATAAAATGAACCTCCAATTACATCATTATACATATACAACTATACTTAGGAAAAAAGATGACATGAACAAATATGACAATATGCATAAGCCTAAATTCATATACAATGTTCATGCCCTAAGTCTATCCTATGCCAAAATGCTCTCAAAATGCAAAAAGTGCTAATATCTTCAAGTACTCATCACGTGGGCCTCTTGCCCACGGCTCCAGTCCCACTACTACTACCTGAAATAAATACCCCAACACGGGGTGAGATATACGAATATATCTCAGTAACCCAGAGGTTCTAGAGGTTACTCTGTCCAATGACTCACTCAGATGTGAATCAACAATATATTACAACAACCAAAGAGGCATAAAGCAAGGGATTTAGTGAAGTAGGAATGCATAGGGAGTAAAAATACGATGAAACTGAAATGGTCAATGCCAAGGCATATAGCCTACGGATTCTCATCCAAGGATGTGTTCCCAGAACATCAACCAAGGCACCCGGGGTGTTACATTTTATGGTATCAGAGCACTTTTTAGGGAAAAAGCCTGTATGTATTGCAATAACTTAGGATGCCTTGTTGTCTGAATTGTCTTGTGAGTTCCTCTTTGGGTTTTGCTGTGATAATGCATGTGTGACCACATTGTGTAGGCTGATCAACTCATTCTTTGTGTAACCATTGCAGAGTTATGGCACCTCCGAGGAGAACTCGAGAGACGAATGAGGGTCAGCCTGACCCGATCCTGACTGCATTGGCTGAGATGCAGGCGGATAGACAAACCGATCAGGAGGCCATTAGAGTGGCCAACCAGGCTATGATGGACGCCGTGAAAGAGGCGCACAGAAAAGCAACTGAAGACATGCTTGAGGCAAACAAATTGGCGAACATGACCATGATGAGGGTCATGCTGGAGGAGATGAGGACTGGTCGTACTGATGGCCAGCATCCTCCGCCACCACCGCCTCCACCTAGTCACCAGGATAGGGATGGAGGAGGTGGGACGCACATCCCTGACGATGATGGTCTGAGTCACTTGGAGGGTGTTAGTCACCTTACTGGGATAATGCAGCCTTACTTTGAGCCTGTGGAAGATAAGGAGACGAGAGACCGTCGGCTGAATGCTTTCTGTAAGCATAAGCCACCTTCCTTTGATGGATCCTATGATCCAATAGTTGCTGCGAGATGGCTTCAGGCCCTAGACAAGATATTCAGGGTGATGCAGTGTACTGACCCACAAAAGCTGTTGTTTGCTACTTACATGCTGGAGGGCTGCATTTTTAGCAGCTAAGTTCCGTAGGGGACTTAATGGTGAGATCGCGGATCGGATAGCTGGAGCTACATCCAGAGACTTTGGCACCTTGATCCAGCAGTGCCGGGATATAGAGGCTGTCTATGTGAGAAAGAAGAAGAGGAAGACTGGAGAGCCCGAGGTGAAGGGAGCTAGTGGCTCCATGTACCCGCACCGTTAATTTAAAAAATTAATTAATTAATTATGTGATTAATGAGATAATTCCATAATTAACCCTAATAATTATGATAAGGATTAAATAATTATGGTAAGTGATTAATAATGTGGAAAGTCGCTTTTCTGATGAAAAGTGCAGACACCGGTTCTACCTCACGGTATAAATGCGTACCGATGAAGTATCCCAGAAAATTATTAAAAATATGTATATATTACTAGAATAATATATAGGACTTGTATAACAAGTTTGGGGTCAAAATAATGAGAACTGATGCCAGAACTGATACTGACCATGTAAAAGCGCAACTAAAAGCGCAAATTTTAGAAAAATGAGTAGGTTCAGAATTCTAAGTTTGGGATTAATATGCTAAGCGTAACTATTAGCGCTAATACTGTGCGATTAAAACTTAAGTGGCTTATATAAGGCCTTGGCACATGATACTAGGTTAAATTGCTGGTGCTTCTTACGTGAGTTTTGGACTCAGCTGCTGCCACCTCCATTCCTTGGTCATCCTTGCTTGAAAATCTCCTAAGCCTTCATCTTTCCTCTCATTTTCTTCATCTAAACACTTGGTTGGGTGTGGGTTAGCATTGTGAGGGAGAGGGTCAGCTACTTTCTGAGTGGGAGGTGCTGGTTATGAGTGTTTTAAGGGCTGACTTCACTGTTTATGGGTAAGGGCCATTGTTCCTTGCTTGTGTGGCTTCAAGAAGTAACCTTTGGGAAGAAAGGACCTTGCTTGCTTGGCATTTTCGTGTCTTTGTGGAGTTAGAGTCTTGTGGCTGTTGTGTGAGCTCCAAGAGCATTCCTTTCTCTGTTTTGAACTGTTGGTAAGCTTCACCAACCTTGATCATGAGTTTCCTTAGTTAAAAATGAAGCCTTGATGCATGTAATAAGCCTAAGTTCATAACTTAAGGTTGAGTAAGGTTAAACACACCTATAAATGCATGTTTAAGCTTCTGGAACCGTTAAAAGAGAAACCTTTGGGAAGGATATCTCGCGAAATGCAGAACTGCATTCTGTCGCGAAATATCCAGATATGGTATCCAGATATTGATATCCGGATATGGTATCCGGATATGGGATCTTGTGATATCCGAATATGGATATCCGGATATGCATATCCAGATATGCCCCCGACATATGTAAGAACCTGCACCGTTAATTAAGGAAGTTAATTAATTAATTATGTGTAATTAGGAAATAATTCCATAATTGACCCTAATAATTATTAAGAGGCTTAAATAAATATACAAAGTGGTTAATAATGCTGAAAGTCGCTTTTCGGACGAAAAGTGAAGATACCGATTCTTCTACTCGGTATAAATGCGTACAAGTGAAGTATCCCAGAAAATTATAATAAGTGCATGAATATTCCTAGAATATTATATAGGACTTGTAAAACAAGTTTCAGGCCAAAATAATGAGAATTGGTGCCAGAACTGATACTGACTATGGAAAAGTGCGTACCGGAAAGATGTTGCGAAAAATAAAATAAAAATATGACAAATATTAGAAAAATGAGTAGGTTCAGATTCCAAAGTTTGGGATTAAAATACTAAGCGTAGCAATTAGCGCTAATACTGTGCGATTAAGATTAAGTGGACTATAAATGCAATTTTTGCACAGAACCCTAGGCCATATTGGCTTCCTACGTGAGTGCTTCAGCAGCTGAGTGTCTCTCTTCTTGTCACCTTCACCTTCCACCACTCTCTTGAGCCAAATGAGCCATTTTTACTCATGATTTCTTCACCAAAATACTTTTGCGTTGTGTAAGCTAGCATACGGAGTGGGAAAGGACCACCATTTATGAGCTTTAGATTCTGTGTGTGAGGAGTGGTGGGGCTGACATGGTGGTAAGGGTTATGTGAGCCTTTGTGGTAGCATTTTTAGGTTCAAGAAGCTTCCTTTGTGAAGAAAGGAACCACCTTGTGTGCCATTTACGTTTCTTTGCAAGTCAGAACTGTAAGGACTTGGTGGGAAGCTCCAATAGTGTTCATTTGCTGAGTTTAAGCTTGGGTAAGCTTCATCACCTTTGATCATGAGTTTAAGTGGTTAAAAATGGAACCTTGATGCATGTAATGAGCTAAAGTTGATAACTTAAGGTGGGGTAATGTTAAACACACCTTAAATCGCATGTTTGGGCTTCTGTATGCATGAAATGAGTCACCTTGGGAAAGATATCTCACGAAATGCAAAACTGCATTCTGTCACGAAATATCCGGATATGGATATCCGGATATGGGGTCTTCTGATATCCGAATATGATATCCGGATATGCCCCCAACAAATATCCGGATATTCTGGGTTTTCGTGAATAGTGAAGGTACTGTTCATACAGAACTGAGTTATGGGTTAGTAGACCCTATGTTGATGAAGTTGAACTTCTGTAATAATTAATATAAGTCAGAATCAAGGGATTAAGGGCTTATGACTTTGTGAGAAGCCTAAAGACATAAAACGTAAAGGAAGGGCGTTGTTTTTAAATCATATGCTTGTTGAGCATAAATATTGATAATATTGTTGGTCCAAACAGATTGTGATCTTGCTGTTTGTGGACTCTGAGGTATTGTGGACTCTTGGCTTGGATAGCTAGCTTGCAAGGTAAGCTTTCGTGTCCTCGGTTTAGCCATTGTCTGTTCAACCATACTCCATGGGGGGATGGTTATATGCATTATGTGTTTTCATGTATTGTTTTGCTGAAATGCTATTGAACTGTTAAGTGCAAATGCTATATGATATGTATGTGGTGCTCCGCCTAAACAGGAAGCCATGGGCTATTCCTGTGGGCGGTACAGCATGGGCTGGTATTTATGTGGGTAATAGGCGTATTCTTGCATTTCTCTGATTAGTAGAATAGTTATACACACATGACATGAACATCTGTTGCATTGCACTGATTTTGGAACTGATATTGAATTATTGCTTTTAGAACTTATATTGCACATGTAAGTGAGCTTGGGGTGGAAGATCCTTGAGGACCCCTTGTCTTACTGAGATTTCTTGTTTAGAGATCTCACCCCACATTTGGGGACGCTTATTTCAGGTTCAGGTAACATGGGGGCTGATGCCTCTAGCGGCAGGAGGCCAGAGCTTAGCTGATGATATTGCTGTTATATTTATGCTGACATGTCTGGATTGGATGTTGTTTATGTTTTCCGCCTTATTATTATGCTGTTGATGTTGAGACTTATGTTGGGCTTGATGCCTTATTTAGGTGAGCATGGGGTTTGTCCATGCCACTTTATGTTAGTTCTTTGAGTTGAGTTGTATAACATAGTAGGTTGTCCGGTCTACGTGTTGTAGTTCCGTGACTAGAGACATACTTATGTTATTTATTTAATGAGGTATTTCAGTTAGCTGTCTTTTGCAATTTACATACAGGCAATGTTTTGAAAATGAATTAAGTATTCAACTTGGCTAAGTATAATGACGTTATAATTGAAAAGAAAAAGATATTCCGCAATTTTAATTAAGCGCAACTTAATACGATGATATGATAACATTACCGGATATATACGGGGTGTTACAACATATATCTGGATATTTTGGGAATTTCGAGACAATAGCGATACTGTTCATACAGAATGATATTTTGGGTTTGTGTACCCCTGATTGATCAATGGAGACTTCTGTAATAATTAATCTAAGTCAGAATCTAAGTGATTAAGGGCTTATGGCTTAGTGAGAAGCCTAAAGACATGAAACGTATAAGGAAAGAGTTGTCTTTATATCATATGCTTTTAGAGTATGGTTATTGATGTTATTGCTGGTCTAAAACAGATTGTGATTCTGCTGTTTGTGGACTTTGAGCTTGATTAGACTCTTACTTGGATAGTTAGCTTGCGAGGTAAGCTTTCGTTTCCTCGGTTTAGCCATTGTTGATTCCACATACCCCATAGACTCACGAGTGGGACACCGGAGGATATCGCTGGCATTCCTGTGGTGAAGGAATTCCTCGAGGTGTTTCCTGAGGAGATTCCTGAGTTTCCGCTACAGGTGGAGATAGAGTTCTCCATAGACTTACCGGATGTCGCAACCAGTGTTGGCGGAGCTGAAGAAGCACATTGAGGATCTTTCAGCGAAAGATTTCATCCGACCGAGCGTGTCCCCATGGGGAGCGCCGGTCATCTTTGTGAAAAGGAAAGACAGGACTATGCAATTGTGCACCGATTACAGGCAGCTGAACAAGGTGACAATCAAGAACAAGTATCCCCTCCCTCGTATTGATAACCTGTTGGATCAACTCAGGGGTGCTTGCGTGTACTCGAAGATTGATCTTCGGTCCGGATACCATCATATTCGGGTTAAGCCGGAGGATGTCCCCAAGACCGCGTTTCGTTCGAGATACGGTCATTATGAGTATCTGGTGATCCCATTTGGACTCACCAATGCACCCGCAGTGTTCATGGATTACACGAACCGGATTTTCCAGCCATTTTTAGACCGCTTTGTGATCGTCTTTATTGACGATATCTTGATTTACTCCAATACTGAGGAGGAGCATGCTAAGCACTTGAGGATTGTGTTGCAAGTGCTGAAGGAGAAAAAGCTTTATGCTAAGCCTTCGAAGTTTGAGTTATGGCTCAAGTCTATGAAGTTCCTTGGGCATGTGATTTCTGCATAGGGAGTGTGGTTGACCCGAACAAGATTGAGGTCATCCTAGATTGGGAGAGGCCCAAGATGGTTACTGAAGTGAGGAGTTTTCTGGGTTTGGCAGGTTACTACAGGAGGTTCATAAAGGGATTCTCCATGCTGGTTCTACCATTGACTCGCCTTACCCGGAAGGAGACTACATTTGTGTGGACTCACGAGTGTGAGGAATGTTTTCAGGAGTTGAAGGAGAGACTGACGACTGCACCTGTGTTGGTCCTTCCTGATCCTGCTGAGGAAGTCAAGCTTTACACTGACGCCTTCGGAAAGCGGTTGGGATGTGTGTTGATGCAGTTGGGCAGAGTAATTGCCTATGCTTCGAGGCAGTCGAAGCCTCATGAGGAGAGATACCCGACTCATGACTTGGAGTTGGCAGCATCTCTATGGCATGAAGTTTGTTGTGTTCAGTGACCACAAGAGCTTGAAGTATCTGTTTGATCAGAAGGAGCTGAACATGAGACAGAGGAGATGGATGGAGTATATGAAGGACTACAACTTTGAGTTGAAGTACCATCCTGGCAAGGCCAATGTGGTAGCTGATGCTGTGAGTCGGAAATCCATGAGTCTATCCAGTTTGACTATGGGTGATTATGATATTATTGAGCAGTTTCGAGATCTGACGGTGACCTCTTTGTTTGGGGGTGCACTTCTCGAAATGGACATTGTGCAAGTTGAAAATGAGCTCATGGAGAAGAATAAAGAGGCACAAGTACAAAGAGAGTGCCTGGATTATGTGAAGAACCAAGATGGTGTATCTTGGAATGAGGATGGATTGTTGACCTTACAGAAGAGGATTGTGGTTCCTCGAGGTCCTTTGACTGTTGAGGTGATGACAGAGGCTCATAAAGGCCAGTTTATTGTCCACCTTGGTGCTACGAAGATGTACCAGGACTTGAAGAGGAATTACTGGTGGCCGGGTATGAAGAAGTACATAGTTGTTTTTATGTCCAAATGTCTGATTGCCAGAAGGTGAAGATTGAACACCAGAAGCCGTCTGGTAAACTTCAACCTCTTGAGATTCCTGAATGGAAATGGGAGAGTGTAACACCCCGTACATATCCGGTAATGTTATCATATAATCGTATTAAGCAGCGCTTAATTAAAAATGCGGAATATCTTTTTCTTTTCAATTATGACGTCATTATTCATTACCAACTTGCTTACTTAATCATTTTCAAAACATTGCCTGTATGTAAATTGCAATTAAACAGCTAACTGAAATACCTCATTAAATTAATGACATCAATATGTCTCTAGTCACGGAACTACAACACGTAGACCGGACAAACCCTGATAGTTAATACAACTCAAAAAAAGGTACTAACATCAAAGTGGCTTGGACAAACCCCATGCTCACCCAAATAAGGCATCGAGCCCAACAAACGTCTCGACAACAGCAACATAATAAGATAAAGGCAGAAAACATAAACAACATCCAAAACTAGCATCTATACAAGTCAGCATATAATATCAAAATCAGCTAAGCTCTGGCCTCCTACCGCTAGAGGCATCAGCCCCCAAATTACCTGAACCTAAAATAAGCATCCCCAAACGTGGGGTGAGATCTCTAAACAAGAAATCTCAGTAAGACAATGGGTCCTCAAGGATCTTTCATCCCAAGCTCACTTACATGTGCAATATAAGTTCCAAAAGCAGTTTAACAATATGATTTTTTTATAATTGAGCGATTTTTGAAGATCTATAAAAATATTTCTCATTTTTACAATGGATCCTCAAAAAAAAAAAATTTGTATAGAATAAAGTATATACTTAGGCTTTCTTGTGTGAAAACTTTGGCTCGTAAACACAAAAGTACTGTACGCGCTTTCTTAAAAAGATTATATTCGGGGGAATTATTGGAAGAATTCTTTACAGAGGAAGAAGAGATTCTTCCTTTGCTCTTTCCAAAAGCTTCTTGTACTTTTCAGGGGGGGTTATATAGAGGTCGGATTTGGTATTTGGATATTATTTTCACCAACGATCTGGTGAATCATGAATATTCAACTGGCACATTTTACGGTGCAATCGTAACGCGATATTTTTACCCGCGAAAAACACTATTCACTGATTTTTCCGAAACTTGCCTATCCACTCAATTTTTCGTTCTGAACCCATTTCCAGGGTTATTTTTACCATCTGAGACCTTCTACTCAATTTTTTATCTTCCTAGGGTTGCGTGTTGGCTAATTACCGTTTTGCCCTTTCTTTGTATTTTGGCCTAATCTTGAAGAGGCTGAGGAATCAATCTGGTGTTAGCCTGAACCAGCAAGGAATAATTACCTTCCAAGGGAGGATAGTTGTCCCTACAAAACTCCTGAGAGAGGAAGTCATGGAGCTGGCGCATAAGAGCCAATACTCAATACACCCAGGAGCCACCAAGATGTACACAGACTTGAAAAAGAACTTCTGGTGGAAATGAATGAAAAGAGATGTGGGGAGGAACGTGGGCAAATGCATGGTGTGCCAGAAAGTAAAGATTGAACATCAGCGACCGGCAGGCACCCTTCAACCCTTGAGCATCCCGGAGTGGAAATTGCAGAGCATATCGATGGACTTCGTAACAAGTTTACCCAGAACTCAAGCATGCTACGATGCCATCTGGGTAGTGGTCGACAGACTGACCAAATCAGCACACTTCATACCGGTAAAGGGGACTTACACGACAGAGAAGCTGGCTCAGATTTATGTGAAAGAAATAGTAAGGTTGCACGGTGTTCCTGAAAGCATAATCAGTGATCGGGATCCTAAGTTTATATCCCGATTCTGGTCTTCATTGCAGCAGGCGCTCGGGACCCAACTGCGATTGAGCACGACTTATCACCCCCAGACAGATGGCCAGACTGAAAGAACAATACAAACACTCGAAGACATGTTGCGGGCCTGCGCCTTAGAGAAGGAAGGATGTTGGGATCAGTATCTGCCGTTGGCAGAATTTTCTTACAACAACAGTCATCATGCTAGTATCGGCATGGCTCCATACGAAGCACTCTATGGAAGGAGGTGTCGCACACCTGTATGTTGGAAAGAAGTTGGCGACAAAGAGTCGTTCGGACCAGACATGATCATAGAAACGACGGATCAGATCAAGATGATCCGCGACAGGCTGCGAAAAGCCCAAGATCGACAGAAAAGTTACTATGACTTGAAGCACCGACCCCTAGAATTTGAAGTAGGGGATCATGTATTCATCAAACTCTCCCCTGTTACTAGTGTTGGCAGAGCTCTTGGTGTAAGGAAGTTAAGCCCACGCTATATCGGTCCCTATCAGATTCTGAAAAGGGTAGGATCGGTAGCCTATCAGTTAGCATTACCACCCAATCTGGAAAATCTTCACGATGTATTCCATGTAAGCCAGTTGAAGAAGTATTTGGCGGATCCCTCCCATGTTGTACTACCGGATACTGTGGAAGTAAGACCCAACCTGAAGATCCCGGTGGTACCCTACAAGATTCTGGACAAGGAAGAGAAGCGCCTTCGTAGCAAAATGATACCAATGGTGAAGGTGCAATGGCAAGGAAGGACTCCCGAAGAAGCAACTTGGGAGCGAGAAGACGAGATCCGACAGAAGTATCCCGACTTAGAATGTTTGTAATTTTCGAGACGAAAATTTTATTAGGTAGGGTGGATGTAAGAACCCAAAAATAATGTACTCGAAATTAGCCTGATGAAATAAAATCAAAGGGGCAAAGCCCATATTCAGTGAACGGTTAGCTTTTGAAAAAGCAAAACTAGTCCTAAGTTAGAACGACCTTGAACCCACGCTAACTAAGATAAGTAAGAACCCAACTCAATAAGGTTTAAAGCCCAACGAATATCATAGCCCAATCGGCTTAAGAATGTAAATAAGTTAAGACCAAGTGAGAAAGGATTTAAGCCCAAGAAATGCAAGCCCATTTTATTGAATAAGATTTGGCCCGAATAGTATACACATAAAGACCCAAGCCCACATCAATTATACAAAGCCTTGGCCCAATCACTAATGGTCCAACTTCTTGTAACTTAATGGGCTGAAAACACCCACCAAGCCCAACCCAATTCAAAAGATAAACCCTTGATGAGGTGTCACCACATGATTGGAAGAATTTGAATTAGTTCTAACCCTCACATGTCCACCTCGGTTTTAACAAAAGAGGATGGGGTTGCTTTCCCCACACTAAGCGCTACATAAGGAAAGGAAAGGTGATGTAGGAGTTGTGTAAGACACACTCCAAAGCCCTAATCATGCAAGTGATCCCCTTTCTCCAAACAGAAACTCTCCTTTCTCTTACACACCTTGAACAACGCAAGCATGATGAGAAAATGAAGATTTCTTCTTCCACACTCCAACGCCTAATCATGCAAAAAGCAACTCTCCTTTCTCTTACACACCTTGAACAACGTAAACATGATGAGGAAAAGGAAGGTTTCTTCTTCCACACTCCAAGCCATGCATGACACATCACAAGAACCAAGTCTTTCCCTTCTCCCTAAGCACACCTACACGGTCACCAAGGTGGAATCACATGACCAAATCTCCTTATCTTCTCTCAACCTTGGCCAAACCACCTTCATGGAACCAAGAAAACTTATCACACTCAAACCACTCACACACTCCACACTCCACACTCAAGCACCCTCACCCTCCAATGCATGTAACACTCAAGTACACCTCACCTAAACCCTAAAGCAAATGATGAGAAAGCCTAAATAAAAGAAAAGGCAAAGAGCTCACCCTTTTTTCCCCCACAAGGCCGTGTAGATTCAAACCTAAAAGCAAAGGATCCTTCCCTCCTCACCCCTTGACTTCGGCCTTTCCCCCAAGGAACAAGCACACACAAGAAAAACCAATCTCGCTTCCTCCCACCTAAGGCTTCGACCATTAACACCTCTAGGGCATATGAACATAACTATCCTTCCCAAAGGTGGTTTATTTCTTGCATACAGAAGCTCAAACATGCGATTTAAGGTGTGTTTAACATTACCCAACCTTAAGTTATGAACTTTAATCCATTACATGCATCAATGTTCCATTTTTTAACAAAGAAACTCAAGCACAAAGGGTGATGATCATACCACGAGCTCAAAACAGAGCAAAGGAGGTGTCTTGAAGGCTTCTAAGTCACTCTACAGTGCAGCAACTCAAGACCACGAAAATGAGCATGAAGGTAGATCTTTTACTCAAGAAGAAAGCTCCTTGGAGCATCAAAATACCAAATGAATGGCCACACCCCTCAAGAATATAGAACACAGCCCCAAGACTCCCTTCTCATCAACCCAAAACGCTCAGAAGGTGGTCCCTTTTCCTCACCAATCACACACCCAAGTGTTTACAAGTTCAGAGAAGAAAAATCAAGAGAAAGGTGGTAGTGGTCTCAAAATGGTGAAGAAAAGCAATGAAGCAGTGACAAACAGTCAGCCCCCAAGAGTGTCAAGTAGAAAACTGATATGCCTAGGGTTTAGAGCCAACACAAAGGTATTTATAGCCGGTTTAAGTCATTAACACATAGTATTAGCGCTAATAGCTACGCTTAGAATTTTAATCCCAAACTTAGGATTCTTAACCTACTCATTTTTCTAAGATTTATCATATTTTTATTATATTTTTCGCAGCACCTTTCTGGTACGTGCTTTTCCATAGCCAGTATCAGTTCTGGCACCAGTTCACATTATTTTAACTTGAAACTTAAAATCACAGTCCTATATATTATCCTAGGAATATTCATGCACTTATTATAATTTTTCGGGATACTTCATCGGTACGCATTTATACCGAGTAGTAGAACCGGTATCTGCACTTTTCGTCAGAAAAGCGACTTTCAACATTCTTAATCACTTAATATAATTATTAAAGCCTCATAATAATTATTAGGGTCAATTATGGAATTATTTCCTAATTTCACATAATTAATTTAATTAACTTCCTTAATTAACGGTGCGGGTTCTTACATTCACCCCACCTTTTTAGGATTTTGTCCTCAAAATCAGAATATACTTGTCTCGAAAATCTGGATACTGCCGGAGAAGCTCGTCCTCTCGCTCCCAGGTACACTCCTCAGGAGTCCTTCCTGACCATTGCACTTTGACCATCGGAATGATCTTGCTCCTTTGCCGCTTCTCGCCACGATCGAGAATCTTGAGTGGTCCGACAGGAGTTTTCAAGTTCTCCCGAACCTCCACCTCATCCGGTTGCACCACGTGCGAAGGATCCACTACATACTTGCGAAGCTGAGACACGTGAAACACGTCATGGATGTTGACCAAGTTCGGAGGCAAGGCAAGCCGGTAGGCAACAGGTCCTACTCTACCAAGGATCTGGTACGGCCCAATAAACTGCGGGCTCAGCTTCCTCACTCCGAGTGCCCGTCCAACACCGGTGACAGGTGAAAGTCTTACAAACACGTGCTCACCCTCACTGAACTCCAGTGGACGATGCTTAACATCGTAGTAATTATTCTGGCGATTCTGCGCCTGCTTCAACTTTTCCCTGATCATCTGGATCTGCTGGGTAGTATCCTGGACGAAGTCCAAGCCAAACAACTCACGATCCCCAACCTCAAACCAGCAGGTAGGAGTACGACACCTCCTACCATACAGCGCCTCGTAGGGTGCCATGCCCAGGCTATCATGGAAATTGTTGTTGTACGAAAACTCAACTAACGGAAGGTACCTATCCCATGCCGAGCCCTGCTCCAACGTGAAAGCCCGCAACATGTCCTCCAAGGTCTGGATAGTTCGCTCAGTTTGTCCACCAGTCTGAGGGTGATAGGCTGTACTCAGTCTCAACTGAGTTCCAAAAGCTTCCTGCAGCGCCTCCCAGAACCGAGATGTGAACTTCGGGTCCCTATCACTAATGATACTCTCGGGAAAGCTGTGAAGCCTCATAATCTCACGAACATACAGTTTTGCCAACTGCTCAGTAGTGAAGCTCACCTTCACTGGAAGAAAATGGGAAACTTCGTCAGTCTGTCCACAATGGCCCATATAGAGTCACAGCCAACCTAAGTCTTAGGCAAACCCACAACGAAGTCCATGGAAATGCTCTCCCATTTCCATTCCGAAATCTCGAGAGGTTGAAGCTTACCAGACGGCTTCTGGTGTTCAATCTTCACCTTCTGGCAAATTAAACACTTGGACACATACACAACTATGTCCTTCTTCATTCCTGGCCACCAGAAATTCCTCTTCAAGTCTTGATACATCTTTGTCGCACAAGGGTGAACAGTAAACTGGCCCTTATGGGCCTCCGCCATAACCTCTTCGGTCAAAGGACCTCGAGGTACCACAACCCGCTTCTGAAACAACAGAAGTTCATCCTCATTCCAAGACACATCGTCTTGGTTCTTCACGTAGTTGAGGCACTCTCTCTGCACTTGCGCCTCTTGGATCTTCTCCATAAGCTCATTCTTGACTCTCACAGTCTCCATCTCGAGAAGTGAATCCCCAAACAAGGAAGTCACCTTCAGGTCTCGAAACTTCTCTATGATGTCGAAGTCACCTGTAGTCAAACCGGATAGACTCACAGATTTTCGGCTAAGAGCATCGGCTACCACATTGGCCTTGCCATGATGGTACTTCAACTCAAAGTCGTAGTCCTTCAGAAATTCCATCCATCTTCTCTGCCTCATGTTCAGCTCCTTCTGATCAAATAGATACTTCAAGCTCTTGTGATCCTTGAACACCGCAAAATGCATACCGAACAG
Organism: Gastrolobium bilobum; assembly: GCF_033153095.1. Classification (NCBI taxonomy): domain Eukaryota; kingdom Viridiplantae; phylum Streptophyta; class Magnoliopsida; order Fabales; family Fabaceae; genus Gastrolobium; species Gastrolobium bilobum. Next base: position 538,168 of record NW_026898670.1, read on the forward strand.
ATAATGCCTCCAAATCTTGAAAGTAAAAACAATCGCAGCCAACTCCAAATCACGAGTCGGGTAATTCTCCTCATGAGCCTTCAACTACCTTGAAGCAAAAGCAACAGCTCTACCAGACTGCATCAAAACACAGCCCAGCCCCTTTCCAGAAGCATCACAGTAAAGCTCAAACTGCTCCTCAGGATCAGGAAGGATCAACACAGGTGAAGTAGTCAATCTCTCGTTCAACTCCTGAAAGCACGCCTCACACTCGTGAGTCCACACAAACAGAGTCTCCTTTCGGGTAAGGCGAGTCAATGGAAGAACCGTCGTAGAGAATCCCTTGATGAACCTCCATAACCGTCTTGGGCCTCTCCCAATCCAGCATGGCCTCGATCTTGTTGGGATCCACTGCAACTCCATCCGCTGAAATCATATGCCCAAGGAACTTGACTGATTTGAGCCAAAACTCACACTTAGAAGGCTTAGCATAAAGCATTTTCTCCTTCAGCACTTGCAGAACAATCCTCAGATGCTCCGCATGCTCGTCCTCAGTCTTGGAATAAATCAGAATGTCGTCAATGAAGACAATCACAAACTGATCCAGATACGACTGGAAAATCCTATTCATGTAATCCATGAACATTGCGGGTGCATTTGTGAGTCCAAAAGGAATCACCAAATACTCAAAGTGACCGTATCTCGAACGAAACGCGGTCTTAGGGACATCCTCCGGCTTCACCCAAATCTGATGGTATCCGGACCAGAGATCAATCTTCGAATACACGCAAGCACCCCTGAGCTGATCCAACAGATCATCAATACGAGGAAGGGGATACTTATTCTTGATAGTCACCTTGTTCAATTGCCGGTAGCCGGTGCACAATCGCATTGTCCCGTCCTTCTTCTTCACAAAGATGACCGGTGCTCCCCAAGGAGACACACTCTGTCGAATGAAATCTTTCGCTGAAAGATCCTCAATATGCTTCTTCAGTTCTGCCAACTCTGGTGGCGACATCCAATATGGAGATAATGAAATAGGCCGCACATCTGGCAAAAAATCAATGGAGAACTCTATCTCCCTCTGAGGCAGAAAACTCAGGAATATCCTCCAGAAACACTCCGAGGAATTCCCTCACCAAAGAAATGCCAATGATATCCTCCTGTGTCCCACTCACCAAACCTCCCAACATGACATATCCGAATGCCCCTGCTCTCAAGGCCCTTCTAGCCTGCAACAATGAAATATATGGCGAGGAACTAGCTGTGGAATCACACGGAGACATCACCACGTGCTTTGCACAACAATCAATCAATGCACAGTTTCTGGACAACCAATCCATGCCCAGAATAATCTCCAAGTTGGCCATCGGCAATCCTATCAGATCTACCGAGAACACACGGTCGTCCTAATGAAACGCTACATCGCGATGAACAGTGGTAGAATCACACCTTTCTCCGGCGGCGGTGGTCACCCGCAACGGTGGAGAAAGCACAGACATGGGCAACTCAAGCCCCAAAGCAATCGGGGTTGCAACAAAAGAATACGTAGCCCCAGAGTCAAACAATACATCAACAGATGAATCACCAATAAACACAGTACCTCTGACAAGGTTCAGAGCTCTATCCGACTGTTGGCGATCCAACGTGTACACACGTCGAGTAGCAGGTGGCACTGTGGGTGCCGAAGTAAATGCTAAGGGAACCATCTGCAATGGAACTTCCTGAACAGCTGCAGCTCTCGCCGTCAACGACGGACAGTCTCTAGAAAAGTGGCCCTCCTTGCCACACTGAAAGCATACCAACTGCCCCGAAGCACAACGTCCCACACGCTCCTTTCCGCACCCCGAACATCTAGGAGTGGAAGGAGGCCTAGCAAAACTGCTCTGCTGCGATGAAGTCCTCTTGAACTGACCAGGCGCCTGCCTAGTCGCAAACTGTTTCCCCTTTTCTTTCAGACCAAACTTCTTGTCTCTCCAGGAAGTGGAAGTGGAACTACTAATCCCCTTCGCCTCAGTAACCTTGGCCCTCTTGGCCTTGCTCGTGATACAGACATCCTCGATATCCCGACACTGCTTCACAAGTGTCCCAAAGTCTCTCGAAGCTGCTCCAGCAAGACGATCAGCAATATCCTCACTAATTCCCCTGCGGAACTTAGCATCCAAGAACATCAGAGTAGGCGAAACCATCCGAAAGTGTGCAAAATTTACCAGCTCATTAAACTTGGCCAGGTACTCGTCAACAGACAACGAGCCCTGCACCAACCTGTCGAACTCCCCCTGCTTCCTCTCTTGTGCATCATACGGGAAATACCGACCAAGAAAGCAATCCTCGAAGAATGGCTATGTCATAACATGACCTTGCATCTCAAAGGCGTGAGAGGTGTTCATCCACCACTCATGGGCATCGCCCTCCAGCATATACGTAGCAAACATCAGCTTCTGCGGATCAGTACACTACATGACCTGGAAGATCTTGTCTAACGCCTGTAGCCATCTCGCTGCAGCAATTGGGTCATAAGACCCATCAAAGGTAGGTGGCTTATGCTTTTTGAAAGCGTTCAGCCTACGGTCGATCACGTCACGGTCCTCAGCAAGCTCCAGATAGGGTTCCAGCACCCCAGTGGCATGAGTAACACTATCAATGTGACTCAGGCTCTCATCTTGAACACTAAGCGGTGGCGGAGGTGGTGGCGGAGGATACTGGCCAACAGCAGGACTAGCCCTCATCTCCTCCAGCATAACCCGCATCATGGTCATGTTCGCCAGCCGATTTTCCTCAAGAGCTTCCTCCGTGGCCGTCTGGTTCGCCTCTCTAGCGGCGTCCATCATTGCCACGTTGGCCAATCTAGTGGCCTCCTGCATCTTAGCCAATGCAGTCAGGATTGGGTCGGGTTGACCCTCAGCAGTCTCGCGGGTTCTCCTGGGTATTACCATGACTCTGCACAAGTTACACAATTTATGAGTTGATCAGGCCATCACAATGTGATCATCACATATGCATCATCATAATAAAACTCAACGGAGCAAACACACAAGACAGACACAACCAAGCATCCTAATTACTGCAATACATACAGGCTTTTCCCTCGAACCATTGCTCTGATACCATAAAATGTAACACCCCTTATATATCCGGTATTGTTATCATATCATCGTATTAAGCGGCACTTAATTAAAAATGAAAAATATCTTTTTCTTTTCAATTATGACGTCATTATTCATTACCAACTTGCTTACTTAATCATTTTCAAAACATTGTCTGTATGTAAATTGCAATTAAACAGCTAACTGAAATATCTCATTAAATTAATAACATCAATATGTCTGTAGTCATGATTCTTGATATTATTGAAATTCTATGTCAAATATGTCGCGGATGAGAATGATATCTTGTACCCATGTCTATATATAAACGAGCTCATAATCCTATGTTGGTCTTATTTTTATTTTTCAGTGTCAAGATCATAACTTCACATATTATATTTTATGTTTTAGGTTTTAGGATTGTTATTTTTATTTTTAAATTATTATTTAATAATTTAAGAGAAGAGTTTGCATTTATCAATCTTAATTCATCACTTTTTTTTATCTGTAATTTTGTATCTTTTTAGTCTTTAACACTATGTTAACATTAAGACATAATTAAAATATGAAAAGTTGCTCTTTTTCTCTCTTTACGTCAGCTAAAGTGACTGAAGAAAGAGAAAAAAAAATAATTTTTTATATTATAATTATGTTTTACTGATAAAACATAATATTAAAAACTAAAAAAAAATAACTTATCCTTTGAAAGGACAGAGACTTAACCCATATTGTAACGTGTCAATGAAGAATACAGTATGAGAAACAAGGATTATCAATTATATTTAAGTTTTGATAGATTTGCACAAATTCAATGTCACAACGCTCTTTGTAGAAGTCCTAATCCTGAACTGCCAACAGAATTCAGATCCTAGCCAAACCTAGGAAAATTCCATGCCATTAAATTATTAACTTATCATCGTGAATGTCAAACAACATTTTTTTTATTGGTTCTTATTAAAGTTTATGAGATTGCAGCATTAGAGTATTATCTAAAAGGTCCATATCAGAGGTCTCACAACAGAGAGGGAGAAGGAGAAAAATAAAATAAGATGAGAGGGAATAGAAATCTTCGATTTAGGGATGTTAAACTTCAATTGAAAATTTGTCTAGTATGCCTTTTTCATTTTTTTAGCATGTCTTTAATACTTGTTTCTCTTTCCTGTTGTAATTGTGCCTGTTTGATTTGCAGATTCTCACATGGATCCCACTGCGGAAGAAGTACCTGACTATGTACTGTCTCTTCGAGGAAAGGTTGCAGCTCGGCCTCCTCCCGCTGCTAAAAGGCAAAGGACTGTTAGTCCTTCTACAGCTACCACTTCTTCTATCCCGGCTGTTAATCCCAACATATCAGTGTTGGATCTTACCAATGATGCTGATAATTGGTTGGACTCGGGAGGTACCCAAATTCCTCCTGCTCTCCTAGCCGGACTTAAGAGAGGTGCGCTATGGGAGCCCGGGGTGGCTACTGAACTCCGGGGTGTTCCCCGTCCCCCGCCTGCATTTTTTGGGACTGGGATCATTTCGAGAACCGATCGAGATGGAGGAACTGCAGAAGGCCGAGTTATATGCTTTTAAGGCGGCCTCGTGATAACTCATATTTTGTTACACTTATTTATTACTCTTGGTTGGTATTTTTATGATTTATTTGAATTAAATAAAGGTCTTTTGGGTCAAATCACAATTCTAGATTTTAATTGGGTTTAATTGATTTTCGTTATAATTTTCCAGATTTACACTACTTTCGTATTTTGACCATATCTCACTCTACAGATGTCCGATTGACTCCGTTCTTGTTGCGTTTTGCAGCTAACAGATAGGGCTACAATCGCTATTTCAGCTACTGAAGCCCAATTCGGACGGGAAGATGGTAGAAATCTGAGCTCAAGATGATGTGTTTTTGCTGGAATTTTATTTTGACGTTTGGACTTGTAATTCACATTAGGACCCAATGTGTTTAGGGCCCAAGGCCATGTTTTATTGTTTTATTTTATTTTATTCAGCTTTTATTTTATGTATGGGCCGAAGTGGTGAAACCCTAGCCGTTCTGAATGACGGCTATTTAAGGGAGACTTTAGGAAACCCTTCGGCAGTCAGTTTTTGGGAGTTTTTACGACAGACAAGTTTTCTCTGAATTTGAATTCAATTTTGTTCTTCTTCTTCATCTTCTGTTCTTATTCTTTTTAATTTTTAATTATGTTTACCTTAGCCATGCGAGGCTAAGAACCTTTTAATCAACCTAAGGGTAACGGATTCCATGGATTAGTCTTGAGGATCTGCGCTTTGTTTTAATATCAAGAATATTTCCGACAAAAATAAAAGAAAAAAAATATTATTACAATATAATTACTGAAATAAATTTGATATTTTTTACTTTTACATAGATTTAAAGGATTGGCTATATTTTTTATTTGTCTAAATTAAAAAAACATTGAATTTATTACGAATGGTTATTTTTTGATTTTTTTTAATTTTATTTTTCACTATAAGAATTCAAATATGTAATATAATTTAAGTAGATATTTTATAATTACTTCAATATTATATTTATTCCTGAAATATTATGATAATTGTAAAAATAATTTAAAATTATAAAATATTATAAAATATTTAAATTCTTTTACGAAAATAGAAAATTATTATTATCAAATTATTAGTATTCGTAATAAATTTAACAATTTTAAAATAAGAAATTCAAAAATTATGTCCGATAAGTATTCAAAAATATTTATTTATTTTATTAATAAAGATTTCTCATATTGATTTTTTATTTTAAATCACAAGTCAAATCTTTATTTTATTTTTCTTATTAATAATAATTTTTTTCGATTTATTTTAATTTTAATCATAAATAAAATCTTTATTTTTTATATTAAAAATTAAAAAAAAATGATTTAATTTGCATATCGCACAGTACATGATACATATCGTATCGTACAACACAAATCTCTTTTTGATACATCTCACGATACGTATTGTACTTGTGATTCGTATCGTATCGTACGAATTGTATCATGTACGTACAGAAAGTATAATATTTTTAGCCAATAATCTGATGGTATGAGCCACAGGAATTCGCCATAAGGTTTGAGGATTGAGCTATTGTCTATGAATGAGCTAGATTGCTCAGCGAGCTGAGCAAAGCGGTCATCGGCCTGATCTTATTGGGTTCAACTATTAAACTTGGTGGGGTTTTCTATTGTCATGGGTGAAAACTTTCAAACGTTGCCTTTTTCAAAAAGGGAAGATGGATCGATCACAAGAAACTTTTCTAGCATCTTTTGTGGGATTCATTACTGATTTTACTTGATTGATACAAGGATATTATTCATATTTCCATAGTCCTCAAGTAAAGCTCAATCAGATTTATATCAATTTCCTAGGTGTGTAATCTTCTGACAGAAAATTCATTTTTGCCAATTGTCATGCTTTGGTAGTCTTATATCACTAGGATGGATTGTCCTATCTCTGAGAACTGTATTTAATATATAATACCCACTAACAAATCCACTAACAAACGTTTCAGATATGTACTACAATTTAAATTTAGTTAAAAAATTTATACAATAATAATGATTTGATAATTGATTTTTTTTTTAATTTTCACCAGAAAAAAATAAATATTTTATAATCTTTAATAATAATTCAAAATCTTTTTGTAATCATCAAAATATTTCATGAATAACTCTAATATAAAATAATATTAAAGTAGTTATGGAATATCATACTTAAATTAAGAAATAGAGTTATTTCAATAAAATCATTGACAATAGATAAGAAATAGGGAATCTCTTAAAATCTATACAAAGTAAAAAATATCAAATTTATTTCAATAATTATATTGTAATTATTATTATTTCTTTCCTTTTTGTAGGAAAGATTCTTGATATTATTGAAATTCTATGTCAAATATGTCGCGGATGACAATGATATCTTGTACCCATGTCTATATATAAACGAGCTCATAATCCTATGTTGGCATGTTTTGTTTTTGCTTTCTCCCTTAACTAACGTTTGTTTCAATGGCTTCCTTGCAATTCCAAAACGTTAGGTATGAGTTTACCAATGCCATGAGAAGCTTCCATGGGAAGCTAAAGCTTATTCTCTGTGGTGCTCTCTTCATCTTTTGGTTCTGGTCTTTGTTCTCAAGTACTGTCCAAGCATTGTGGCTTGTCTGCAGCAACCCAACCTACCACTTCTACGCCGCTTTTGTGCTAGCAAATGCCATTTTATTGATCTGCTGTTTTCTCTCTCACAAAAACACTGGTAGCTCCAGCGTCGACGACATCAACTACGATTTTTTCAACATTTTCAACCACATCGAGTTTCAAGATAACTACATTGGAGACCTCATCCACTCGGATCAAGTTCAAGATATATATCCCTCAGGCCTTAACCATCAATTAAGTAATGTTATTCTTATTTTTATTTTTCAGTGTCAAGATCATAACTTCACATATTATATTTTATGTTTTAGGTTTTAGGATTGTTATTTTTATTTTTAAATTATTATTTAATAATTTAAGAGAAGAGTTTGCATTTATCAATCTTAATTCATCACTTTTTTTTATCTGCGAGTTCGACATCATTTATTATCAATACATTATATTAGGTTCGTGTTTTAATTTAAAGGATATAATTTTGTATCTTTTTAGTCTTTAACACTATGTTAACATTAAGACATAATTAAAATATGAAAAGTTGCTCTTTTTCTCTCTTTACGTCAGCTAAAGTGACTGAAGAAAGAGAAAAAAAAAATTTATATTATAATTATGTTTTACTGATAAAACATAATATTAAAAACTAAAAAAAAATAACTTATCCTTTGAAAGGACAGAGACTTAACCCATATTGTAACGTGTCAATGAAGAATACAGTATGAGAAACAAGGATTATCAATTATATTTAAGTTTTGATAGATTTGCACAAATTCAATGTCACAACGCTCTTAGTAGAAGTCTTAATCCTGAACTGCCAACAGAATTCAGATCCTAGCCAAACCTAGGAAAATTCCATGCCATTAAATTATTAACTTATCATCGTGAATGTCAAACAACATTTTTTTATTGGTTCTTATTAAAGTTTATGAGATTGCAGCATTAGAGTATTATCTAAAAGGTCCATATCAGAGGTCTCACAACAGAGAGGGAGAAGGAGAAAAATAAAATAAGATGAGAGGGAATAGAAATCTTCGATTTAGGGATGTTAAACTTCAATTGAAAATTTGTCTAGTATGCCTTTTTAATTTTTTTAGCATGTCTTTAATACTTGTTTCTCTTTCCTGTTGTAATTGTGCCTGTTTGATTTGCAGATTCTCACATGGATCCCACTGCGGAAGAAGTACCTGACTATGTACTGTCTCTTCGAGGAAAGGTTGCAGCTCGGCCTCCTCCCGCTGCTAAAAGGCAAAGGACTGTTAGTCCTTCTACAGCTACCACTTCTATCCCGGCTGTTAATCCCAACATATCAGTGTTGGATCTTACCAATGATGCTGATAATTGGTTGGACTCGGGAGGTACCCAAATTCCTCCTGCTCTCCTAGCCGGACTTAAGAGAGGTGCGCTATGGGAGCCCGGGGTGGCTACTGAACTCCGGGGTGTTCCCCGTCCCCCGCCTGCATTTTTTGGGACTGGGATCATTTCGAGAACCGATCGAGATGGAGGAACTGCAGAAGGCCGAGTTATATGCTTTTAAGGCGGCCTCGTGATAACTCATATTTTATTACACTTATTTATTACTATTGGTTGGTATTTTTATGATTTATTTGAATTAAATAAAGGTCTTTTGGGTCAAATCACAATTCTAGATTTTAATTGGGTTTAATTGATTTTCGTTATAATTTTCCAGATTTACACTACTTTCGTATTTTGACCATATCTCACTCTACAGATGTCCGATTGACTCCGTTCTTGTTGCGTTTTGCAGCTAACAGATAGGGCACAATCGCTATTTCAGCTACTGAAGCCAAATCGGACGGGAAGATGGTCGCAATCTGAGCTCAAGATGACGTGTTTTTGCTGGAATTTTATTTTGACGTTTGGACTTGTAATTCACATTAGGACCCAATGTGTTTAGGGCCCAAGGCCATGTTTTATTGTTTTATTTTATTTTATTCAGCTTTTATTTTATGTATGGGCCGAAGTGGTGAAACCCTAGCCGTTCTGAATGACGGCTATTTAAGGGAGACTTTAGGAAACCCTTCGGCAGTCAGTTTTTGGGAGTTTTTACGACAGACAAGTTTTCTCTGAATTTGAATTCAATTATGTTCTTCTTCTTCATCTGCGGTTCGTATTCTTTTTAAAACCCCCTTCTTCACCACTTCGGCCCATACATAAAATAAAAGCTGAATAAAATAAAATAAAACAAATAAAATGTGAATTACAAAACGTCAAAATAAAATTCCAGCAAAAAATGATTTATTTTTTAACCTAATTAAATAAAAAATCATAAAAATATTGTCAAAAAAAAAGTAGTGTAAAATGGAAAATTATAAGAAAATCAATTAAACCCAATTAAAATCATGTGATTTGACCCAAAAGAATTTTCAAATAAATTAAAAATCCAAGAGTAATAAAAACAAAATATAGTTAACTAGATATTTGAAAATTTCATGCCATTGGGTTTAGCCACTTATAGCGCATCGTGAATGGCTAAGAGCAAAATTTTGGTACCTCCTGAGTCCAACCAATTATCAGCATCATTGGTAAGATCTGATATGTTGGGATTTATGATAAAAATGGTAGCTGTAGAAGACTAACATCCTTTGCCTTATGCAACCTTTCCTCGAAGAGACAGTACATAGTCAACAATCGTGGGTCCAAATCAACATTGCAAATCAAACAGGCACAATTACAACAGAAAAGAGAAACAAGTATTAAAGAGCTAGGCCAAAAAATTAAATTAAACTTAAATTAAACAAATTTTAGAGTTATTTCATTAAAGTTTATAAAAGACATTGACAATAAAAGAAATAAGGAATCTCAGAGAGGGAGAAGGAGAAAAATAAAATAAAATGAGAGGGAATAGAAATCTTCGATTTAGGGATGTTAAACTTCAATTGAAAATTTGTCTAGTATGCCTTTTTAATTTTTTTAGCATGTCTTTAATACTTGTTTCTCTTTTCTGTTGTAATTGTGCCTGTTTGATTTGCAGATTCTCACATGGATCCCACTGCGGAAGAAGTACCTGACTATGTACTGTCTCTTCGAGGAAAGGTTGCAGCTCGGCCTCCTCCCGCTGCTAAAAGGCAAAGGACTGTTAGTCCTACTTCGGGGTGTTCCCCGTCCCCCGCCTGCATTTTTTGGGACTGGGATCATTTCGAGAACCGATCGAGATGGAGGAACTGCAGAAGGCCGAGTTATATGCTTTTAAGGCGGCCTCGTGATAACTCATATTTTGTTACACTTATTTATTACTATTGGTTGGTATTTTTATGATTTATTTGAATTAAATAAAGGTCTTTTGGGTCAAATCACAATTCTAGATTTTAATTGGGTTTAATTGATTTTCTTTATAATTTTCCATATTTACACTACTTTCGTATTTTGACAATATCTCACTCTATAGATGTCCGATTGACTCCGTTCTTGCTGCGTTTTGCAGCTAACAGATAGGTCTACAAGCGCTATTTCAGCTACTGAAGCCCAATATGGACGGAAAGATGGTCGCAATCTGAACTCAAGAAGACGTGTTTTTGCTGGAATTTTATTTTGACGTTTGGACTTGTAATTCACATTAGGACCCAATGTGTTTAGGGCCCAAGGCCATGTTTTATTGTTTTATTTTATTTTATTCAGCTTTTATTTTATGTATGGGCCGAAGTGGTGAAACCCTAGCCATTCTGAATGACGGCTATTTAAGGGAGACTTTAGGAAACCCCCTTCGGCAGTCAGTTTTTGGGAGTTTTTACGACAGACAAGTTTTCTCTGAATTTGAATTCAATTCTGTTCTTCTTCTTCATCTTCGGTTATTATTCTTTTTAAAACTCCCAAAAAGAATAAGAACCGAAGATGAAGAAGAAGAACAGAATTGAATTCAAATTCAGAGAAAACTTGTCTGTCGTAAAAACTCCCAAAAAGTGACTGCCGAAGGGTTTCCTAAAGTCTCCCTTAAATAGCCGCCATTCCGAACGGCTAGGGTTTCACCACTTCGGCCCATACATAAAATAAAAGCTGAATAAAATAAAATAAAACAATAAAACATGGCCTTGGGCCCTAAACACATTGGGTCCTAATGTGAATTACAAGTCCAAACGTCAAAATAAAATTCCATCAAAAACACGTCATCTTGAGCTCAGATTGCGACCATCTTCCCGTCCGATTTGTGCTTCAGTAGCCGAAATAGCGATTGTAGCCCTATCTGTTAGCTGCAACACGCAACAAGAACGGAGTCAATCGGACATCTGTAGAGTGAGATATGGTCAAAATACGAAAGTAGTGGAAATCTGGAAAATTATAACGAAAATCAATTAAACCCAATTAAAATCTAGAATTGTGATTTGACCCAAAAGACCTTTATTTAATTCAAATAAATCATAAAAATACCAACCAATAGTAATAAATAAGTGTAATAAAATATGAGTTATCACGAGGCCGCCTTAAAAGCATATAACTCAGCCTTCTGCAGTTCCTCCAACTCGATCGGTTCTCGAAATGATCCCAGTCCCAAAAAATGCAGGCGGGGGACGGGGAACACCCCGAAGTTCAGTAGCCACCCCGGGCTCTTATAGCGCACCTCTCTTAAGTCCGGCTAGGAGAGCAGGAGGAATTTGGGTACCTCCCGAGTCCAACCAATTATCAGCATCATTGGTAAGATCCAACACTGATATGTTGGGATTAACAGCCGGGATAGAAGAAGTGGTAGCTGTAGAAGGACTAACAGTCCTTTGCCTTTTAGCAGCGGGAGGAGGCCGAGCTGCAACCTTTCCTCGAAGAGACAGTACATAGTCAGGTACTTCTTCCGCAGTGGGATCCATGTGAGAATCTGCAATTCAAACAGGCACAATTACAACAGAAAAGAGAAACAAGAATTAAAGACATGCTAAAAAATTTAAAAAGGCATACTAGACAAATTTTCAATTGAAGTTTAACATCCCTAAATCGAAGATTTCTATTCCCTCTCATCTTATTTAATTTTTCTCCTTCTCCCTCTCTGTTGTGAGACCTCTGATATGGACCTTTTAGATAATACTCTAATGTTGCAATCTCATAAACTTTAATAAAAACCAATAACAAAAATGTTGTTTGACATTCACGATGATAAGTTAATAATTTAATGGCATGGAATTTTCCTAGGTTTGGCTAGGATCTGAATTCTGTTGGCAGTTCAGGATTAGGACTTCTACAAAGAGCGTTGTGACATTGAATTTGTGCAAATCTATCAAAACTTAAATATAATTGATAATCCTTGTTTCTCATACTGTATTCTTCATTGACACGTTACAATATGGGTTAAGTCTCTGTCCTTTCAAAGGATAAGTTATTTTTTTTTTAGTTTTTAATATTTTTAATTATGTCTTAATGTTAACATAGTGTTAAAGATACAAAATTATATCCAAAATTAAAACATAACCTAATATAATGTATTGATAAT